>NC_067245.2:100563267-100864755 GCF_019359855.2 Lolium perenne
GTTTTCCCTCAGTATGAAACCAAGGTTATCGAACCAGTAGGAGTCAAGGAACACGTGAAGGTTGTTGGTGACGGAGTGTAGTGCGGCGCAACACAAGGGATTCCGGCGCCAACGTGGAACCTGCACAACACAATCACAATACTTTGCCCCAACATAATAGTGAGGTTGTCAATCTCACCGGCTTGCTATAAACAAAGGATTAACCGTATGGTGTGGAAAATGATGTTTGTTTGCGAAGAACAGTAAAGAACAGAGTTTGCAGTAGATTGTATTTCAGATGTAAAAGAATGGACCGGGGTCCACAGTTCACTAGTGGTGTCTCTCCCATAAGATAAATAGCATGTTGGGTGAACAAATTACAGTTGGGCAATTGACAAATAGAGAGGGCATAACAATGCACATACATGTCACGATGACTACTATGAGATTTAATCAGGGCATTACGACAAAGTACATAGACCGCTATCCAGCATGCATCTATGCCTAAAAAGTCCACCTTCGGGTTAGCATCCGCACCCCTTCTAGTATTAAGTTGCAAACAACAGACAATTGCATTAAGTATGGTGCGTAATGTAATCAACACAAATATCCTTAGACAAAGCATTGATGTTTTATCCCTAGTGGCAACAACACATCCACAACCTTAGAACTTTCTGTCACTGTCCCAGATTCAATGGAGGCATGAACCCACTATCGAGCATAAATACTCCCTCTTGGAGTTACAAGTATCAACTTGGCCAGAGCCTCTACTAGCAACGGAGAGCATGCAAGAACATAAACAACATATATGATAGATTGATAATCAACTTGACATAGTATTCCATATTCATCGGATCCCAACAAACACAACATGTAGCATTACAAATAGATGATCTTGATCATGATAGGCAGCTCACAAGATCTAACATGATAGCACAATGAGGAGAAGACAACCATCTAGCTACTGCTATGGACCCATAGTCCAGGGGTGAACTACTCACACATCAATCCGGAGGCGATCATGGTGATGAAGAGTCCTCCGGGAGATGATTCCCCTCTCCGGCACGGTGCCGGAGGCGATCTCCTGAATCCCCCGAGATGGGATTGGCGGCGGCGGCGTCTCTGGAAGGTTTTCCGTATCGTGGCTCTCGGTACAGGGGCTTTCACGATGAAGGCTATAAATAGGCGGAAGGGCAGAGTCGGAGGGCTGGCGAGGGGCCCACACCATAGGGCGGCGCGGGACCCTCCCTTGCCGCGCCGGTCTATGGGTACGGGCCCTCGTGGCCCCACTTCGTATCCTCTCCGGTCTTCTGGAAGCTTCGTGGAAAAATAAGACCCTGGGCGTTGATTTTGTCCAATTCCAAGAATATTTCCTTGTAGGATTTCTGAAACCAAAAACAGCAGAAAACAACAACTGGCTCTTCGGCATCTCGTCAATAGGTTAGTGCCGGAAAATGCATAATAATGACATAAAGTGTGTATAAAACATGTGAGTATCATCATAAAAGTAGCATGGAACATAAGAAATTATAGATACGTTTGAGACGTATCATGTCCCCAACACACCTAATACACTTGTCAGATTTATAGGTGCACTAGTTTGGCGAAGAGATATTAAAACGCGGGTGGTATAGATAAATATGAGTGGTAATAACAATCTGAAATAAATATGGCAGCAAGTAAACATGCAGTAGAACTTGTTGGAAACGGTGCCAGAAAATAGCTTGCTGGCGTGGGAGGCAATTCTCTGTGGTGTAACTTTTCTATTCGGAAGCAAGGCCTAGGGATCCTACTTTCACTAGTGGACACTCTCAACAATGATCACATAAATAAATAACTTCTCTTCCTTTGTGCTACATACACTCTTTTGTTGGATAACAAATACCATTCATTGTGTAGGGCTACAAGAGCTCCCTCAAGCCGGAGTTAACAAGCGCCACAACATTCGGAATCATATTTAAGTAACCTCTAGAGCATAATAGACCGTTGCAATTTAGACCGAGTACTAACATAGCATACACACTGTCAACAATAGCTATGAAAGGGGGAATAGATCGCATCAATACTATCATAGTAATAGTTAACTCCATAATCTACAAGAGATTACAATCATAACCTACGCCAAGTACTACATGATGCACACACCGTCACCTTTACATCATGAAGGAGGAATAGACTACTTTAATAACATCACTAGAGTAGCACATAGATTAATAGTGATACAAAGCTCATCATATGGATCTCAATCATGTAAGGCAGCTCATGAGATCATTGTATTGAGGTACATGAGAGAGAGATTAACCACATAGCTACCGGTAGAGCCCTTAGCCTCGAGGGAGAACTACTCCCTCCTCATCATAGGAGACAGCAGCAGCGATGAAGATGGCGGTGATGTCGATGGAGATGCCTTCTGGGGGCACTTCCCCATCCCGGCGGCGTGCCGGAACAGAGACTTCTGGCCCCCGAACTTGGCTTCGCGATGGCGGCGGCTGCGTAACTTTTCTCGTCTCGTGGCTTATTCTCTTAGGGTTTTCACGACGGAGGCTTTATATAGGCGGAAGGGCGGCCTCGGAGGAGTCCTGGTGGAGCCAGACCATAGCCCCCCCTTGGCCGCACCGCCAGGTGGGGTGGGACCCCCTGGCTCCCCTCTGGCCCCTCTTCGGTGCTCTGGAAGCTTCCGGGAAAAATAATATACTGGGCGTTGATTTCGTCCAATTCCGAGAATATTTTCTTTGTAGGATTTTTGAAACCAAAAACAGCAGAAAACAGGAACTGGCACTTCGGCATCTTGTTAATAGGTTAGTTCCGGAAAATGCATCAAAATGATATAAAGTGTAAACAAAACATGTAGGTAATATCATGAAACTAGCATGGAACATAAGAAATTATAGATACGTTGGAGACGTATCACTCCCCCTCAATGCCCTCTTCACCCTCGGACGTCGGGTCTATCACGGAAATAAAGACAACACAATTCATTCCACATGCATACAAGGGTTGACAAGGGTACACGTCCAAGAGCAAACATGGGTATACATCAGCACACCAAAGTTATCAAACAAGCATACAAATACTTAACCCACCCCAAAAGATGATGCATAAACAAAAAGGCATAAGCAAACTTGCCTAATAGCATAATTAAAAAGGGTTGCAAACACAAACAGGCTCACTGCATATGTAACCACATAATCAGGTAGGCATCAACAAGGTGAGTTCACAACAACTTAGTTTGCTCCAAAATTCATTTTAGATTATTTTTAATAATTTCTGCAAGTCACAAATAGGACTGTTTTGTTAATTGGAGCTAAAATGGAGAAATGAAAGTCTGGAACCATGGAGCATATCAGTGGATAGCCCTGGTTTTAGATAGCACTACAAAATTGGTTTCAACAATTTATCATTTTTAGTTAATTTTAAACAAATAGACTAGTCCAGAGAGGGGGTTCTGCAATGTTTTGATTTTATAAAAAGATTGGCATGTGCAATATTTTTGAAACTCCAGTATGTTGTTAAGGAACATACAGGGGAGCCAAGAAAATTGAGTTTGCACAAAATGGGTTTTTAGTTTGGCCAATTTTAATTAAAGAAGACATTAAACCCTAATTAATATACTAATTACTGTGGTTAGGTTACAGAGAACCAGAAGCTACAAGTTAGATTTTCAGAAAGGGTTCAAAGAGTAGAACTCAACAAACTTTAGTTTGAAAATTGTGGAGTTACAGAACCTCCACAATAAATTATTTACTAAAACAGATACTTTTTACTAACAGATTTTTAGTTTACAACTTACATTATTAAAAATAGATTTTTCACTTCTGAGAGGTTGCAAAAACACACAGCTAACAGAGACAATTTTTGGTTTGGTTAAATTTGCACAAAAAGGCACTTAAAACTATTTAAACTCTCACCCCTAATTTACTGGAACGAAAATCAGCTAAAAAGATTTAAATCTAAACGGATCTGGATTCCAGACGGTGGCCCAGCATCGCGGCCCGTGGCCCAGCGTGCATGCGTTCGACGTCGAGTCCGCGCGGCTAACACAGGCCGTCAGATCTACGATGAGCGGCCCTGGCGCGTCGTCTACCTCGCGATAGCCGTGAGCTTGCGAGAAAGCTCGTTGGCGATAGGAGGCATGGAATCGAGCATGGAAGGGCGCATTGGAAAGTTGAGATCCGTACCTTGCTAGAGCTGCTAAAGATTTGGATGGAGGCGAGCTCGAAGATGGGTCCTAATCCGTGGAGCTTCACGGTAGATGTCGACAGAGGCGTCGTCCACGGGCACCTGCAGAAGGAGAGAGAGGTTGCGCACGGATGAGTGGACATATCCGCATCCACGACAACAAAAAGAAAGGAAAAGAAAGCACGCAGCTGACGACAACCTTCACCGGGGGCGGCGGATGTTCACGGTGAGGTTTGGATGGAGGAGAGAGCCTTCGGCTCTCTGCTCCAGGGAGGTGGAAGAGGAGTGGGAGGGGTGCGAATGAGCGAGCTGAGGGAAGGAGAGAGCGTCGAGGGCCCTTTAAACACGAGCGACGCTCCACGGTACCGTGTGCACGGGGTGCTCGACCGGTATCCGAGAAAAAGAGAGAGGGAGAGAGGCGGTTCAGGGCTGTGGTTGTGCTCGTCTGGGGGTGGAGTGTGTGTGCGGCAACCGGGGCATCCATTTGCACAAGCGAGAGGGGCTGGAGTGGGCGAGAGTGGCGGCGATGCCACCGTGGCAGTCACGGGTTGGGGGTACAGGCGAGGGAGGTGGGCGAGCTCGAGCTGGCCATTCTCTTCGCCTAGGGAGGGAGCGAGGTGCTGACGCAACCTGCAGGGAGTGCTCTGATCGAGAGAGAGAGAGACATGACCAAACGGTCGGAGGGGCAAAGGAGAGAGAGGGAGGGGAAGCGGAGACCTCGGCCGTCCATTGGGCGACGGCGCCGCGGCCGTTTTCTCCTCCTCGATGCAGCCAGGGCAGGGCAGGCGATGGAGAAGGATTAGGCAAGTGCAGGGGCACGCTTTGCAAAGGAAATCTCCAAGGATATAGCACTGATCGAGGTAGAAAAAGAGAGGGAGAGAAATGGTCGTGGCCGGCAAATATTCGATTTGATCACCTTTTCCATTTTCCCTAGCTCGATCCAGAGGGATTTTGGGTGGATGATGCAAAGCAAAGGTGTTAAGGAGAGATCAGGCTAACCAAAGAATTTTACAAACGATTTTATGGCTGCAAGATTAGGGAGCTAGCTTCTGCAAAGTTAGCCAAAAATAATGGCCGGCGGAATCTATTTTCAAACTAGACCTCACTCATTTTATTAATTCTCTTCTGAACTTAGGGTTTAATGAGGTTAGTTCACTTAGTGGATTTACACACACATAGATGAAGACAAGTCACAAAAATCACAACATCAAACAGATTCAAATTCAAACCTCCTTTGAATTTGAATGCAAAAGAACACACTTAAATATTTTGAAAACAGGGGTTAAAACAAAATCTTATGAGCAAGAGAAGATTGTGATTTTTGATTTAGAAACATAGAGACTTCCCTGCACACAATGCAGAGGCAGTGCTCCATTTTAAATATCAACAAGCTCAAATTTAAGTAACCCTATGGATAAGTGATCCTTAATGTGATAATGCTTATAATGGGTTCCTACACCCCACATTACCAATAGGGATCTTAATCCAGGGTATAAGTAACTCTATATTGCAGTAAATCATTTTTAGGGTTTTAGAGAAAAGTGAAGCTTTGCAAAACAGGGAACAAACAATTTCTAAACACAGGCACAAGATGTTTGGAATGCAAAGCACACACAGGTGTGACATTCCAAAATGCAGCAAGCATAAATGTCTAAGAAAAAGTTTTTGTTCCCCCACATTTTTGCTATCTAGACAAACATATAAACACTCAAATAGCACAGGGAAATTGGGGTGTTACAGGTAGTTGTTAACGTCACCGAAGGCCATAGGAAGTTTGATGCTGCCCAAGGAGTTTGTCATCTTACCCGGAACCACACCATGGAGTTCCAGAGTGCTATGCGTGAGCTGTTCCTTGGTAAGGTTCATTTTCTCCAGGGTCTCCAGGTACATTATGTTCAAGCTGGGCCTCGATCCATCAAGCACTTTGAAAAGTCATAACCATCAATGCGAGGGCTGACCACCAGGGCGCAACATTCTTTTGGGACAAAAGGCAGGTGGTCGCTTCTGTCAAATGTGCACGGTTTCTCCGACCACTTCACGTATTGGGGGACTGCCGGAACTGTGGCGTTTAGGACCTTGAGTGCAGATTTCTTTTGGAAAACCGATGGAGTGCCAAGGAAAGTATGGTGAGCTGCATGGGCCTTTTTGACAAGGGATTTCCGGATTTATCTGCGGCCTCCTCTTTGGGGTCCTGCGGAGATTCATCCTCATCCATGTCTTCAGCTGCACCTGAGGTTTCCGGCTTCTCCTTATTCTTGCCACCTTTTCCGCGTGGTCGAGGGTTCCTTGCGCGCTTGTATCCGGCTTCTGGGTCTTCCTTTAGGCTATTTACCCATTTGCAGTGGCGGTTGGCGTGAGTGGACTTGCCTGTTGCTGGACAAATGTGAGCTAAGCAAGGCATATCTCTGTATTCCTCATAAGTTTGCGAAACGCGGGAACCAGCGCCAGGTGTGATTTTTTCAACACGCTGATGTCCCTTGCTGTTTCCGGTACCACGGCCTCGGCTTCCTCCTTGACCTCTCTGCTGAAAGGTTGCGGCCACCAGGTCGGATCCTCCAGGTTTTTGGTCGTCAGTCGGAGCCTTGCGCTTATTGCTGCTTATCTTGTTGTTTTGCGAGGCTTCAGGGAGAGCGGTTGCTGACATGAATCTGTAACATCCCAAAAATTTCAAAAGAAAGAAAATGAATTTCCATATTTCCAAATTTTGGAACCAACAAAAACTTTTCTTGAATTAAGTTTGATACATAGTCATCTTGCTTAATTATTGTTTTATTGCCATGATTGCTTGTTATTAGTATTTGAAATGATCTAAAACCCTAAACCTCACCCCCCTTTTCACCACCAAAGTTAAAATAAAATAAAAGGAAATTAAATAAGAAAAAGGGGCATATGTGCCTATGGCTATTTTTGTAAATCTTTACCCTAGGCCTTTCTAATTTGATTAGAGGTTTGGAAAACCTTCACAAACCTTGCCTAGTACCTATCAAACCAAATCCAAAGTGAAACCAAAGATTTTAAAAAGAAACTAAAATGCCATAGAGGCATATGAGAGTAAAATAGCAAATTTGTGAATTTAAGGATCTTGACCCTAAGACTTGTGGTGAATGGTTGGATCACTCCTCTATACCATTTCAACACTCAACAACACCAATTGGGTCAAGCCAAGTCAAATTAAAAATCAAATACAACATATGCATTGAGGCATATGTGGCACATACCATTTTACCCAAATCTTGTTCTATGCCATTGTACCTTGCCCAAATGGTGTGAAACCATCTCTAAACATAATCTCACACTAAATTGGACCCTAGACCTTGCCCAAGTAAAGCAAGATAAAAAAAATATGAAAATAAGAAAAATTGAAATATCACATACATGTGTGTATGGCCATTTTTGCAAATCTTTGAACTAGACCTTTTGGAATGGTTTCAATGGTTTGGAAATGTTCCTAAACTAATAAGAATAACTTTGGAGGCAAGAAAAATCAAATCAAATGGAGAGAAATCAAATGGTGAGAAAATTCCATTTTTCCCTCACATACACTTTGGCCAATTTTGCAAATCTCCAACCAAGGCCACCATTTCTTGCTCTAGGGCTTGTAAAACTCTTGTATAACAAAAACAAACACCAATGCATAAAAGAAACCAGAATCAAATCCAAGAAAAATGCAAAACCAACATACATATGATAATGGTCCATTTGGACATTTATAATATCTTCACTACTTTACCCCTCTGGTTTTGACTTTTCCTAAACCAACCTTGGTCAACCCTTACCATGTCATCCAAGACCATGTCCATGTGAACAACTTTGCTGTTGACTACTAGTGCAGACTTTGACCAGGTTGACCAGAATGAAGGAGACAAGAAGGGACTTTGAAATAGGAAGAAGATCACCCCACTTTTTGAATTCTTGCAAACCACCATAAAATTGAATACCACCACCACCATTCTATCACATTAATTATAGGTTTGAGATCCACCAAAAAGAATTCCAAAATTTGACCAAAATGTTCTTGCGGCCATTATCACAAACACCTTGCAGGCATAAATTCTGGTTTGGCCATACATCCTTTTAACCTCTGGTCCATGACCAAAACCCACTTGATCATTGCTCATGAGTGCTCCTGTACCCCCCTTGCATCATCTCCTGTACTAAAACTTTGAAGAAAATGGAGGAAAAGCACCATTGCATCCATGCCGTGCCCATGCCGGCCACTCTCACCCATTCCTCTCTCTGGCTCGACTCTCTCCCTCTAATCATGTCTAGTACCTTCTCCTGGCAACGATGATCATCACCCTGCACGGCTCGAGTTCGCCAAAGCTCGGCATTGGCCAGAACACAGCACGCCCAGACGCGCCCATGCCGGTCATGGCGCGCCAGAGCGCGCATGGACACCGTCCTGGACGCGCCAGTGCATCGCGTCGTCTAGTCGCTGTCGAGCTCCTCCCCCTCTCTCCTTGCACATGCACCCTCCACACCGCACCAGTACACCGCCGGACACCACCATTGGCCATCACCGGCGCCGTAGACGACGCCATCATCAAACCCCTGCCGCGCCGGTACCGCAAGGACGGCGATGACGCCGCACGCTCCTGTCCTCCCCTAGTTAAACCATCAAGCGCTCTAGCACCTCCTAGCCGTCGCCTACACGGTGCGCCCCATACCTTGCCCCTTCGCGTCCTGAATCGCCGGCGCCATTGACGACCAGCCGCTCCGCCACGGCCACCCCCTCGCACTATAAAAAGAGGCCCCCTCAGCCTTCTCCTTCCACACCAAACTTGCTTCTCTCCCTCTCCTTGACCTCCTCAACACCAGCTCCCCTTCGATTAGGCCACAGGCAGCTTCAATTGCTTCGTCGATCGCCGGAGTCCGCCGCAGATCAACACGATGAATTCGACCACCATTGGAGCTGCAACTGGTACCAGACGACTCCCCTTCGTCGACAACGTCGCCTGGCACCAGCGCCGCCCCTCGCCGGAGTCCCATCTCGCCGTCGACCCCCTACCTCTGCCGTGCCTGCGTCTGCTTCTCGTCGACGACGATGACGCCCCTCCACCGTTGATTTCGCTTCTGATCGCGCGGCTCAGGTTAGTTGATACCGTTTCGGTGAACTAAGACACTGACGCGTGGGACCCTTTGTCAGTTGGCTCGCGACGTGTGAAGCATTACTGGGCTGGCCCTTCCTGCGTTTAAATCTTTCGGCCCATCTGTTTTCCCGCCTAAGCCCATTTAGCCTTATTTCAAATTAATTTGATTCAGCAAATTTCAACACTGGTCTGTGCTAAAAATTGAATAGTTTCAAATCTACAAGTCCGAATCTAGCAAATCAAAATGTTCCGGAAAGCTTATGAATTGATCTAGCTAACCCCACTGAATTAAACCCCATAACTTGTGTAGATTTTTAATAGCAAAAATAACAAAACAGAGACTTTTCAGTATTCAAATAAATCTTAAAAATCAACCAATTTGAATTTTGAGGTGAATCCAATTGCTATAATTCACATTTCACCAACTATAATTTACTATGTAAAAATCTTTACTATTAAACACCAATCGGTGGTGGTCGTACGTGAGAAAACCACGTTCGTTGCTTCGTACGTCAAAAAAAAACCTCCTGCCGATCGAAAAACCGTTAGAGCTACGATCGGTCTGTACCGTAAAAAAACCAACCAATCCATGGAGTCCAAACCGACTACGGCGGGACGCATCCTCCAGATGTATGCTAGCTGTTGCTGTTGAGAACGCACACCCAGCCACGGGCGCTCCAGAAGGCAAGATGCTTGGAGGAGAAGAAGCTTTGCAGGACCCGGGAGTCAACAACCAAAATAAGAGCGCATACTATCCGGGGGTGAGCTGGCCTTGATCGATGAGGACATGGCTGTGATGAAACCCTCACCTGTGGCCCGCCCCCCACCTCCCGCAGCTGGTCGTTTGTTGGGCTTGCGCGCCAGGGATCGCTTGGATCCGAGAGCTCCAGGTTTGGGGACGTGAGGTCGACGAGCGGCAGCAAAAAGGTGTGCCGTTGTTGTCCCTCTCATGAAAGATAACACCAGCCGGCATGAACACAAGCAAATCGTGGCGGCGTACCTGCTAGCCAACCTTGCCTGGCCCAATTTCGACCATCGCATCACGCGAATCGCAAGCTATTCCCTACCAGAGCAATGGTAGGGTTGGTATCCGGGCCATAACGAAGGATCTGCCGACGGGAGTTGCTTGATCACGTCTTAACACACCCTCTCCATTGGCAACAGAGGTGGTGTCTCTCGAAGTGATTCCAGCGTGCTACATGTTTCTCGACATGCCCAAGCGGCCTAAGGAATGACGGTCGACAGCAGGCGGCAGCCGCGACCATGGTCTGGCGTTTGAGTCGGCGAAAGAGCTGGACATCGGTGTTCTGCAGGTGGCGGATGGGTGCAACTGTGGAGTAGTATTTGATTGAACGACAGAGCTGGACCTGAGCACGAGCATCGTCGTGGACAGTAGGAGGTGGCCGCGATACTGGCGTGGCGTTTGAGTCGGTGGCGGAGCTAGACATCGGCGTTATCGCAGACAGCAGGCGCCGGCCATGGCGGAGAGAAGATTGATATGAACGGATCAGGCTAGAGCTGAGCGAGAAGATCAAGTGAGATGTATGGTGCATAGCGAAAGTCGTCCTTGCTTGCGTCTCACATCCGTCCAGTGCTGACATCAGCAAACTAGCCAAAAGTTTCGATTCCCTTGTCGTCGACGGTTCATTAGGAGAGCCTGCTGTCCATCTACATCGCCACCGTTGCGGGCCTGGGTTGCAGCCCTGGAAGGAGGTGGCGAAGCAGTGTTCTCCTCGTCTG
Organism: Lolium perenne; assembly: GCF_019359855.2. Taxonomy (NCBI): domain Eukaryota; kingdom Viridiplantae; phylum Streptophyta; class Magnoliopsida; order Poales; family Poaceae; genus Lolium; species Lolium perenne. Next base: position 100,574,256 of record NC_067245.2, read on the forward strand.
GTTTTCTGAATATGCGGCCGACTAGGCATGTCGGTCGTTGCAATTAATTCACTAGATGGCAAAAGCATCTGGTACTCACACAGACAAGCAGGAGAATGAATTGCATTTAGGTTGTTGCTGATGCAAGTTTGTTCCTCGTTTTAGATCGAAATGGGACGGCCAGCCATCGGACTAGAGACGTAGGAGCCAGAGGAGACGGATGATTTATCTTTAATTTCTAAATTCAATGCAGAGCGTAAACAAACCCAGTCAATTGAGCGAGTCCCGCTGCTCGCTCGGGAGGAGTCCCAGAGCATCACGAATTGACGACTACGATGCTAGCATTGATCGCTTGATCATATCATCTCTCTTTTCTCCGACCTGAACTCTGGGAAAGCAGGCACTGTAAAACGGAGTCGTGTCTCTCGACCGATATTGAGGCAGGGGCGCAGGACACGTCGTCTGTTGTTGTGCGGGTATAGCTGGTCGGCTGGCGCCGCCGCAGCATATGACGGAGGATGGAGTTGCACCAGACATGTATAAGGCCGGCACAGGCGCACAACGTTGGTGAACTCACAGACGTTGTACACGAAGCAGCTGACCTACATCCAACGACGGGGACCTCGATTGATCGGGATACTCAGAAATAAATAATTGGATCCTTCCTTTCTATGCATAACATGATATAATTAAAATCCATGGTGTTCTTAGATGCTGTTTTTACAAAGTGTAATTTTCAGTATTATAGCTCTGCATATGATGTTTTAGATCATGCGCTAAGAAAAGAAAAGTTTAAATCACCCGTAGCAACGCACGGGTATTCAGCTAGTATGATATAGGTTCTGTACATGATCATGGGCTAGAAGCAAAATATTGGCTATGTAGTCAAGACTAGTCCATTTAAACTATATTAAATTTTTAGGAATTTAAATCTATGAGGTGTAGCACCTCATTTAAATAATTTTCTCAAGTGTTATGAAATAATGTGATGACCTCTATTGCATAGGCTCATACTTGCTCACTTGGGGAATATAAATCAAAATAGTATTTAATTTTCAATGGTTATTTAAATCACATGAGATGATGAATCTCATTTAAATCATTTTTCTCAAATGATAAGTGTGAAGTGTTGACCTTGGTCAACATGTGATCATACATAGTTATTTGAGAAGATTAAATCTTAACAAGATTCAATGAGAGGAAATTATTTCTCCCAAACTAAATAGAAACCCTAATCCATTTTTCAATGAGAGGAAATTGTTTTCCTAATACTAAGTAAGAAACCCTAGCATGTTTGTGAACAAATGTTAAGTAGTGATGTTAGATTATTTGTGTGAGCCAATAAGGCTAATTAAGACTACTTAAGTGTTGTTTGGTGATTGTATCCTCGTATTCGTCTATAGACGCTAGTACCGGAGACTATCAAGAGGAAGAGGTCTTCTACCAAGAGGAAGAGCAAGAAAACTTTGATCACCTCACCAATCAAGGCAAGCTATTACCAATGCAACTAGAATAATGCAAAGCTCTACAAGAGCAAGGCACCATTACTTTTACTTTATGCTTAATGCTCCTATCCCAAGTTTTTACTTTACAAGCTTTACTAATTTTTTGTTTATCAAAGTTTACTTTTTGATTCATGATTCACTTGGTTTAGATATAGAGTAGAACAAGAGCATCAAAGTTAGCCTAGAGCAAGAAAAGCTAGTTAGCACCCCTCATGACTAGTTGCTATTGCTAAATAAATAAAATTGACTACTCTAGATGGGAACATGCGAAATGAAATGACTTTGAAAACCTTGGAATGATGATTCATTCTATTGAAAGATTTTGAAGGTGAATATGACTTGTGAATGACTTGGTAAATTTTACGAAAACTGATGGTTGGGTTCGGATGCGATACCATTCCAATTTGAAAGTACCCCCACAATACCCAACATGGGTAAGGGCTTAACTAGAAATTTATGTGCTTTAGTATGGGTTCCCTCTGAACAAGCGTCATCGGGGTTATGCCGAAAGCTGCCTCTACCACAAACGAAATGATGCGATATGACGTGAAATGAGGTGAATGTCCGGCCCAAGCCTTGTGCAGTTCCCAGGCTGACAGTCTGTCTTCACTGGGAGGCCAAGCTCATGGGGAGAGGTGCCTATACTAGAGTATGTAAGTGAAAGGTTATGGTTGGTAGTCCGCATACGGAGTATGATAAATCAGGGTCAGTTAACCCTGACGGATTATTGCAAATGTTGTGGCACAAGTGTACGACCTCTGCAGAGTGTAGAACTATTCGAATAGCCGTGTCCACGGTTATGGACGGTTGGAAAGGCCATTCTGTTCCGTCATCAGACCATTTTCAAAAATGTGACATATGACTTGTGACTTGATTTTGAAAGGTGAATGGTGAATTTTGAATTGAATCGCAACAGAGTTGTGGGAATGACACTAATGTTCCCAGTTGAGTTAGTTAGCAAATGAAGAAGCTTTTACTAAAGGTTTGTGAACTAAAATTGGCTTTATGCAAATAAACTTAGAGCTTAGTACCCCCTTACTAGAATTGATAAGTACTTACCTTAGTATTAGTTTGCGAGTACTTTAAAAGTACTCATGGCTTTGTCCCTGGCTGTTCAAATGGCCAGACTTTGAAGGAGAACAACAGTACGAGGAAGATGGACAGCAGGACGTCTACGACAACTAGGACCGCTCCTGACGTCAAGCGTTGGCCTGCGGATTAGATAGCCACTACTACTTCGCTTCCGCTATTTGTGATGTTCGTTGATCAATAGATCAACTACTATTGTAATATTGGATCAGGTGATCTACCTTTGCAAGACGATTATGTGTTGTAATAAATGATGACTCTATGATATTCAACTATTATGTCTCGCAACAACAATATTCCTGGGATTGCGATGTATGGCATAATAGGCATCTGGACTTAAAAATCCGGGTGTTGACAAGTTGGTATCAGAGCCATTGTTTGACCTTAGGAGACCCTAGTTAGAATGGACGTCTGAAAAACTTAGTTTCAAAAACCAACGAAGTGAATATTTATGAAAAAAACTTATTCCCTCTCTTACCCTTGAGATCTTTTGCAAGTGAGAAATTCATGCTCTACTTTTCCTTGAAATTTCTACATAAAAGTTTGCACACTTGATCACCTCTCTAACTTACTCACCCTCATTGCTCACAGATGGAGTACCAATGGGAGTTCTATCAGCTTTGTCGTGGAGGAGACCTGATGTTCGAAAAAGATTTGAAGCAACTAGTGGAATATCTAGGACGCCCGTATCCCGAGTTCTTCGGAACACCCCTCAATAATCAGTTGGGAGGACCACCTCGGTGGGAAGTTTCTGCTGATCTAGGAAGAAAGCTTGGAGCCCCGATATGGGAAACCATATGGTTTTCTGTAATGGGGAACACTTGGAAGGAAGGACTAGTCAGAGCTATGCAGGAAGCAATTGCCCGTCTGTGTGGACAAAATGAGAACAAGATCAAGAACACTCGCTTCATCTACTACCCAAGACATGACTCCATGGGAAGATCGATGACCATGCCACCGCCCACGGAGATGAACCACTATGTAGCACCCCGGGACTTCAGGCTATACAGAACCCGTAGGGATTTGGACAACGCCCTCGCCTCTCGCCAAGCACATTACCCGTGAAGAAGAAGAAACCACCATGACAGATGAAGAGTAGTACTACTAAGTCACTTGAGTAGGTGTGAGTTTGTATCAGGATCCCCGTGTATCGTAGAGCGATGAATGGTTCTTAAAACCCACGGTGTGTTAGCCTTGTAATATGTGATGTTTGGTACGAATGAAAAAGTGTTGTTGGTTTTTACCCCCTCCACACTACTCAAGTTTTCAAGTTTTGAACTATTGAACTTTAAAACGCAAACAAAACATAGAAATTTCCCTCTTATCTTATCATCTACCTCAATGTTCAGATGGCCCCACCAACCCGCAGCGCCACCCAGGATGCCATGATGCAGATGCTACAGGCGATGATGGCAGACCGAGAAGTCGATAGAGCTGAACGACAAGCCAACATAGCTGCACTGCAACAGATAGCTCAGAACAATCAAGGCCAGGGAAACCACGATCACCCTGGATCGAAGCTGAAGAATTTTCAGAACACCAACCCACCCATGTTTAGCAAGACCGAAGAGCCACTTGACGCTGATGACTGGCTCCAGACAATGGAGAACAACCTCGAAGTTGCGGGAGTTGAAGCCGTAGAGAAAGTATTGTTCACCACCCACTACCTGTCAGGATCTGCCAGAGCCTGATGGACAAGTGCCCGTGCAATGAATGCGGGACAGATGATGACATGGGAAGACTTCAAGCTGAAGTTCAGCAAGTACCATGTGCCCCAAGGACTGATCAAGAAGATGAGAGACGAGTTCCGTGAACTCAAGCAAGGAAGGATGTTCGTGGTGGAATACCGCGACAGGTTTCTTACTCTGTCAAGGTACGCCCCGGATGAAACCGACACCAATGAGAAGAGGAAGGAGAGATTTCTGAACGGACTGCATGACGAGATGCAAACTGTGTTAGTGAACATCCCGTTCGCTGACTTGGAAGCCCTCGTGGACTCAGCCATACAGATGGAAGGAAAGCTGCACCAAGCCAACGAGAACCGCAAGCGCCGGATGATGAATTAGAATGGGCCCAACAACGCCCAGAAGCACCGCAACAACTCCTCTGGAGGATTCACCCCAAGAAACAACAGGCCACCTGCTCAGACTTATCGCCCCAACTACGCCAACAACAACGGAGGACCCCCGAAGCCCGGAGGCAACAACAACAACAGCCACCACAACAACAACAACAACCACAACAGCAACAGCAACAATGGGAACAACAACAACACCAACACTGGCCCGAGGACTGGAAGCAATGCCATCCCCGTCACCCCGAAGGACAAGTCCACCATCAACTGCTATGAATGTGGAGTTGTGGGTCACTACTCCAATGAGTGCACCAAGAAGCTTGCCAAGATTACCGCCAACACCGCTGCACCTGCTCAGCAACAGCGCCGCTTCGCAGGTAGAAGGAACCAGAACAACAACAACGGCCGTCTCTACCACATGACTGCCACTGAAGCTCAGGAAGCACCACAGACCATGCCAAGTATGTTTTCATGTTAATCAAAATGCTCAATCTCTCTTAGGAACCTAACTTTTCTTAAAATCTCAGGACGAGATTTGTTTAAGGGGGAAGGGTTTGTAACATCCCAAAAATTTCAAAAGAAAGAAAATGAATTTCCATATTTCCAAATTTTGGAACCAACAAAAACTTTTCTTGAATTAAGTTTGATACATAGTGATCTTGCTTAATTATTGTTTTATTGCCATGATTGCTTGTTATTAGTATTTGAAATGATCTAAAACCCTAAACCTCACCCCTCTTTTCACCACCAAAGTTAAAATAAAATAAAAGGAAATTAAATAAGAAAAAGGGGCATATGTGCCTATGGCTATTTTTGTAAATCTTTACCCTAGGCCTTTCTAATTTGATTAGAGGTTTGGAAAACCTTCACAAACCTTTCCTAGTACCTATCAAACCAAATCCAAAGTGAAACCAAAGATTTTAAAAAGAAACTAAAATGCCATAGAGGCATATGAGAGTAAAATAGCAAATTTGTGAATTTAAGGATCTTGACCCTAAGACTTGTGGTGAATGGTTGGATCACTCCTCTATACCATTTCAACACTCAACAACACCAATTGGGTCAAGCCAAGTCAAATTAAAAATCAAATACAACATATGCATAGAGGCATATGTGGCACATACCATTTTACCCAAATCTTGTTCTATGCCATTGTACCTTGCCCAAATGGTGTGAAACCATCTCTAAACATAATCTCACACTAAATTGGACCCTAGACCTTGCCCAAGTAAAGCAAGATAAAAAAAATAAGAAAATAAGAAAAATTGAAATATCACATACATGTGTGTATGGCCATTTTTGCAAATCTTTGAACTAGACCTTTTGGAATGGTTTCAATGGTTTGGAAATGTTCCTAAACTAATAAGAATCACTTTGGAGGCAAGAAAAATCAAATCAAATGGAGAGAAATCAAATGGTGAGAAAATTCCATTTTTCCCTCACATACACTTTGGCCAATTTTGCAAATCTCCAACCAAGGCCACCATTGCTTGCTCTAGGGCTTGTAAAACTCTTGTATAACAAAAACAAACACCAATGCATAAAACAAACCAGAATCAAATCCAAGAAAAATGCAAAACCAACATACATATGATAATGGTCCATTTGGACATTTATAATATCTTCACTACTTTACCCCTCTGGTTTTGACTTTTCCTAAACCAACCTTGGTCAACCCTTGCCATGTCATCCAAGACCATGTCCATGTGAACAACTTTGCTGTTGACTACTAGTGCTGACTTTGACCAGGTTGACCAGAATGAAGGAGACAAGAAGGGACTTTGAAATAGGGAGAAGATCACCCCACTTTTTGAATTCTTGCAAACCACCATCAAAATGAATACCACCACCACCATTCTATCACATTAATTATAGGTTTGAGATCCAGCAAAAAGAATTCCAAAATTTGACCAAAATGTTCTTGCAGCCATTATCACAAACACCTTGCAGGCATAAATTCTGGTTTGGCATACATCCTTTTAACCTCTGGTCCATGACCAAAACCCACTTGATCATTGCTCATGAGTGCTCCTGTACCCCCCTTGCATCATCTCCTGTACTGAAACTTTGAAGAAAATGGAGGAAAAGCACCATTGCATCCATGTCGTGCTCATGCCGGCCACTCTCACCCATTCCTCTCTCTGGCTCGACTCTCTCCCTCTAATCATGTCTAGTACCTTCTCCTGGCAACGATGATCATCACCCTGCACGGCTCGAGTTCGCCAAAGCTCGGCATTGGCCAAAACACAGCACGCCCAGACGCGCCCATGCCGGTCATGGCGCGCCAGAGCGCGCATGGACACCGTCCTGGATGCGCCAGTGCATCGCGTCGTCTAGTCGTTGTCGAGCTCCTCCCCCTCTCTCCTTGCGCATGCACCCTCCACACCGCACCAGTACACCGCCGGACACCACCATTGGCCATCACCGGCGCCGTAGACGACGCCATCATCAAACCCCTGCCGCGCCGGTACCGCAAGGACGGCGATGACGCCGCACGCTCCTGTCCTGCCCTAGCTAAACCATCAAGCGCTCTAGCAACTCCTAGCCATCGCCTACACGGTGCGCCCCATACCTTGCCCCTTCGCGTCCTGAATCGTCGGTGCCATTGACGACCAGCCGCTCCGCCACGGCCACCCCCTCGCACTATAAAAAGAGGCCCCCTCGGCCTTCTCCTTCCACACCAAACTTGCTTCTCTCCCTCTCCTTGACCTCCTCAACACCAGCTCCCCTTCGATTAGGCCACAGGCAGCTTCAATTGCTCTGTCGATCGCCGGAGTCCGCCGCAGATCAACACGACGAATTCGACCACCATTGGAGTTGCAACTGGTACCAGGCGACTCCCCTTCGTCGACAACGTCGCCTAGCAACAGTGCCGCCCCTCGCCGGAGTCCCAGCTCGCCGTCGACCCCCTACCTCCGCCGTGCCTGTGTCTGCTTCTCGTCGACGACGACGACGCCCCTCCACTGTTGATTTCGCTTCTGATCGCGCGGCTCAGGTTAGTTGATACCGTTTCGGTGAACTAAGACACTGACGCGTGGGACCCTTTGTCAGTTGGCCCGCGACGTGTGAAGCGTTACTGGGCTGGACCTTCCTGCGTTTAAATCTTTCGGCCCATCTGTTTTCCCGCCTAAGCCCATTTAGCCTTATTTCAAATTAATTTGATTCAGCAAATTTCAATACTGGTCTGTGCTAAAAATTGAATAGTTTCAAATCTACAAGTCCGAATCTAGTAAATCAAAATGTTCCAGAAAGCTTATGAATTGATCTAGCTAACCCCACTGGATTAAACCCCATAACTTGTGTAGATTTTGAATAGAAAAAATAACAAAACAGAGACTTTTCAGTATTCAAATAAATCTTAAAAATCAACCAATTTGAATTTTGAGGTGAATACAATTGCTATAATTCACATTTCACCAACTATAGTTTACTATGTAAAAATATGATATAGGTTCTGTACATGATCATGGGCTAGAAGCAAAATATTGGCTATGCAGTCAAGACTAGTCCATTTAAACTATATTAAATTTTAGGAATTTAAATCTATGAGGTGTAGCACCTCATTTAAATCATTTTCTCAAGTGTTATGAAGTAATGTGATGACCTCTATTGCATAGGCTCATACTTGCTCACTTGGGGAATTTAAATCAAAATAGTATTTAATTTTCAATGGTTATTTAAATCACATGAGATGATGAATCTCATTTAAATCATTTTTCTCAAATGATAAGTGTGAAGTGTTGACCTCGGTCAACATGTGATCATACATAGTTATTTGATAAGATTAAATATTAACAAGATTCAATGAGAGGAAATTATTTCTCCCAAACTAAATAGAAACCCTAATCATTTTTCAATGAGAGGAAATTGTTTTCCTAATACTAAGTAAGAAACCCTAGCATGTTTGTGAACAAATGTTAAGTAGTGATGTTAGATTATTTGTGTGATCCAGTAAGGCTAATTAAGACTACTTAAGTGTTGTTTGGTGATTGTATCCTCGTATTCGTCTATAGACGCTAGTACCGGAGACTATCAAGAGGAAGAGGTCTTCTACCAAGAGGAAGAGCAAGAAAACTTTGATCACCTCACCAATCAAGGCAAGCTATTACCAATGCAACTAGAATAATGCAAAGCTCTACAAGATCAAGGCACCATTACTTTTACTTTATGCTTAATGCTCCTATCCCAAGTTTTTACTTTGCAAGCTTTACTAAATTTTTGTTTATCAAAGTTTACTTTTTGATTCATGATTCACTTGGTTTAGATATAGAGTAGAACAAGAGCATCAAAGTTAGCCTAGAGCAAGAAAAGCTAGTTAGCACCCCTCATGACTAGTTGCTATTGCTAAATAAATAAAATTGACTACTCTAGATGGGAACATGCGAAATGAAATGACTTTGAAAACCTTGGAATGATGATTCATTCTATTGAAAGATTTTGAAGGTGAATATGACTTGTGAATGACTTGGTAAATTTTACGAAAACTGATGGTTGGGTTCGGATGCGATACCATTCCAATTTGAAAGTACCCCCACAATACCCAACATGGGTAAGGGCTTAACTAGAAATTTATGTGCTTTAGTATGGGTTCCCTCTGAACAAGCGTCATCGGGGTTATGCCGAAAGCTGCCTCTACCACAAACGAAATGATGCGATAAGACGTGAAATGAGGTGAATGTCCGGCCCAAGCCATGTGCAGTTCCCAGGATGACAGTCTGTCTTCACTGGGAGGCCAAGCTCATGGGGAGAGGTGCCTATACTAGAGTATGTAAGTGAAAGGTTATGGTTGGTAGTCCGCATACGGAGTATGATAAATCAGGGTGAGTTAACCCTGACGAATTATTGCAAATGTTGTGGCACAAGTGTACGACCTCTGCAGAGTGTAGAACTATTCGAATAGACGTGTCCACGGTTATGGACGGTTGGAAAGGCCATACTGTTCCGTCATCAGACCATTTTCAAGAATGTGACATATGACTTGTGACTTGATATTGAAAGGTGAATGGTGAATTTTGAATTGAATCGCAACAGAGTTGTGGGAATGACACTAATGTTCCCACTTGAGTCAGTTAGCAAATGAAGAAGCTTTTACTAAAGGTTTGTGAACTAAAATTGGCTTTATGCAAATAAACTTAGAGCTTAGTACCCCCTTACTAGAATTGATAAGTACTTACCTTAGTATTAGTTTGCGAGTACTTTAAAAGTACTCATGGATTTGTCCCTGGCTATTCAAATGGCCAGACTTTGAAGGAGAACAACAGTACGAGGAAGATGGACAGCAGGACATCTACGACAACTAGGACCGCTCCTGACGTCAAGCGTTGGCCTGCGGATTAGATAGCCACTACTACTTCGCTTCCGCTATTTGTGATGTTCGTTGATCAATAGATCAACTACTATTGTAATATTGGATCAGGTGATCTACCTTTGTAAGACGATTATGTGTTGTAATAAATGATGACTCTATGATATTCAACTATTATGTCTCGCAACAACAATATTCCTGGGATTGCGATGTACGGCATAATAGGCATCTGGACTTAAAAATCCGGGTGTTGACAGAATCCTCCAGCATCGTCATCGGCACTTGCCATGTTACTTGCGGTGGAAATCATGTCGCTGAGGTTCAATCTATTTGCGTTTAACTCGCATTGTAGTGAGTGCCTCAACAAGCTCCCTCTCTTAAGCCCGTGGACGAAAGAAAGCATGCAAGTGGTGTCATCGACGCGCTCACAACTGTTTCTTGCTTCCAACCAACGGGATAAGAATTCTTGAAAAGTTTCTCCCTTCCTCTAGACACACATTTGGAGGTCGCTGGCCATGTGTGGTCTTTTGTAGGTGCCTCGGAAGTGCCTCTCGAAAGCCACCTTCAAGTCAAACCAACAAAAGATCGAATTTTTCGGTAGGTCGTGCAACCACGTGCGGGCCGGTCCAACCAGATAATTCTGGATGAGACGGCACGCGATGTTGGGGGTTCCTCCAGCTACAAAGTCGATTGCGTTGTAATAATCCTGGAGCCAAATGTCTGGACAACCACTCCCATCATACAGCCTTTTGTTTCTGGGTAGCTTTGGGTTGATGCCTTTAGGAAGCGGCTCTTCGCGAATCCTCCTTGCGAAACACTTTGGGCCAAAGTAGTTTGTAGCATACTCATTCAGCCTGTCTCGCGCGTCTTCTTCTTTTTAGCTTCGGGTGTAAGAGATCTCCGGCCTCCTCCGCCACCTCCGTAACTTGGAGGTGGGGAGGAGGAGCCACGGGGAGGTTTCTTGCCTTTGTTGCTACTGCCGGAATCTGCATGCCCTTCCTTCTTGCTACGGCCATGGTGACTACTCCTTTGGTGATCATCATTATGGCGAGATTTTCCGACATCCTTTGACTTGCTCCGGCTGCGGTGGCGATCATTGCTATTGTGGCGATTGTCTCCGGCCTGCCGTGAGCGTCTTGCTTCCTCCCTGTCTCTGCTCCAGTCCCTCTTGTGATCTCCGACGTCGTGGATGTTTATTCCACCATGCCCATGGGGTTTGGTGTTTCCGGCTGGGCGAGGATATAGAGGCCTTGGAGCTGGGTGGGGGTACTTTGGAGCGGATGCGTTATGGTATTTATCTTTACAAGTGTACATAGGTCCTTTGCCATTAGGCCTTTCTTTTGGGTGATCAGAAGAGATAGGAATTGGCGCAGGGTGATCTCTGGTTCTTCTCCGGCGCTCTGTGGAACCGGTTCTTGAATGTTCATCGCGCTTATGCTTCTTTTCCGGCATATTGTGTGCGGTGGATTTGCACATCTCCGGGTCGGAGGCAAGCTTCCGTGCAGTATCCGCCTTGCTCTGTTGTTTAACAGCCGTTCCGACAATTGTCCTCAGTAAATCGAGATCGATCTTGTCGTCTCCTTTGGCGAGGATTTCTGCTGCTTTGAACGTATTATCTTTTGGAGTTGCCAAGGGCTTGTGATTTGAGTTTCCATCGAAGTTTATTTTGCGGGGAGGGATTAGATCTTGCCGCTTCTTTGCTTGCTCAACAACATTTGCGGCTTCCTTCAGCTGACTCTCCAATTCCTGCTTAACTTTCAAGGACGCTTGAAGGTTGTCGTTGAAGTACTTTTTGAGTTTTATAGTTTCCTCATATTCCTTGTCGCAAGCAAGCTACCTCCAATAGAGCTCCGCATTCAACTCCTTGATTTCTCCGGCTTCCTTCTTAAGTGAAAGCCTCTTCTATTCCAAGGCGACAGGATCTGCTGTGTCCTCCGGTGTGATGGGGTTTGTCAGAAGTTCTCCGTAAACGATTTTTTCAGCTTCTTTTCCCCCTAGCCGGAGCATTGCTTCAGCGACAGTTTCCTCTTCAGCCTGGAAATCCAAGTTGTGGGCGACAAACTCATTAACAGGGCAGAGATTTTGCCTCGGCGGAGCAGGTGGCTGCTCTGGCTGAGGAATTCTAGCATCTGGGGGAGTTTCATTTGAACTTTCTCCGGCTTCCTCCACCGCGGCCAAGGTCGCAAAGATCTGCTTTGGCGGAGAAGCGTTGTGAGAGTTCACCGCAGCGTCCATCTCCTTGCACCACTTATCAAATTCCTCTGACTCCATGGGAGAATAGTCTCTGGAGAGGGGGCTTAAATCGTCAAGGATGGAGAAATCTTCTTCAGCTCCTGCGATCGTACTTTCTCCGGCATCTCCCTTGGGGGAGTGATACGTCTCAAACGTATCTATAATTTCTTATGTTCCATGCTACTTTTATGATGATACTCACATGTTTTATACACACTTTATGTCATTATTATGCATTTTCCGGCACTAACCTATTGACGAGATGCCGAAGAGCCAGTTGTTGTTTTCTGCTGCTTTGGTTTCAGAAATCCTACAAAGGAAATATTCTCGGAATTGGACGAAATCAACGCCCAGGGTCTTATTTTTCCACGAATCTTCCAGAAGACTGAAGGGAATACGAAGTGGGGCCACGAGATGGCCAGACCATAGGGCGGCGCGGCTAGCATGGGGCCCGCGCCGGCCTATGGTGTGGGGCCCCTGCGCCGCCTCCAACCCTACCCTTCCGCCTACTTATAGCCTTCGTCACGAAAACCTCTGTACCGAGAGCCACGATACGGAAAACCTTCCAGAGACGCCGTCGCCGCCAATCCCATCTCGGGGGATTCAGGAGATCGCCTCCGGCACCCTGCCGGAGAGGGAAATCATCTCCCGGAGGGATCTACATCATCATGCCCGCCTCCGGATTGATGTGTGAGTAGTTCACCCCTGGACTATGGGTCCATAGCAGTAGCTAGATGGTTGTCTTCTCCTCATTGTGCTATCATGTTAGATCTTGTGAGCTGTCTATCATGATCAAGATCATCTATTTGTAATGCTACATGTTGTGTTTGTTGGGATCCGATGAATATGGAATACTATGTCAAGTTGATTATCAATCTATCATATATGTTGTTTATGTTCTTGCATGCTCTCCGTTGCTAGTAGAGGCTCTGGCCAAGTTGATACTTGTAACTCCAAGAGGGAGTATTAATGCTCGATAGTGGGTTCATGCCTCCATTGAATCTGGGACAGTGACAGAAAGTTCTAAGGTTGTGGATGTGCTGTTGCCACTAGGGATAAAACATCAATGCTTTGTCTAAGGATATTTGTGTTGATTACATTACGCACCATACTTAATGCAATTGTCTGTTGTTTGCAACTTAATACTGTAAGGGGTGCGGATGCTAACCCGAAGGTGGACTTTTTAGGCATAGATGCATGCTGGATAGCAGTCTATATACTTTGTCGTAATGCCCTGATTAAATCTCATAGTAGTCATCGTGACATGTATGTGCATTGTTATGCCCACTCTATTTGTCAAGTGCCCAACTGTAATTTGTTCACCCAACATGCTATTTATCTTATGGGAGAGACACCACTAGTGAACTGTGGACCCCGGTCCATTCTTTTACATCTGAAATACAATCTACTGCATACTCTATTCTTTACTGTTCTTCGCAAACAAACATCATTTTCCACACCATACGTTTAATCGTTTGTTTACAGCAAGCCGGTGGGATTGACAACCTCACTGTTACGTTGGGGCAAAGTATTGTGATTGTGGTGTGCAGGTTCCACGTTGGCACCGGAATCCCTGGTGTTGCGCCGCACTATACTCCGTCACCAAGAACCTTCACGTGTTTCTTGACTCCTACTGGTTCGATAACCTTGGTTTCACACTGAGGGAAAACTCGCTGCTGTACGCATCACACCTTCCTCTTGGGGTTCCCAACGGACGTGTGTCAACTGCATCCAAGCTAGGATTTTTCTGGCGCCGTTGCCGGGGATCTGAAGAAAAGTTACACTACAGAGAATTGCCTCCCACGGCAACAAGGATTTTTCTGGCGCCGTTGTCGGGGAGATCAAGACACGCTGCAAGGGGAGTCTCCCACTTCCAATCTATTTACTTTGTTTTTGTCTTTCTTTACTTTATTTTATTTACTGCTTTGTTTGTTCTCTATATCAAAAATACATATAAATTAGTTGCTAGTTTTACTTTATTTACTGTCTTGTTTGCGTTCTTTATATTAAAAACACAAAAAAATTAGTTACTTGCATTTACTTTATTTACCTTTTTGTTTATTTCATCATGTTTCCTCCTAAGTTTACTCTAAAAGACATACTGTTAGGACAAGGGTCTATCATTGGAAGAGATAATATAGAAGCATTTTTCACTCATGTTAGTATGGTTGAAGATTTTGAAGATAGATCCTTGGTAAAAGTTGTTCCTACTTATGAAAGTGCTTCTGCCTCTTTAGTACGCATGTTGGAAACTAGATTCGTTAATCTTAATCCTATAATCCAACATATGTTTCTTACACTCTCTGATATGGAAAGGGGAGAAAAGAGAGATTTTGTTTTAGATGTCCTTCTTAGAGAATTTGGTGATATAGCTAAAGAAGCTAGAAAAGTTTTTATTAAGCATAAGAGGCTTGGCTTTTATACCAATTTTGCTAATACCCTTAAAAAATGGAAAAAGATAGATTAAAGTACACTAATAAATTTAATTGTGAAGGGGAGATTAAGACATCAATACCTTGCAAGCTCTTAGGAATGTTCGAGGCACTAGAAAAGAATTATGATTGGATTGTTCCTGAAAATTTGTTTGATGAGAATAGCAAGCCTAAGAGTAATGAAAAAGGGGCCTCTGAAACTTACATAGATAAGATACAATGCATAGTTGAGAAAACTCCAAACCCCTCTGTTGATGCTTCATCTCATGATAATACTTGATTCACACTTTCTGCGCCTAGCTGAAAGGCGTTAAAGAAAAGCGCTTATGGGAGACAACCCATTATTTTACTACAGCACTTTTGTTTTATATTTGAGTCTTGGAAGTTGTTACTACTGTAGCAACCTCTCCTTATCTTTATTTTATTGCATTATTGTGCCAAGTAAAGTCTTTGATAGTAAGGTTGATACTAGGTTTGGATTACTGCGCAGAAACAGATTTCTTACTGTCACGAAATTGAGAAGCCCTGTCTGTAGGTAACTCAGAAAATTCTGCCAATTTACGTGCGTGATCCTCCGATATGTACGCAACTTTCATTCAATTTGAGCTTTTTCATCTGAGCAAGTTAAGTGCCCCAGAAAAATTCGTCTTTACGGACTGTTCTGTTTTGACAGATTCTGCCTTTTATTTCGCATTGCCTGTTTTGCTATGCTTGATGGATTTATTTGTTCCATTAACTTTTAGTAGCTTTGTGCAATGTCCAGAAGTGTTAAGAATGATTATGTCACCTCTGAATATATGAATTTTCAATTATGCACTAACCCTCTAATGAGTTTGTTTCGAGTTTAGTGTGGATGAAGTTTTCAAGGGTCAAGAGAGGAGGATGATACAATATGATCAAGAAGAGTGAAAAGTCTGAGCTTGGGGATGCCCCCGTGGTTCATCCCTGCATATTTCAAGAATACTCAAGCATCTAAGCTTGGGGATGCCCAAGGCATCCCCTTCTTCATCGATAACTTATCAGGTCACCTCTAGTGAAACTATATTTTTATTCAGTCACATCTTATGTGCTTTACTTGGAGCGTCTGTTTGCTTTTATTTTTGTTTTTGTTTGAATAAAATCAGATCCTAGCATTCTTTGTATGGGAGAGAGACACGCTCCGTTGTTGCATATGAACACATGTGTTCTTAGTTCTACTTTTAATGTGCATGGCGAAGGTTAAAACTGCTTCGTTCATTGTTATATGGTTGGAAACAGAAAATGCTTCATGTGGTAATTGGTATAATGTCTTGAATAATTTGATACTTGGCAATTGTTGTGCTCATACAGATCATGTTTAAGCTCTTGCATCATGTACTTTGCACCTATTAATGAAGAACTACATAGAGCTTGTTAAAATTTGGTTTGCATGATTGGTCTCTCTAAGTCTAGATATTTTCTGGTTAAGGTGTTTGAACAACAAGGAAGACAGTGTAGAGTCTTATAATGCTTGCAATATGTTCTTATGTAAGTTTTGCTGTACCGGTTTATACTTGAGTTTGCTTCAAACAACCTTGCTAGCCTAAGCCTTGTATTGAGAGGGATTACTTCTCGTGCATCCAAATCCTTGAGCCAAAAACTATGCCATTTGTGTCCACCATACCTACCTACTACATGGTATTTTTCTGCCATTCCAAAGTACATTACTTGAGTGCTACCTTTAAAATTTTATTCTTTGTCTTCGCAATACATAGCTCATGGGAAAATAGCCTTAAAAACTATTGTGGTATTGCATATGTTGCTATGTATCTTATTTCTTATAAGTTGCTTGTTGAGCGGTAACCATGTTTCTGGGGACGCCATCAACTTATACACCTTTGTTGAATATCATGTGAGTTGCTATGCATGTTCGTCTTGTCTGAAGTAAGGGCGATTTTCATGATCAAATGGTTTGATTATGCATATTGTTAGAGAAGAACATTGGGCCGCTAACTAAAGCCATGAATCATGGTGGAAGTTTCAGTTTGGACACTAATCCTCAATCTCTTATGAGAATATTATCTGTTGTTGAATGCTTAAGCATTAAAAGAGGAGTCCATTATCTGTTTTCTATGTTGTCCCGTTATGGATGTCTAAGTTGAGAATAATCAAAAGCGAGAAATCCAATGCGAACTTTCTCCTTAGACCTCTGTACAGGAGGCATAGAGGTACCCCTTTGTGACACTTGGTTGAAACATATGTTATGCAATGATAATCCATGTTAATCCAAGCTAATTAGGACAAGGTGCGAGCACTATTGGTATTCTATGCATTAGGCTTGCAACTTATAGGATGTCTTATACATAACACATATGATTTATTACTACCGTTGACAAAATTGTTTCTATGTTTCAAAATGAAAAGCTCAAGCACAAAAATAGTAATCCATGCTTCCCTCTGCGAAGGGCCATTCTTTTACTTTATGTTGAGTCAGTTTACCTACTTTCTTCTATCTTAGAAGCAAACACTTGTGTCAACTATGTGCATTGATTCTTACATGTTTACCTATTGCACTTGTTATATTGCTTTATGTTGACAATTATCCATGAGATATACATGTTGAAGTTGAAAGCAACCGTTGAAAATTATATCTTCCTTTGTGTTGCTTCAAAGCTTTCTACTAATAATTTATTGCTTTATGAGTTAACTCTTATGCAAGTCTTATTGATGCTTGTCTTGAAAGTACTATTCATGAAAAGTCTTTGCTATATGATTCAGTTGTTTAATCATTGTCTTTACCATTGCTTCGAATCGCTGCATTCATCTCATATGCTTTACAATAGTATTGATCAAGATTATGATAGCATGTCACTTCAGAAATTATCCTTGTTACCGTTGACCTACTCGAGGGCGAGTAGGAACTAAGCTTGGGGATGCTTGATACGTCTCAAACGTATCTATAATTTCTTATGTTCCATGCTACTTTTATGATGATACTCACATGTTTTATACACACTTTATGTCATTATTATGCATTTTCCGGCACTAACCTATTGACGAGATGCCGAAGAGCTAGTTGTTGTTTTCTGCTGTTTTTGGTTTCAGAAATCCTACAAAGGAAATATTCTCGGAATTGGACGAAATCAACGCACAGGGTCTTATTTTTCCACGAAGCTTCCAGAAGACCGAAGGGAATACGAAGTGGGGCCACGAGGTGGCCAGACCATAGGGCGGCGCGGCCAGCATGGGGCCCGCGCCGGCCTATGGTGTGGGGCCCCCGCGCCGCCTCCAACCCTACCCTTCCGCCTACTTATAGCCTTCATCGCGAAAACCCCTGTACCGAGAGCCACGATACGGAAAACCTTCCAGAGACGCCGCCGCCACCAATCCCATCTCGGGGGATTCAGGAGATCGCCTCCGGCACCCTGCCGGAGAGGGGAATCATCTCCCGGAGGGCTCTACATCATCATGCCCGCCTCCGGATTGATGTGTGAGTAGTTCACCCCTGGACTATGGGTCCATAGCAGTAGCTAGATGGTTGTCTTCTCCTCATTGTGCTATCATGTTAGATCTTGTGAGCTGCCTATCATGATCAAGATCATCTATTTGTAATGCTACATGTTGTGTTTGTTGGGATCCGATAAATATGGAATACTATGTCAAGTTGATTATCAATCTATCATATATGTTGTTTATGTTCTTGCATGCTCTCCGTTGCTAGTAGAGGCTCTGGCCAAGTTGATACTTGTAACTCCAAGAGGGAGTATTTATGCTCGATAGTGCGTTCATGCCTCCATTGAATCTGGGACAGTGACAGAAAGTTCTAAGGTTGTGGATGTGCTGTTGCCACTAGGGATAAAACATCAATGCTTTGTCTAAGGATATTTGTGTTGATTACATTACGCACCATACTTAATGCAATTGTCTGTTGTTTGCAACTTAATACTGGAAGGGGTGCGGATGCTAACCTGAAGGTGGACTTTTTAGGCATAGATGCATGCTGGATAGCGGTCTATGTACTTTGTCGTAATGCCCTGATTAAATCTCATAGTAGTCATCGTGATATGTATGTGCATTGTTATGCCCTCTCTATTTGTCAATTGCCCAACTGTAATTTGTTCACCCAACATATGCTATTTATCTTATGGGAGAGACGCCACTAGTGAATTGTGGACCCCGGTCCATTCTTTTACATCTGAAATACAATCTACTGCAAACCCTGTTCTTTACTGTTCTTCGCAAACAAACATCATTTTCCACACCATACGTTTAATCCTTTGTTTACAGCAAGCCGGTGAGATTGACAACCTCACTGTTACGTTGGGGCAAAGTATTGTGATTGTGTTGTGCAGGTTCCACGTTGGCGCCGGAATCCCTGGTGTTGCGCCGCACTACACTCCGTCACCAACAACCTTCACGTGTTCCTTGACTCCTACTGGTTCGATAACCTTGGTTTCACACCGAGGGAAAACTCGCTGCTGTACGCATCACACCTTCCTCTTGGGGTTCCCAACGGACGTGTGTCAACTGCACGCAAGCAGGGAGGCGGATCCAGTAGTATGACTCAGGTAGTTGACGAAGTGACACCTTTGCTTCTATAACACCTCGGAAACCCAGGTGTATATGTGTTGGTCTTCCACCATCTTCTCCCGCTCTGGGACAGATTGGGTGGGTTTTGATTTTTTCGGATCTGAGGCGGATATCCCCTTGCGGAGTTCCTGCATCTCAAATCGGATCTTCGCAATTGCCTCCAGCCTTGCGGCGGTTTCCTCAGCGAAGCTTACTGCATGACCCCGCTAGAAGCGGATTCACCGATGTAGAAGTGAATTCCTCCGATCGGGATGATGGAGTGACAAACAATTTGCTATTTAGCCGGAATCCATAATTTGTCCCTAAGAACGATCGGAAATCCTCCAGCGTAGAGAACACGGCCGACGGCGATGGAGTCACCGATTCCGGCAAAGGTGGAACCCGCCTGGTTCCGACCACTAGAAGCCTCTTGCCCCATGGTGGGTGCCAACTGCCGTTGCATAGATGACAATATCCGGGAGGAGGTATCCTCACGGAGGAGAGAAGTTGTTGGGGCCATGAGGCGGAGGAAACGAGGACAGGGACACGAAACTTTACCCAGCTTCGGATCACGCTGCACGGAGGCAGGGCCTACTGCTGCTTGTCGGGGATTATTTGGGCGAAGTATCGCGAGATTACAAGGTTGTGGCTATTCTGAACCGTGCCTCAAAGGCTCTCAGGATCCGGCTTATAAAGAAGCCCTGACCCGAGATTTCTAAGGAGAGTCCTACCCATATACAAGTTGCCTAACTATGGAATCTACATTGCCGTGCACGCCAAGGATCCGCCTCCTACTACCTTAATCGTGCTGGATCCGTCCTCCTGCGCAGTCCTCCTTGGATCCGGCTCCTCATGGTCGTTTGTCTGGATCCGGCTCCTTATTCCTGGGCTGGACTTCTTCCATCATGATCAACAGCAACTGGGCTGCCCGATGGGCTATACGCCTCCACCACAATCTGTGGGCCACGCGGGCTTGTCGGATAAATGACACTATTGTTGGATACCCATAAATCATACCCACAACAGCAGGCCTCCAGGTGGCACCCTTCTGGCTCCTTATTCTCCCCGGAATTCTAAGGTACTGGGCTTTTGTTTCGTTCGATTCCGAGAAACTTTCATATACAACTTTTCTGAAACACAAAAAACAACAGAAAACAGGAACTGGCACAGCGGCACTTCGTTAATAGGTTAGTCCCAGAAAATGCTAAAAAGTGTGGAAAAGTGAACATAAAACATGTAGGAACCATAACAAAACAAGCATGGAGCATCAAAAATTATAGATACGTTTGGGATGTATCAGTTGGTCGCATCCACTCTTTTGCTAGCCTTCATTTGTACTGAGAGGAAATGCTTCTCTCGTGCTTCCAACTCCCAAAAACCAAAATATGCCAAAAGTGTCCACCATATCTACCTATATGTGGTACTTCACCGCCATTCCAAAGTAAATTGCTTGTGTGCTACCTTTAAAACATTCACAAAAATCCTTGTTTTTGCAATACATAGCTCATGGTAAAATATCCTAAAAACTATTGTGGTAAGGAATATGTCACTTATGTATCTTAGTTCTTATAAATTGCTTGTTGTACGATAACCATTGACTTACTGGGGACTCCATCAACCTGCCACACTTTTGTTGAATATCATGTGAGTTGCTATGCATGTCTGTCTTGTCTGAAGTAAAGGAGATTTACCATGAGTTGAAAAGATTTGAGTATGCATAATGTTAGAGAAGAACTTTGGGCCGCCAACCAAAGCCATGTATCATGGTGGAATTTTCAGCTTGGACACTTAAATCCTAAATCTCTTATGAGAATAGTATCATTTTTGAAATGCTTAAAGCAATAAAAAGAGGAGTCCATTATCTGTTTTCTATGTTGTCCCAGTATGGATGTCCTCAAGTTGAGATATATCAAAATCGAGAAATCAAATGCGATTTATCTCCTTGGACCTTTGTACAGGCGGCATAGAGGTACCCATTTGTGACACTTGGTTGACACATATGTAATGCGATGAGAATCCATGGAGGTCCGAGCTAATTAGGACAAGGTGCGGGCACTATTAGTAATTATGCATGAGGCTTGCAATTTATTTGAAGTTTTATACATAACTCATATGAATTATTACTACCGTTGACACAATTGTTTCCATGCTTTCAAAATAAAAAAGCTCTAGCACATGAGTAATCCCTGCTTCCCTCTACGAAGGGCCTTTCTTTTACTTTTATGTTGAGTCTTCATCTTCTAAGTTCATGCACCATTAAGAGAGCATAGTTGTAACATCCCAAATTTTCAGACAAAGAAGAAAATGACTTTCCTTTTTCCAAACTTTGGAACCAACAAAAACTTTTATTAAATTTAGTTTGATGCATAGTGATCTTTCTTATTGGGTGTGTAGTTGCCATGTTTGATTGTTAAAATAGTTTGAGATGATCTAAAACCCTAAACCCTACTCTTGCACTTTACCCTTCAAAATAAAACCAAATAAGGAGAAATCAAATTAAAAAGAAAAGGGCCTATGTGCCCATACTATTTTTGATAAAACTTATACCTAGGCCTTTCTACCTTGTTTAGAGGTTTGGAAAACATCAACACACCTAACCTAGTACCTACCAACCAAATCAAGTGAGAAACAAAATTCAAATAAACATATGCATAGAGGCATATGTGGCACTTAGCCATTTTTACCAAATTTTGACCTATGCCCTATTTGCCTTACCCAAATGGTTGGAAACCATGAGTAACCCTAACCAAACTCTTTGAAACCCAAAACTATGATCCTTTGGATCAAAGTTAAATAAAGAAAAAGATTAGAGAAATTGCAAAACCCTCACATATGGCTTATGGCCATTTTTGAAAATCTTTAACCTATGCCCTATAAAATTGTGCCAATGGTTGGGAAACCCTTTTAAACTAAAAAGAATCCCTTTTGCATCAAAGAAACCAAAATCAAATCAAATAAAAATCAAAAACCTAGTTGCATGTGATAATGGTCACATGTGACAATTTTAACATCTTACCCACTTTGAGCCCTTCTATTAAGAAATTTTCAAACCAAACCCTGCCAACTCTTTGCACCTCATCCAAGACCTCATCAAGATGAACACTTTTTATGTTGACCACTTTGACCAGAGAGTTGAACATTGCTTAGTACAAGGGTGCCAAGTGGCAACATTGAAACCAAATCTAGATTCCCTCCAATTTTCGAATCTTCACAAATCTTTTCCAAAATTCAAACCAAGACCACCAATGAGTGCCAAACATTATGTAGACCACTCCCATGAAGCAAGTTGGTCAAAATTTAAACCCAAGTGAGACCATTGCATGTGACATTTTAGTTACATAGAGTAAAATTAGGGTACCACCACTATTCCAACCACCTTGTACCTCCTCCCCTTTTTCTAGCTTGAGCTCATCTATAGTGCTTGGTACCTCTAACCACTCCCTTTGACATCACCCCTCCTTGCCATGATCACCCTTGCACACCACTATGCAAAGTACATGCATGTGTCACATACACTTTGCCAAAAATGTTTTCTACAAGCTCTAGACCTCTCCAACCAGGATAACCTTGTCAAGTAGTCTGGTCTCACCCTACTTGACCAAGCCATGGACCCAGAGACCAAATTATGGCACCGGAACACCAAGGACATCACCATGCCGGCCACCATGGTCACCACTTTGTCACATCTCCTCCCTCTCTTCCCCTCTCTCTCTAACCATGTCACAGCTCTTCTCCCCACTCCCCTCGACCTGCTGGTACACGCCAATGCCAGAGACACACACCACACCGGCCACCACGTATGCGCCCAGTCACGCCCAGATCATGCCAGGATCGGCATGCACGCGCACGGACACCCGCCAGAGCACGCCAGTACGTCGCCCGTCCCCGTTGATGTTGACCATACCTCGCCCTCTCCTCTCTCCTACACACTCACCTCGACGTCAGCTACCTCACGGACAACGCCGCTTGGACGCGCTCGCCCTGTAGCCGTCGTCACGGACGACGACTGTCTGCCGCCGTGCTCGGGTACACGATGATGACGCCGTCGCTCCTGTGCTCCATTTTCAACGCCCGGACGCCCGTCGTGTCCGCCTCGATGCCACCAACCCTACAACACCCTCGCCCATGACGCTAGCTCCCTGTAGACGCATCGCCGGTGATGACCTCACCCGCAGCCACGGCCACCACCTCGCGCTATAAATAGAGGCCACCCCAGCCCTCAGTTCTCACACCATTCTCGTCGCCTCTCTCCCTTGATCAAGCTAGCTAAGCCACTCCTCCCAATTCGGCCTCTCCCGCCGGAATTTGGCCGGAGCCCGCCGCCACAGTAGCTCCACGCCGGAGAAGATCCCGACCACCTCAACTCCTCTCACCACCACCAATCAAACCGCCGTCGTCTCCAACGTCAAACAACCGCCTCGCCGACGCTCGCCCGCCTCCAGGTAGCTCCCCGACCCCTGATACATCTCCAACGTATCAATAATTTCTTGTGTTCCATGCCACATTATTGATGTTATCTACATGTTTTATGCACACTTTATGTCATATTCATGCATTTTCTGGAACTAACCTATTAACAAGATGCCGAAGTGCCAGTTGTTGTTTTCTGCTGTTTTTGGTTTCAGAAATCCTAGTAACGAAATATTCTCGGAATTGGACGAAATCAACGGCCAGGGTCCTATTTTGCCACGAAGCTTCCAGAAGACCGAAGAGGAGACGAAGTGGGGCCACGAGGTGGCCACACCCTAGGGCGGCGCGGCCCCCCCTTGGTCGCGCGGCCCTGTGGTGTGGGCCCCTCGTGCCACCTCCTGACCTGCCCTTCCGCCTACTTAAAGCCTCCGTCGCGAAAACCCCAGTACCGAGAGCCACGATACGGAAAACCTTCCAGAGACGCCGCCGCCGCCAATCCCATCTCGGGGGATTCAGGAGATCGCCTCCGGCACCCTGCCGGAGAGGGGAATCATCTCCCGGAGGACTCTACGCCGCCATGGTCGCCTCCGGAGTGATGTGTGAGTAGTCTACCCCTGGACTATGGGTCCATAGCAGTAGCTAGATGGTTGTCTTCTCCCCATTGTGCTTAATTGTCGGATCTTGTGAGCTGCCTAACATGATCAAGATCATCTATCTGTAATTCTATATGTTGCGTTTGTTGGGATCCGATGAATAGAGAATACTTGTTATGTTGATTATCAAAGTTATGTCTATGTGTTGTTTATGATCTTGCATGCTCTCCGTTATTAGTAGATGCTCTGGCCAAGTTGATGCTAGTAACTCCAAGAGGGAGTATTTATGCTCGATAGTGGGTTCATGTCTCCGTGAATCTGGAGGGGTGACAAGAACCTCTAAGGTTATGGATGTGTTGTTGCCACTAGGGATAAAACATTGGTGCTATGTTCAAGGATGTAGTCACTAATTACATTACACGCAATACTTAATGCAATTGTCTGTTGTTAGCAACTTAATACTGGAGGGGGTTCGGATGATAACCTGAAGGTGGACTTTTTAGGCATAGATGCATGCTGGATAGCGGTCTATGTACTTTGTCGTAATGCCCAATTAAATCTCACTATACTCATCATAATATGTATGTGCATGGTCATGCCCTCTTTATTTGTCAATTGCCCAACTGTAATTTGTTCACCCAACATGCTGTTTATCTTATGGGAGAGACACCTCTAGTGAACTGTGGACCCCGGTCCAATTCTCTATACTGAAATACAATCTCTTGCAATCTTGTTTTCTTGTTTTCTGCAAACAATCATCTTCCACACAATACGGTTAATCCTTTGTTACAGCAAGCCGGTGAGATTGACAACCTCACTGTTTCGTTGGGGCAAAGTACTTTGGTTGTGTTGTGCAGGTTCCACGTTGGCGCCGGAATCTCTGGTGTTGCGCCGCACTACATCCCGCCGCCATCAACCTTCAACGTGCTTCTTGACTCCTACTGGTTCGATTAAACCTTGGTTTCTTACTGAGGGAAACTTGCCGCTGTGCGCATCACACCTTCCTCTTGGGGTTCCCAACGGACGTGTCAACCACACGCATCAAGCAAATTTCTGGCGCCGTTGCCGGGGAGATCAAGACACGCTGCAAGGGGAGTCTCCACATCCCAATCTCTTTACTTTGTTTTTGTCTTGCTTAGTTTTATTTACTACTTTGTTTGTTGCACTAAATCAAAATACAAAAAAATTAGTTGCTAGTTTTACTTTATTTGCTATCTTGTTTGCTATATCAAAAACACAAAAAAATTAGTTACTTGCATTTACTTTATCTAGTTTGCTTTATTTATTACTGCTAAAATGGCTACCCCTGAAAATGCTAAGTTGTGTGACTTCACAACCACAAATAATAATGATTTCTTATGCACACCTATTGCTCCACCTGCTACTACAGCAGAATTCTTTGAAATTAAACCTGCTTTACTAAATCTTGTTATGCGAGAGCAATTTTCTGGTGTTAGTTCTGATGATGCTGCTGCCCATCTTAATAATTTTGTTGAACTATGTGAAATGCAAAAGTATAAGGATGTAGATGGTGACATTATAAAATTAAAATTGTTCCCTTTCTCATTAAGAGGAAGAGCTAAAGATTGGTTGCTATCTCTGCCTAAGAATAGTATTGATTCATGGACTAAATGCAAGGATGCTTTTATTGGTAGATATTATCCCCCTGCTAAAATTATATCTTTGAGGAGTAGCATAATGAATTTTAAACAATTAGATACTGAGCATGTTGCACAAGCATGGGAAAGAATGAAATCTCTGGTTAAAAATTGCCCAACCCATGGACTGACTACTTGGATGATCATCCAAACCTTCTATGCAGGACTAAATTTTTCTTCGCGGAATTTATTGGATTCAGCTGCTGGAGGTACCTTTATGTCCATCACTCTTGGTGAAGCAACAAAGCTTCTTGATAATATGATGATCAACTACTCCGAATGGCACACGGAAAGAGCTCCACAAGGTAAGAAGGTAAATTCTGTCGAAGAAACCTCTTCCTTGAGTGATAAGATTGATGCTATTATGTCTATGCTTGTGAATGATAGGACTAATGTTGATCCTAATAATGTTCCGTTAGCTTCATTGGTTGCCCAAGAAGAACATGTTGATGTAAACTTCATTAAAAATAATAATTTCAACAACAATGCTTATCGGAACAATTCTAATAATAACTATAGGCCATATCCTTATAATAATGGTAACGATTATGCTAATTCTTATGGGAATTCTTACAACAATAATAGGAGTTCACCCCCTGGACTTGAAGCCATGCTTAAAGAATTTATTAGTACACAAACTGCTTTTAACAAATCTGTTGAAGAAAAGCTTGGGAAAATTGATATACTTGCTTCTAAAGTCGATAGTCTTGCTGCTGATGTAGATCTTTTGAAATCGAAAGTTATGCCTAATAGGGATATTGAAAATAAAATTGTTACTACAGAAAATTCCATCCAAGTTAGAATTAATGAGAATATAAGATTGATGGCTGAACTGCGTGCTAGGTGGGATAGAGAAGAAAATGAAAAACTAGCTAAAGAGAAGAATGTAGCTAAAGTTTGGACTATTACCACCACTAGTAATGCTAATGCTACACAAGTTTCTGCACCTCCTACTAATAATAATAAAAGAATTGGTGTTAGCAATGTTTCCACTTCTAATGCAAAGCGCGAAAAACTGTCTGAAACTGCTGAAACTGCCTGTGATAAAACTGCTGAAATTTTTTCCAACATTGGGGATGATGATCCCATTGCTTTAGATTATAATGGTTTGAATTTTGATGATTGCCACATCTCTGAATTTATAAAGTTCTTGCAAAAACTTGCTAAAAGTCCTAATGCTAGTGCTATAAATTTGGCTTTCACGCAACATATTACAAATGCTCTCATAAAAGCTAGAGAAGAGAAACTAGAGCGCGAAGCCTCTATTCCTAGAAAGCTAGAGGATGGTTGGGAGCCCATCATTAAGATGAAGGTTAAATATTTTGATTTGTAATGCTTTATGTGATCTTGGTGCAAGTATTTCTGTTATGCCTAAGAAAATTTATAATATGCTTGACTTGCCACCGCTGAAAAATTGTTATTTGGACGTTAATCTTGCTGATCATTCTACAAAGAAACCTTTGGGGAAAGTTGATAATGTTCGCATTACCGTTAACAATAACCTTGTCCCCGTTGATTTTGTTGTCTTGGATATTGAATGCAATGCATCTTGTCCCATTATATTGGGAAGACCTTTTCTTCGAACTGTTGGTGCTATCATTGATATGAAGGAAGGTAATATAAAATATCAATTTCCTCTCAAGAAAGGTATGGAACACTTCCCTAGAAAGAGAATGAAGTTACCTTTTGATTCTATTATTAGAACAAATTATGATGTTGATACTTCATTTCTTGATAATACTTGATACACACTTTCTGCGCCTAGCTGAAAGGCGTTAAAAAAAAGCGCTTATGGGAGACAACCCATGTTTTTACCTACAGTACTTTGTTTTTATTTTGTGTCTTGGAAGTTGTTTACTACTGTAGCAACCTCTCCTTATCTTAGTTTAGTGTTTTGTTGTGCCAAGTAAAGTCGTTGATAGAAAAGTTCATACTAGATTTGGATTACTGCGCAGAAACAGATTTCTTTGCTGTCACGAATCTGGGCTGTTTTCTCTGTAGGTAACTCAGAAAATTATGCCAATATACGTGAGTGATCCTCAGATATGTACGCAACTTTCATTCAATTTGAGCATTTTCATTTGAGCAAGTCTGGTGCCTCGATAAAATTCGTCAATACGAACTGTTCTGTTTTGACAGATTCTGCCTTTTATTTCGCATTGCCTCTTTTGCTATGTTGGATGAATTTTTTTGATCCATTAATGTCCAGTAGCTTTATGCAATGTCCAGAAGTGGTAAGAATGATTGTGTCACCTCTGAACATGTTAATTTTTATTGTCGCTAACCCTCTAATGAGTTGTTCTAAGTTTGGTGTGGATGAAGTTTTCAAGGATCAAGAGAGGAGTATGATGCAACATGATCAAGGATAGTGAAAGCTCTAAGCTTGGGGATGCCCCGGTGGTTCACCCCTGCATATTCTAAGAAGACTCAAGCGTCTAAGCTTGGGGATGCCCAAGGCATCCCCTTCTTCATCGACAACATTATCAGGTTCCTCCCCTGAAACTATATTTTTATTCCATCACATCTTATGTGCTTTGCTTGGAGCGTCGGTTTGTTTTTGTTTTTGTTTTGTTTGAATAAAATGGATCCTAGCATTCACTTTATGGGAGAGAGACACGCTCCGCTGTAGCATATGGACAAGTATGTCCTTCGGCTCTACTCATAGTATTCATGGCGAAGTTTCTTCTTCGTTAAATTGTTATATGGTTGGAATTGGAAAATGATACATGTAGTAATTTGCTATAATGTCTTGGGTAATGTGATACTTGGCAATTGTTGTGCTCATGTTTAAGCTCTTGCATCATACACTTTGCACCCATTAATGAAGAAATACATAGAGCATGCTAAAATTTGGTTTGCATATTTGGTTTCTCTAAGGTCTAGATAATTTCTAGTATTGAGTTTGAACAACAAGGAAGACGGTGTAGAGTCTTATAATGTTTACAATATGTCTTTTATGTGAGTTTTGCTGCACCGCTTCATCCTTGTGTTTGTTTCAAAATAAGCCTTGCTAGCCTAAACCTTGTATCGAGAGGGAATACCTCTCATGCATCCAAAATACTTGAGCCAACCACTATGCCATTTGTGTCCACCATACCTACCTACTACATGGTATTTTCCGCCATTCCAAAGTAAATTGCTTGAGTGCTACCTTTAAAATTCCATCATTCACCTTTGCAATATATAGCTCATGGGACAAATAGCTTAAAAACTATTGTGGTATTGAATATGTACTTATGCACTTTATCTCTTATTAAGTTGCTTGTTGTGCGATAACCATGTTCACTGGGGACGCCATCAACTACTCTTTGTTGAATTTCATGTGAGTTGCTATGCATGTTCGTCTTGTCTGAAGTAAGAGAGATCTACCACCTTATGGTTAAGCATGCATATTGTTAGAGAAGAACATTGGGCCGCTAACTAAAGCCATGATCCATGGTGGAAGTTTCAGTTTTGGACAATATCCTCAATCTCATATGAGAAAATTATTAATTGTTGTTACATGCTTATGCATAAAAGAGGAGTCCATTATCTGTTGTCTATGTTGTCCCGGTATGGATGTCTAAGTTGAGAATAATCAATAGCGAGAAATCCAATGCGAGCTTTCTCCTTAGACCTTTGTACAGGCGGCATAGAGGTACCCCTTTGTGACACTTGGTTAAAACATGTGCATTGTGATGATCCGGTAGTCCAAGCTAATTAGGACAAGGTGCGGGCACTATTAGTATACTATGCATGAGGCTTGCAACTTGTAAGATATAATTTACATGATACATATGCTTTATTACTACCGTTGACAAAATTGTTTCATGTTTTCAAAATCAAAGCTCTAGCACAAATATAGCAATCGATGCTTTTCCTCTATGGAGGACCATTATTTTACTTTCATTGTTGAGTCAGTTCACCTATTTCTCTCCACCTCAAGAAGCAAACACTTGTGTGAACTGTGCATTGATTCCTACATACTTGCATATTGCACTTATTATATTACTCTATGTTGACAATATCCATGAGATATACATGTTATAAGTTGAAAGCAACCGCTGAAACTTAATCTTCCTTTGTGTTGCTTCAATGCTTTTACTATGAATTATTGCTTTATGAGTTAACTCTTATGCAAGACTTATTGATGCTTGTCTTGAAGTACTGTTCATGAAAAGTATTTGCTATATGATTCACTTGTTTACTCATGCCATATACATTGTTTTGATCGCTGCATTCACTACATATGCTTTACAAATAGTATGATCAAGGTTATGATGGCATGTCACTCCAGAAATTATCTTTGTTATCGTTTTACCTGCTCGGGACGAGCAGAACTAAGCTTGGGGATGCTGATACGTCTCCAACGTATCGATAATTTCTTGTGTTCCATGCCACATTATTGATGTTATCTACATGTTTTATGCACACTTTATGTCATATTCGTGCATTTTCTGGAACTAACCTATTAACAAGATGTCGAAGTGTCAGTTGCTGTTTTCTGCTGTTTTTGGTTTCAGAAATCCTAGTAACGAAATATTCTCGGAATTGGATGAAATCAACGCCCAGGGTCCTATTTTTCCACGAAGCTTCCAGAAGACCGAAGAGGAGACGAAGTGGGGCCACGAGGTGGCCACACCCTAGGGCGGCGCGGCCCCCCCTTGGCCGCGCGGCCCTGCGGTGTGGGCCCCTCGTGTCGCCTCCTGACCTGCCCTTCCGCCTACTTAAAGCCTCCGTCGCGAAACCCCCAGTACCGAGAGCCACGATACGGAAAACCTTCCAGAGACGCCGCCGCCGCCAATCCCATCTCGGGGGATTCAGGAGATCGCCTCTGGCACCCTGCCGAAGAGGGGAATCATCTCCCGGAGGACTCTACGCCGCCATGGTCGCCTCCGGAGTGATGTGTGAGTAGTCTACCCCTGGACTATGGATCCATAGCAGTAGCTAGATGGTTGTCTTCTCCCCATTGTGCTTAATTGTCGGATCTTGTGAGCTACCTAACATGATCAAGATCATCTATCTGTAATTCTATATGTTGCGTTTGTTGGGATCCGATGAATAGAGAATACTTGTTATGTTGATTATCAAAGTTATGTCTATGTGTTGTTTATGATCTTGCATGCTCTCCGTTATTAGTAGATGCTCTGGCCAAGTTGATGCTAGTAACTCCAAGAGGGAGTATTTATGCTCGATAGTGGGTTCATGTCTCCGTGAATCTGGAGGGGTGACAAGAACCTCTAAGGTTATGGATGTGCTGTTGCCACTAGGGATAAAACATTGGTGCTATGTTCAAGGATGTAGTCACTGATTACATTACGCGCAATACTTAATGCAATTGTCTGTTGTTAGCAACTTAATACTGGAGGGGGTTCGGATGATAACCTGAAGGTGGACTTTTTAGGCATAGATGCATGCTGGATAGCGGTCTATGTACTTTGTCGTAATGCCCAATTAAATCTCACTATACTCATCATAATATGTATGTGCATGGTCATGCCCTCTTTATTTGTCAATTGCCCAACTGTAATTTGTTCACCCAACATGCTGTTTATCTTATGGGAGAGACACCTCTAGTGAACTGTGGACCCCGGTCCAAGTCTCTATACTGAAATACAATCTACTGCAATACTATTTTACTGTTTTCTGCAAACAATCATCTTCCACACAATACGGTTAATCCTTTGTTACAGCAAGCCGGTGAGATTGACAACCTCACTGTTTCGTTGGGGCAAAGTACTTTGGTTGTGTTGTGCA
This sequence comes from Lolium perenne, assembly GCF_019359855.2. Lineage (NCBI taxonomy): Eukaryota > Viridiplantae > Streptophyta > Magnoliopsida > Poales > Poaceae > Lolium > Lolium perenne. The sequence goes on from NC_067245.2 coordinate 100,605,796, forward strand.
GGTTCCACGTTGGCGCCGGAATCTCTGGTGTTGCGCCGCACTACATCCCGCCGCCATCAACCTTCAACGTGCTTCTTGACTCCTACTGGTTCGATTAAACCTTGGTTTCTTACTGAGGGAAACTTGCCGCTGTGCGCATCACACCTTCCTCTTGGGGTTCCCAACGGACGTGTCAACCACACGCATCAACCCCCTAGTCTGGCCGCCGCTAGGGTTACCTCTCGCCGGCGTTATGTCGAGGATGAGGATGACGGGTAGCCGTCCGATCATCGCCTAATCTAACGGTGGTGGTCGCGTACCGTTTTGGAAATGGCTACGAGCCACTGACAGCGGACCCCGCCGTCAGGCCCCTCACGCCCGCGTGGCAGCTCAGCTGGGCTGGCCCATTTAACCTCTCCAGGGCCCAATCTCGTTTCCCGCCTAGCCCAGTACTTTGAATTTGAATAAAACCATTTCAGTCAAAATTCAATACTGATGCTGAATTAGAAATTGAATATTTTCAAAACCACTGAACCAATTTTGACAAACTTTATATTTTTGGAAAGAGCATGAAAGGCTACATCCAACCCCACTGGTTTGAACCCTAGATCAGATGTAGAATCTATCTATTATATAATTAAAACAACAAACAATGAGCGGCTAGGATAGTACAAAAGCTAACGCAAGGCTCAGATTTAATGAGTTGGGTCATAAGAAAACGGTTCGCCAAAAGAAAAAGTAACCGCAGCAAATCCCTGATTTCATGGCCGGTAAGATATAACGATTTGGGTATGTATAAAGAAACAGTTCGCGAAAAGAAAACGTAGCCTACTCAAACTTCTTTCATGGGCGCTAATATATTGTGGCCTGTGCTCTAGCCGAGGAAGGAGGATGCTGCGCCTGCGCATGTGCACGAGGTAAGGTTTTATACGTACGGTTAATTCTCCATGCCATCATCGCTCTTCTTTACCATCCTCCTCGCCGTGTCAATTCTTCATGTCGTCAGCTACTTCAACGTTTGATCTGCAATCGATCTAAAAAAGGTGTGACCTATGATTAAAACATAGGTACGATCCTCTGATCCCGACTTGGCACTTGGCTTGGCCTAATCTTCTTTCTCTACAAATTCTCCTGAACTTCCAAGTTTACAGAAATCTTACGGTTAGAGTTTTATGAATCGAGCTTACACCATAGATCTGTCCGTTATTGTCCATGCAGGCATGAGCAACGACCGCACTTCAGGATATCAGTTATCAGATCGATCAGTTCTATGTACAGTTTATCTGTTGCTATCGTCTTTCGATTTACACCTAGCTGTTTGATATTCGTCCAGCTTGAGGTGCAGTTTTCAGTTCAGAACTGATCGGAATTATATTGTCTTTAATTTGACTGTTTGAGATTAATACATCTACGATAGAGATGCGTCCCACGCAGCAGCAGCGGTGTATTCGGCCGATCGCCGATTCTGACGTACATCGCAAACACCTGCACTAGCGGGACACATTCAGTCGATCGCCATAGTTTGACGTCGACGTACATCTCACAAAGCAGCAGCAGTAAGCCATGCTTCATGTGTCCGCATGTACGTATGCACGTACGTCCATGAGATTTGTTTCCATGCAAGTGTATTCATGTAGGCATGAATATATTGATGGGATCGTATTGATGGAAGAAGACTGGCTGATGGAATATGTGTTGGTCTAAGATATACATTATCATCTCTCTAGACATATATTATGCTATAAATCCGTGCATGCCTCTCATCATGCTTTACATAAAAAAACTGAACCTAAAAATCGCTTGACTATGAAGGTGATGTTTCTAGCAGACCAGGCAGCACAACAGTTTCACACATGGTTTTCAGGTATGAATCATATTTTATATATTCTCTTTTTCTTCTGAAATTCTTTCCAAGATGGTGAATTTGATTTGATTCATTATGAAAGAAATACGGCTAATATTTGGTTTGGTTGTTAATGGGAAAAGCTAGGGAACAGATAAACTTTTTAATTTTTTTTATGATATGATGGTGATATTTCAACAACACATCTCCCTGGAAAAGAGTAAAAGACTCGCATGTCTGATGGAATATTTGTGTGTCTAAGATGTGTGCATTTATCCTCTTTCTAATCCATACGTGTATCTCATCATCCTTCAGAGAAAAAGCTAGAACTAAAAATCGTTTGATCATGAAGGTAGGAGACTGGATAGGACAACAGTTTTATAGGTTTCCAGGTAAGAAACATATATTGATTATTGAGTTTTTCTTTTGAACTTCTATTCATGCTAATTATGGTTAATTTTTCCACCATGGCTAATACTTATTTTTAGTTATAGTACAAGTCGTTGATGTTACCTGCACCACTTTATCAAATTACATTTGGTATGGGAGTGCATTACATGTGTAAGTAAACTGCCTAGACTAATGTTGATTTCTGACAGCAAATATTTTTTACTTCAACAGAAAAAAATACTGATGCACAATGTGGACTGCGCGTCCACTGTATCGTGTTCGACTCTACAGCAGTGCTCCATGCCCTGTTGCATGCAGTCTGGTTGCACCACTAGCATGCGGGGCTAGATCTTCACTTTGAATTAACTGCTGATCGCGAGCACCAGGCGTCAATTGATTCAGATAGTCTAAATCTTATATGTAATGTTTCTTTCTTGGACATTAAAGTTCAAGATTACAGTTCTTTTTCTGAATTTTGCAGAAACACACGCCATGGAGGAAAAAATACGTACTACTAATGAAATTCAACAGGGCCAACAACTAGCAGGACTAATTGCTGACTTTATGAGTATAACCATTGTTCCACCGTGAAGAGAAATGAAAGTAGTTGTGTGCAAAATAATTCACCCAGCTAATGCTACGATCTATGTGTAATTGAAATTGATATGCAGTCATATTTAGGTGCCCTATTTATCGGATAATTCAAAAACAATACGCACTACTTTTCCTCTTTTTTTTTTGCTTGGATGAATCGGTATATTCATGCAGAGCTTCTAAATTGAGGCAACTAATAATGATTTCTTTTTCATTTTCTACGTGGTTATATGCCTGGGGTGCATAATTTGTTACTTTCCTGTTCCGCAAATTTGGTAAGGGTAAATTGTTCGGGTGTCACTGTACGTTCTACATGCTGTATTTTATTTAAAATCACAACATTAATATTGATATTGGATTTCCAAACAATAATACTTTTGCTTCGTATGCTGCACAGACTTATGACCATGTATGGCTGAAACAAGTGAAGTTACAGATCGTTTGGGATAATGTGTTGTGGAATAATAACAACATAATGTAGGTAAAATATTTTGGAAGGACATAAGATAGTTTTTGCTTCTTACTTTTCTTCTATTTGCTCAAGACGGTTCAGGTGTTCCCAGATATTTAGTTACACAATTATAATATACATGTTTGTTAGTACTTAAATGTAATGTAAACATGGGATAGGATCATAGGGAGAAAATACTTGGACTTTTCATGATAAAATAAGCAGGAGGAGGGCGGGCACTGTTTTAGAAAAATAACCAATCTAAAATCCTCACATTCTTCAGAATAATTTGCCGCGCACTGGTACAATATTTCACAAAGTGTGCATGTTCATTTTTTTTCTGTTTTAACCTGTAGACATGCGTCAATTATACATGGCGAAGTGCAATTAGCTGTGAAATTAGGCAATAAAAATTCTTCTTGCTATTGGCTTTGAAGTAATTTTAAATTTCTAGCCCATGGGCTCACAACATCTCACAGTTGTCGCCCAACTATTTGTATTGCACGCAACAAGATAAAAATAAAAGAGACCATAGGATAGTAATATATGAGATTAAAACTAGACGAGACATGGTAGCTTTTCCTAAATAACAAACAGGAGCTTCTCATGGACCTATTCAACGTATAATATTTGTTAAAATAAAATGATTTATAAAAAATATATAAAAAGAGTTAAAGACAAATTAAAGCCATATAATACAAAGAGTTAAAAGAAAATCTAGCCCCGCGAATGTTACTAACCTTCAGAATACCCTCCAACATTTTATGAGAAAAAAATTACCATCCATGCATAATAATATCACTATATGAATTGTGGTGCATATTTACGCATAATAAATATATATGGGAAAAATAATAATATTAAATATCACTATATGTATGCAATCTAGCCGCACAAATGTGCGGGCCACACCAGCTAGTTAAAGTGAGAAAATAAACAAGACAGGGACTTTTCTGCCTTAGATTAATTGTTAAAAATCAACCAAAAATGATTTTGAGTTGATTCCAACTCCAATAATCCACATTTCACTTGCACTAATTGTTTCTGCCAAAATATGCCATGCTTACTTTGGATGATCATGGCCTAGTTTAATTAGAGGACTATTTGGCTATTTCTAGTCAAAGATATTGTCCAAAACTATTTATAATTAGTATGAGAGTTTGTCTCTCACTTAAATCTTGTCACAAACATTTCATTATGAGATAGGGACTATGGTCATTTAGTTCTCATAAGGTTTGTTTGATGATATTAAATCATCACCATGTTAGGATTAAAGTGTATGAGGTGCTTCACCTCATTTAAATCATTTTCTTAAATGATAAGTATGAAGAGGTTGACTTTGGTCAACCTAGGTCATATATTATTCATGAAAGAAATTAAATCTTAATAAGTTAATGAGAGGAATGTATTTCTCTAAAGAAGGAGAAGAAACACCTAAATTTAGTATGAGAGGAAATTATTGTTTCTTAATTAAGAAAAACAAATCCACCAACTTAATAGTAGTGTTTGATGATAGCCTAGCTTGTGTGACTTATGTTGTGCTTAGTTTAGTATTTAAGAATAGTGTGGTGATTATACCTCGTATTCGTATTTTAGACGCTAGTACCGGAGACTATCAGGAGGAGGAGGTATTCTACCAAGAAGAAGGAGAAGAAGATCACTTTGATCATTTCCCCAACCAAGGCAAGCTAATACACTTGCAAAGTGCAAAGCTCTCAAGAGCAATGCATCACCCTCTTTTACTTTATGCTTAGTGGTCCTATCCCAAGTTTTTACAATGCAAGTTTTATTGATGTTGTTTTATCAGAGATACCTTTTGATTCATGTTTCACTTGGTCTAGAGTAGCACAAGAGTACCACCTTAGCCTAGAGCAAGAAAAGCTAAGTTAGCACCCCTCATGATTAGTGCTATTGCTAACAAATAAAACTTGACTACTCTAGATGGGAACTTGGTGAAGTGAAGTTGTTTTTGAATGATTTTTGAAAGGTGTTATGACTAAGAAAAGATGGTGATTTTTGATTAAAACTGATATTGGTTTGGATGCGATACCTTTCCAATTTACAAGTACCCCCACAATACCTGATTATGGGTAGGGCTTAGCTGGAAGTTTGTGTGTCTTAGTATGGGTTCCCTTTAAACAAGCGTCATCGGGGTTATGCCGAAAGCTGCCTCTACAACAAAAGAAATGATGTGATATGAGGTGAATGTCCGGCCCAAGCCCTGTGCAGTTCCCAGGCTGACTGTCTGTCTTCACTGGGAGGCCAAGCTCATGGGAGATGTGCCTATACTAGGATATATAAGTGAAAGGTTAAGGTTGATGATCCGCGTACTGAGTTACGATGATTCGGGGTTATCCCCGACGGATGTAATCAAATGTTGTGGCACAAGTGTGCAACCTCTGCAGAGTGTAAACCTATTCGAATAGCCGTGTCCACGGTTACGGACGGTTGGAAAGGCCATACAGTTTCCGGTGTCAGAATTTCTTGAAAAGGTTGAATGGTGAAGGGTGACTTGACTTGAATCACAACTGAGTTGTGGGAATGACACTAATGTTCCCACTTGAGTAAGTTAGGAAAATGAAGAGGTTTTGTTTACTAAAGTGCTTATGAAATAAAACTGGCTTTATGCAAATGAAAATAGAGCTTAGAACCCCCTTATTATAGTTGATACTACTTACATTAGTATTAGTTTGCGAGTACTTTAAAGTACTTACGGCTGTGTCCCTGGCTATTCAAATGGCCAGACTATGAAGAGGAGTATCAGAACCCGGAAGAAGGACATCAGGACGTCTACGACAACTAGGATCACTCCTGACGTCAACAGTTGCCTGTGGAATAGATGGACTACTACTACGCTACTTCGCTTCCGCTATGTGTGTTGTAATTGATCAATAGATCAACTATTATTGTAATGAGACTGGATCATGTGATCCCTTGTTGTAAGACGATTATGGGTTGTAATGGATGATGTGTTGTGATATCAATCTATTATGTCTCGCAAAAACAATATTCCTGGGATTGCGATGAATGGCATAATAGGCATCTGGACTTAAAAATCCGGGTGTTGACAAGTTGGTATCAGAGCCATTGTTTGACCTTAGGAGACCCTAGTTAGAATGGACGTCTGCAAAACTTAGTTTCAAAAACCAAAGAAGTGAATATTTGTGAAAAAACTTATTCTCACTCTTATCCTTGAGATCTTTTTCCAAAATGAGAAATTCATGCTCTACTTTTTGTTTGTAGCACTATCTAAAATTTTGCACACTGGAATACTTCTCTAATTTACTCCTCCTCTTTGTTCATAGATGGAATATAAATGGGAGTGCTATCAGCTTGGTCACGGAGGAGAACTGAGGTTCGAAAAGGATTTGAAGCAACTAGTGGAATATCTAGGACACCCGTATCCCGAGTTCTTCGGAATACCCCGCAACAACCACTCCGGAAAACCCCCTCGGTGGGAAGTTTCAACTGATCTACGAAGAAAGCTTAGAGCCCAGGTATGGGAAACCATCTGGTTTTCTGTAACGGGAAACACTTGGAAGGAAGGACTAGTCAGAGCTATGCATGAAGCAATTGCCCGTCTGTGTGGACAAAATGAGAACAAGATCAAGAACACTCGCTTCATCTACTACCCAAGACATGACTCCATGGGAAGATCGATGACCATGCCACCACACCCGGAGATGAACCACTATGTAGCATACCAGGACTTCAGGCTGTACAAAACCCACAGGGATTTGGACAACGCCCTCGCCTCTCGTCAAGCACATCACCCGTGAAGACGAAGAATCCACCCTGAAGAGTAGTATCACCCCAGCACTTAAGTAGGTGTGAGTTGTATGAGGATCCCCTTGTATCGTAGAACGAATGAATGGTTCTTCAAACCAACGGTGTGTTAGCTTTGTAATGTATGATGCTTGGTATGAATGAAAAAGTGTTGTTGGTTTTTACCTCCGCAACACTACTCAAATGTTCAAGTTATGAACTTTTTTTAAAAAAAAAAACTTTAAACCAAAACAAACCCTAGAAATTTCCCTCTTATCTTATCATCTACCTCAATGATTTAGATGGCCCCACCAACCCGCAACGCCACCCAAGACGTCATGATGCAGATCCTACAGATGATGATGGCTGACCGGGAAGCCGAGAGAGTTGAACGCCAAGCCAACATTGCTGCACTGCAGCAGCTTGCTCAGAACAACAACGGCCATGGAAACCACGACCACCCGGGGTCAAAGTTGAAGAACTTTCAGAACACCAACCCACCCATGTTCAACAAGACTGAAGAGCCCCTAGATGCTGATGACTGGCTCCAGACAATGGAGAACAACCTAGAAGTTGCGGGAGTAGAAGCCGCAGAGAAAGTACTGTTCGCCACCCACTACCTGTCAGGACCTGCACGAGCTTGGTGGACAAGCGCCCGCGCAATGAATGCCGGACAAATGATGACCTGGGAAGACTTCAAGCTGAAGTTTAGCAAGTACCATGTGCCCCAAGGACTGATCAAGAAAATGAGAGACGAGTTCCGGGAACTCAAACAAGGAAGGATGTCCGTGGTGGAATACCGCGACAGGTTTCTCACTCTGTCAAGGTACGCCCCGGATGAGACCGACACCAACGAGAAGAGAAAGGAAAGATTTCTGAACGGACTGCATGATGAGATGCAAACTGTGTTAGTGAACATTCCGTTCGCTGACCTTGAAGCCCTAGTAGACTCAGCCATTCAGATGGAAGGGAAGCTGCATCAAGCCAACGAGAACCGCAAGAGAAGAATGATGAACCAGAATGGGCCCAACAATGCCCAGAAGTACCGCAACAACTCCTCTGGAGGATTCACCCCGAGATACAACAAGCCAACCGCTCAGAATTATCGACCCAACTACACCAACAACAACGGAGGACCCCCGAAGCCCGGAGGCAACAACAACAACAATCACAACAACAACACCCACCCCAACAGCAACAACAACAACGTTAACAACAACAACCCCAATACTGCCCCGAGGACTGGAAGCAACGCTGTTCCCGTCACTCCCAAAGACAAGTCAACTGTGAACTGCTATGAATGTGGAGTTGTGGGTCACTACTCCAATGAGTGCCCCAAGAAGCTTGCAAAGATTGCCGCCAACACCGCTGCACCTGCTCAGAACCAGCGCCGCTTTGCCGCAAGAAGGAACCAGAACAACAACAACGGCCGCCTCTACAACATGACTACAACAGAAGCCCAAGAAGCCCCTCAGACCATGCCAAGTATGTTTTCCTGTTTAATCAAGTTGCTCAATCTCTCTTAGGAACCTAACTTTTCTTAAAATCTCGGGACGAGATTTGTTTAAGGGGGAAGGGTTTGTAACATCCCAAATTTTCAGACAAAGAAGAAAATGACTTTCCTTTTTCCAAACTTTGGAACCAACAAAAACTTTTATTAAATTTAGTTTGATGCATAGTGATCTTTCTTATTGGGTGTGTAGTTGCCATGTTTGATTGTTAAAATAGTTTGAGATGATCTAAAACCCTAAACCCTACTCTTGCACTTTACCCTTCAAAATAAAACCAAATAAGGAGAAATCAAATTAAAAAGAAAAGGGCCTATGTGCCCATACTATTTTTGATAAAACTTATACCTAGGCCTTTCTACCTTGTTTAGAGGTTTTGAAAACATCAACACACCTAACCTAGTACCTACCAACCAAATCAAGTGAGAAACAAAATTCAAATAAACATATGCATAGAGGCATATGTGGCACTTAGCCATTTTTACCAAATTTTGACCTATGCCCTATTTGCCTTACCCAAATGGTTGGAAACCATGAGTAACCCTAACCAACCTCTTTGAAACCCAAAACTATGATCCTTTGGATCAAAGTTAAATAAAGAAAAAGATTAGAGAAATTGCAAAACCCCCACATATGGCTTATGGCCATTTTTGAAAATCTTTAACCTATGCCCTATAAAATTGTGCCAATGGTTGGGAAACCCTTTTAAACTAAAAAGAATCCCTTTTGCATCAAAGAAACCAAAATCAAATCAAATAAAAATCAAAAACCTAGTTGCATGTGATAATGGTCACATGTGACAATTTTAACATCTTACCCACTTTGAGCCCTTCTATTAAGAAATTTTCAAACCAAACCCTGCCAACTCTTTGCACCTCATCCAAGACCTCATCAAGATGAACACTTTTGATGTTGAACACTTTGACCAGAGAGTTGACCATTGCTTAGTACAAGGGTGCCAAGTGGCAACATTGAAACCAAATCTAGATTCCCTCCAATTTTCGAATCTTCACAAATCTTTTCCAAAATTCAAACCAAGACCACCAATGAGTGCCAAACATTATGTAGACCACTCCCATGCAGCAAGTTGGTCAAAATTTAAACCCAAGTGAGACCATTGCATGTGACATTTTAGTTACATAGAGTAAAATTAGGGTACCACCACTATTCCAACCACCTTGTACCTCCTCCCCTTTTTCTAGCTTGAGCTCATCTATAGTGCTTGGTACCTCTAACCACTCCCTTTGACATCACCCCTCCTTGCCATGATCACCCTTGCACACCACTATGCAAAGTACATGCATGTGTCACATACACTTTGCCAAAAATGTTTTCTACAAGCTCAAGACCTCTCCAACCAGGATAACCTTGTCAAGTAGTCTGGTCTCACCCTACTTGACCAAGCCATGGACCCAGAGACCAAATTATGGCACCGGAACACCAAGGACATCACCATGCCGGCCACCATGGTCACCACTTTGTCACATCTGCTCCCTCTCTTCCCCTCTCTCTCTAACCATGTCACAGCTCTTCTCCCCACTCTCCTCGACCTGCTGGTACACGCCAATGCCAGAGACACACACCACACCGGCCACCACATACGCGCCCAGTCACGCCCAGGTCATGCCAGGATCGGCATGCACGCGCACGGACACCCGCCAGAGCACGCCAGTACGTCGCCCGTCCCCGTTGATGTTGACCATACCTCGCCCTCTCCTCTCTCCTACACACTCACCTCGACGTCAGCTACCTCACGGACAATGCCGCTTGGACGCGCTCGCCCTGTAGCCGTCGTCACGGACGACGACTGTCCGCCGCCGTGCTCGTGTACACGATGATGACGCCGTCGCTCCTGTGCTCCATTTTCAACGCCCGGACGCCCGTCGTGTCCGCCTCGATGCCACCAACCCTACAACACCCTCGCCCGTGATGCTAGCTCCCTGTAGACGCATCGCCGGTGATGACCTCACCCGCAGCCACGGCCACCACCTCGCGCTATAAATAGAGGCCACCCCAGCCATCAGTTCTCACACCATTCTCGTCGCCTCTCTCCCTTGATCAAGCTAGCTAAGCCACTCCTCCCAATTCGGCCTCTCCCGCCGGAATTTTGCCGGAGCCCGCCGCCACAGTAGCTCCACGCCGGAGAAGATCCCGACCACCTCAACTCCTCTCACCACCACCAATCGAACCTCCGTCGTCTCCAACGTCAAACAACCGCCTCGCCGACGCTCGCCCGCCTCCTGGTAGCTCCCCGACCCCCTAGTCTGGCCGCCGCTAGGGTTACCTCTCGTCGGCGTTATGTCGAGGATGAGGATGATGGGTAGCCGTCCGATCATCGCCTAATCTAACGGTGGTGGTCGCGTACCGTTTCGGAAATGGCTACGAGCCACTGACAGCGGACCCCGCCGTCAGGCCCCTCACGCCCGCGTGGCAGCTCAGCTGGGCTGGCCCATTTAACCTCTCCAGGGCCCAATCTCGTTTCCCGCCTAGCCCAGTACTTTGAATTTGAATAAAACCATTTCAGTCAAAATTCAATACTGATGCTGAATTAGAAATTGAATATTTTCAAAACCACTAAACCAATTTTGACAAACTTTATATTTTTGTAAAGAGCATGAAAGGCTACATCCAACCCCACTGGTTTGAACCCTAGATCAGATGTAGAATTAAAGTGAGAAAATAAACAAGACAGGGACTTTTCTGCCTTAGATTAATTGTTAAAAATCAACCAAAAATGATTTTGAGTTGATTCCAACTCCAATAATCCACATTTCACTTGCACTAATTGTTTCTGCAAAAATATGCCATGCTTACTTTGGATGATCATGGCCTAGTTTAATTAGAGGACTATTTGGCTATTTCTAGTCAAAGATATTGTCCAAAACTATTTATAATTAGTATGAGAGTTTGTCTCTCACTTAAATCTTGTCACAAACATTTCATTATGAGATAGGGACTATGTTCATTTAGTTCTCATAAGGTTTGTTTGATGATATTAAATCATCACCATGTTAGGATTAAAGTGTATGAGGTGCTTCACCTTATTTAAATCATTTTCTTAAATGATAAGTATGAAGAGGTTGACTTTGGTCAACCTAGGTCATATATTATTCATGAAAGCAATTAAATCTTAATAAGTTAATGAGAGGAATGTATTTCTCTAAAGAAGGAGAAGAAACACCTAAATTTAGTATGAGAGGAAATTATTGTTTCTTAATTAAGAAAAACAAATCCACCAACTTAATAGTAGTGTTTGATGATAGCCTAGCTTGTGTGACTTATGTTGTGCTTAGTTTAGTATTTAAGAATAGTGTGGTGATTATACCTCGTATTCGTATTTTAGACGCTAGTACCGGAGACTATCAGGAGGAGGAGGTATTCTACCAAGAAGAAGGAGAAGAAGATCACTTTGATCATTTCCCCAACCAAGGCAAGCTAATACACTTGCAAAGTGCAAAGTTCTCAAGAGCAATGCATCACCCTCTTTTACTTTATGCTTAGTGGTCCTATCCCAAGTTTTTACAATGCAAGTTTTATTGATGTTGTTTTATCAGAGATACCTTTTGATTCATGTTTCACTTGGTCTAGAGTAGCACAAGAGTACCACCTTAGCCTAGAGCAAGAAAAGCTAAGTTAGCACCCCTCATGATTAGTGCTATTGCTAACAAATAAAACTTGACTACTCTAGATGGGAACTTGGTGAAGTGAAGTTGTTTTTGAATGATTTTTGAAAGGTGTTAAGACTAAGAGAAGATGGTGATTTTTGATTAAAACTGATATTGGTTTGGATGCGATACCTTTCCAATTTACAAGTACCCCCACAATACCTGATTATGGGTAGGGCTTAGCTGGAAGTTTGTGCGTCTTAGTATGGGTTCCCTCTAAACAAGCGTCATCAGGGTTATGCCGAAAGCTGCCTCTACAACAAAAGAAATGATGTGATATGATGTGATATGAGGTGAATGTCCGGCCCAAGCCCTGTGCAGTTCCCAGGCTGACTGTCTGTCTTCACTGGGAGGCCAAGCTCATGGGGAGAGGTGCCTATACTAGGATATATAAGTGAAAGGTTAAGGTTGATGATCCGCGTACTGAGTTACGATGATTCGGGGTTATCCCCGACGGATGTAATCAAATGTTGTGGCACAAGTGTGCAACCTCTGCAGAGTGTAAACCTATTCGAATAGCCGTGTCCACGGTTACGGACGGTTGGAAAGGCCATACAGTTTCCGGTGTCAGAATTTCTTGAAAAGGTTGAATGGTGAAGGGTTACTTGACTTGAATCACAACTGAGTTGTGGGAATGACACTAATGTTCCCACTTGAGTAAGTTAGGCAAATGAAGAGGTTTTGTTTACTAAAGTGCTTATGAAATAAAACTGGCTTTATGCAAATGAAACTAGAGCTTAGAACCCCCTTATTATAGTTGATACTACTTACATTAGTATTAGTTTGCGAGTACTTTAAAGTTTAAAGTACTCACGGCTGTGTCCCTGGCTATTCAAATGGCCAGACTATGAAGAGGAGTATCAGAACCCGGAAGAAGGACAGTAGGACGTCTACGACAACTAGGATCACTCCTGACGTCAGCAGTTGCCTGTGGAATAGATGGACTACTACTACGCTACTTCGCTTCCGCTATGTGTGTTGTAATTGATCAATAGATCAACTATTATTGTAATGAGACTAGATCATGTGATCCCTTGTTGTAAGACGATTATGGGTTGTAATGGATGATGTGTTGTGATATCAATCTATTATGTCTCGCAAAAACAATATTCCTGGGATTGCGATGAATGGCATAATAGGCATCTGGACTTAAAAATCCGGGTGTTGACAATAGTTGTCATTCTAAGTCTCATGTGCATGGTCCCAAGATCTTTATTGATTGAATCATGAATGTGTTATTATTTGTTTTTAAATTATTTGCATCTAGTCATCCTTTGAACTTTAAAAGAGCATGTCACCTCAATTTTTTTGTTTGTTATCACTTACGTACTCGGGACGAGCAGGAGTTAAGCTTGGGGATGCTGATACGTCGCAAACGTATCTATAATTCTTGATGCTCCATGCTTGTTTTCTACCAATTCCCTTATGTTTTATGTGCATTTCGATATTTAGCGTTTTCCAGAACTAACCTATTGACATAGCGCCACAGTGCCAGTTCCTGTTTTTTGCTGTTTTTGTGTTTCAGAAATAATGTACAGGAAATATTCTCGGAATTGCACGGGACAAAAACCTAGGACCTTATAATTTCGAGGGGAAGCTGGAGCAAGAAGGGGAGTTCCGGGGGAGCCACAAGGTGGCCATACCAGGCCCAGGCACGGGCCGCGCCTGGGCATGGTACGAGCACCCCGTGCCGCCTCTTCACCTATAATTTGCCTCTTGACCTAAAAGTTACGGGAATATCAGTCTCCGCCCAGGAAAAGTCCCGTAGCCGCCGCCACCGACGAAACCAAGTTCCGGACGACAGAACTCTGTTCCAGCACCCTGTCGGAGCGGGGAATTGCCCTCGGGAGTCATCTCCATCGACTTCATGAGATCATGAGCACTGTAATCTATGATATGATCTTTATGTGGTTCAATCTCTCTCTCTTATGATATGATCTTTATGTGATCATGAGCATTGTAATCTAGATGTCATATGCTACTCAAGTATTTTAATTGTGAATTTCGGAGTTACTGTGACCTCGGTGTAATGGTACAGTGTGTGCACCGTGTGTGACTCCCTTATGAATTGTGGTGTGTTAGTACCGTCTATGAATGCTCATGGTGACCGTGTGGGGTGTTCATAGTACTTGGGAATACATTTTGAGTATTGCTTTTGTAGTCCTACATGATGAATTTGTGTTTTTTATCCAACAAGAGAGTGTTTCATGAGTAGTATGTTGAAGTGCTTATATTTATATCCAATTATGATTGCAATGTTAAGAGTGGCCACTGGTGAAAGTAGGAGCCCTAGGCCTTGTTTACTACAAACACCGCTTATTTACTCCAAACACCGCTTATTTACTGTTTTACTGCATGTTTACTTCCTGCAATATTTATTTCAGAACGCTATTATTATTTACAACCATCATTACACCTTGCATTTTACTATCTCTTTGCTGAACTACTGCGCCTATACATTTGACAAGTGTATTAGGTGTGTTGAGGACACAAGAGACTTCTTGCATCTTAATTGCATGATTGTTTGAGAGGGATATCTTTGACCTCTACCTCCCTGAGTTCGATAAACCTTGGGTGATTCACTTAAGGGAAACTTGCTGATGTCCAACAAACCTCTGCTCTTGGAGGCCCAACACTGTCTACAGGAACAGGAGTGGGCGTAGACATCACTCACCAATGAAAAGCTCTAGCACATGAGTGATCTTACTTGCCTCTCAAAGAGAGACTTTCTTTTACTTTTATGTTGAGTCTTCATCTTCTAAGTTACATGGACCATTTAAGAGAGCATAGTTGTCATTCTTATTTTGATGTGCATGGCCCAAAGATTTTTATTGATTGACTCATGATTATGATCTCTCTTGTTCTAAAATTATTTGTTTCTAGTCACCCTCTTAAACTTTAAAGATGTACTAGCATTTATGTTTTGCTATCACTTATGTGACAAGTAGAGTACCACTTCAATGTTTCTTCTATGCTCTAAACAATCACTTTGCTTTCCATGCACTTTATGCATTATCTTTTGTTAGTTAATTTTCATGCTATAGCATGGTTATTAAGTTTTGTTGTTTACATCTACCATGTCTATGTTAGAATATTATGATACCCTCCATGTACGATTTTACATAAAGAAAGATCAAGGTTGTGTGACAGCATGTCACTTCAAAAATTATCTGGTTTGTATCAGTTACCTACTCGAGGATGAGTGTGGCACCCCCGGGATCAGGGTTAGACAAATACCAGATCTTCGTCTGATATAAGCCTAACTTAGAGCTCGAGAGACTACAGTGAGAGAATTGGTAACACAACAGTGACTCTACGACTCAAAAGCATATATTACAACTCTTAGCAGAGTAAGATCCAAATTATTACACGCAGAGGTCACTGACCCAACATTCAACAAGCAACGGAAGCAAATTATGTTATTCTAAATAACAAGATAGCAAAGGGCTTAAGAAGCCATAACATAAAGCGACGTCCCAGTCCATAAGTCTCAGGCTGCTGCCTGGGAACCCCAAACTACTCGTCGATGTTAACGTAGAAACCACCTTCGGCTGTAGCAACTTCATCTGAAACAAAAGCATGCAAAGCTGAGTACAGGGACTCAGCAAGACTTAGTACAACCTTTTAGCAAAGCGGGTATGCGGGCTTTCTGTAGATCTTCTTTTGCGTAAAGCCAATTTTCCTTTGTAAGACAAGAGAGAAGAGAAGCTCGACTATTCAGAACCTTTAAAAAGGGATAAGAGAGCGACATCTCTATCTCTATTGACCATCATATTGTATCCACCAATCTTCATCATCTCGAACCACTATCCTCGGATCACCCCCTCAACACCCGGAAAAGGTATCCGTAAACACACATTGTTTGCCAAGTTTTACGATTAGGTTCAAGTTGTCTATGATCACAGAATCCATTCCCAAGTCATCCGTAACCGTGGACACGGCTTTTTGAAAAGATTTAACACTGCAGGGGTGCACAACTTTACCCACACGTGCCAACCGACTCTTAATGCCAATATATTAGCTATCTTCCTTGGAAAGCCGGCAGAGGGTGGTCGACCACGACCTTTACCTTGCTGTCGCCGAGACCATGAGTCACGCGCTAAGGATTGTTCCGCCGTAACGGGTCAAGTCCCGAAGTCGGTCCTTAACAATGTGAGGCGAGGTGGGTTTCACCAGGGACTCTAACCCAAGCCACCTCGGCCACGCTTACCTACCTGTATGCTATGCACCTTTTCACAAACATTTTCGATGCATATGTCCAAATAACGCACAAACTATGTGACTCATGGAATCTACTAGGCAAGTTAGTGAGTCGAGAGGGTACCATAATAGGGCCTCGTGTGGTTGTACGCTCGGTCTTGGTTCAAGAGGCGAGAACTCGGTTCCTAGGGTCGGCAGAAACGAAACAACCCACCACATCCCAATGTGGCCTCTCGTCTGAGCCTTTAATCATGTTTATCAACATCTCCACACTTACCACGTCAACCTATCATGCTAGATTCAATTCATTGTAAGGCTCCAGTCCGAAGACCGGAGTAGTAGCGTAACAAACTAAGAATGGCTAAGCATAAAGAGATAAGGGCTCTCGCGACGCACACATGCCAAACCTAGTTATGCTAGGAGCAGTGGATCAGGTATTTGAGGCTACAAGGGTGGAACATGCAATAGATAGGATAACTCTACCTATCGATAAAAGATAGTTGAATCGTGTGCAATATGTAGGAATCAGAAGTAAAAGCATTTCAAAAATATATATGAACCAGGCTAGGGCTTGCCTTGTCCCTCAGCGGATGAGTACTATTCTTCGGTGGCGTTGACGTCGGACTCCGGCTGAGATCCTATCGCGAAGAACCAAATACCGGAAAGGGAAACAAACAATCACCACATGGCATAATGCAATGCGCATCCAATATGAATGATATGCCAGGTTAAAAGAATCGAGTAACCCTAGGTGCATCGTTAAGTTAAAGGGGTGCCGGCATCGGACACCGCCATAAGAGAGGGGTTCATTAGGGTTTTCTACTAAGGTCCACATTTAATGGGTTCAATCATGTATGAAACATGTATAAACAAATAGGAAATGTTTTTCTGATCAATTTGATATATAAATTTGTATTTTTCTCAATTTATTCGGGAGTGGTGTTTTGGAACATGGGTGTGTATGCTCCCTATATTTTGAAATGCATCTTATGTACATTTTAAATTTCAAAAAAATTGAAACAAATTTTTTTTACGTACATCTTCACGTGCTACACGATCAGAAAGTCGTTTCATAAAAAATCGACTTATCATGTGACGTGTGTAAGAAGATAAAATTCAGTGCTAAAAATAATGCTTTTCAAAAGATAAAGTTTCTCCTTTTTGCATAGACCACAAAAAATATTGGTTTTTCGTGAAACTTAGCGAATGCACATACATTATGGAGATGTACATGTAGAATTTTTTATCCAAATTTTTTGACATTTCGAAATATATTTTTTGGTAGAGGGAGCATACGCACCCGGGAGCCGAATTGAATTTCCGAATTTTTTATATGAATTATTAAACAATTACTGAAAATAACAGAAATAATAAAAAAGGAAATATGACATCACGCTGACGTCAGCGCGGCCATGAGCTCGCTGGGAGCTCTGGTCGAGCTCCAATCGGCCGATTTGGCCCGCGATAGGGCCGCACGTAAGGGGGAAAAGAGGCAGCTCGACGTGGCGAGCCGTTTGGTGGCGGCGCCGCCCGCTAATTATCGCCGGAACGTCGCCGGCGACGACGTCCGACAGCGGCGCTTGCAGGCTCGCGTGGCGGCGGCGGTAGAGAGCGAGAGAGAGAGAGGGCCATGGGCACGGGGAGGACCGCCTGCTCACCCTGGTGCCTCTGGAGGTGACGGCGAGCTCGGAGGAGGTCGGAATCGGCGGCGAGGTGCGGTGGCCGGAGTTGCGGACGACGCCCGATTGGCGCGGTAGGGGGCTCTCCGACGGAAGCCGCTTGGTGGAGGAGGTCGATGGCGTCGCGGCGGAGCTCCTGGTGGCGTTGGCTAGGCGCGGGGAGGCGCAGAACGGTGGCGACGACGAGTTGGCCGGGGGCTAGGGTTTCCTCCGGCTTGCAGAGAAGGGGAGGGGAGGAGGGGCGGTGGCGAAATGGGGGTTCTCCCCTGGCGCGGCGGGGCTTTATAAGCCGTCGGGGGCGGCGAGGAGCATCCGGGCCGCCGGCGCCATCGGGCGGCCACGGCGTCGACAGGCAGCAGCCTGGCTGCCTGGAGGTAGAAGACAAGGGGGAATTTTGTGAAAACCCCCCTTGGTTTCAGGGATTTTTCTAGAATTTTAAAACAGAGAAGGATTTTGGCATTTTTAGGGTATTTTGACCCAAATTTTTAAGGGGATTTTTTTACAAATTTTATTAGAGCAAAACTACAACCATTTGCAACATTGTTTCATAACATTTATTTGAAAAAGTTCTCAAATTAAATGCAAATGCATGCATGCTTATGAACAAACTAGCAACATTATTTGATTAGCAAAGTTGGTCTGTTACAACTCTACCACCCTTACAAGAATCTCGTCCCCGAGATTCCTAAGTTTTAGAAAAGAAGGCAGGGTACTCAGATCGGAGACGATCCTCTCATTCCCATGTTGCTTCTGACTCAGAGTGATGAGACCACTGAACTTTTAGGAACTTGATGGTTTGACGCCGAGTTTTACGCTCAGCTTCATCAAGGATACGAACAGGATACTCTCGATAGGTTAGATCCTCTTGGAGATCAAGTGTCTCGTGATCAACACCATGAATGGGATCTTTGAAGCAACGTTTGAGTTGGGAGACATGAAAGACATCATGAACTTCAGGAAAAGTTGGAGGGAGTTCCAACTTGTAGGCGAGTGCACCTCGTTTAGCAAGGATGCGAAAAGGACAAACATAGCGAGGAGCTAGTTTGCCTTTTATACCGAAATGATGGACACCTCTTAAAGGAGTGACTCGAAGATAAGCTTGCTCGCCAACTTCATAGCGAACTTCTTGATGATGACGATCATAATTGCTCTTTTGACGAGACTGAGCAGCTTTCAAACGTTCTCGGATAATGCCAACTTGATCTTCTGCTTCGTTGATCATGTCCGATCCAAAGAACTGTCTTTCACCGGTTTCTGACCAATTCAGAGGGGTTCAACATTTCCGTCCATAAAGAGCTTCAAAAGGTGCCATGCCCAGGCTAGATTGGAAACTGTTGTTATAGGAGAATACAGCAAATGGGAGGCACTTTTCCCAATTCTTGCCAAAGGATATAACACAGGCTCTGAGCATGTCTTCAAGGATTTGATTCACCCTCTCAGTTTGACCACCAGTTTGAGGATGATAGGTTGTGCTGAAGGAAAGACGAGTTCCCATAGCTTGTTGGAAACTGGCCCAGAACTTGGAAGTAAACAGGCTTCCTCGATCAGAGATAATCCTCTTCGGAACACCATGGAGAGAGACTATCCGGGAAACATACAGATCTGGCAACTTACTAGCAGTAATGTCTTCTCGAATAGGAAGGAAGTGAGCAACTTTGGATAGGCGATCAACAATTACCCATATAGCATTGCTTCCTTTCTGAGTTTTGGGAAGTCCGGTAATGAAATCCATGCCAATTTCATCCCATTTCCACTCAGGAGTAGATAGAGGTTGAAGAGTACCAGCTGGTCTTTGATGCTCAGCTTTTACACGACGACAAACGTCGCATTCAGCTACAAAGCGAGCGATTTCTCTTTTCATCCGGGTCCACCAGAATCTTTGGCGAAGATCCTGATACATCTTTGTACTTCCAGGATGAATAGATAGAGGAGACTCATGAGCTTCTTGGAGAATTAGCTCTCTCAAGTTCTTTTTCTTCGGCACCACTAAGCGGTTACCAAAGTAGACAACACCTTGATCGTTGACGGAGAAACATTTAGCATCTCCGCTAGAAATGTTCTCTTTGATCTTAGTGATACCCAAATCACGCTTTTGAGCGGCTTTGATCTGGTCTTCAAGAGAGGGTTTCACCTCTAAGTTAGCAAGGTACCCCTGAGGAACAACTTCAAGATTGAGTCGTGCAAATTCCTCATGGAGGGCAGGTTGATATTGCTTGATCATCAGATTGTTGCAATATGACTTCCGACTTAGTGCGTCAGCAACGACGTTGGCCTTGCCGGGCTGATAGTTAAGACCCAAATCATAGTCTTTGATGAGTTCCAACCATCTTGTCTGCCTGAGATTCAGATCCGGTTGGGTAAAGAGATACTTCAGGCTTTGATGATCCGAGTATAACTCGCAACGATTACCGTAAAGGTAAGGTCGCCATTGCTTAAGAGCATGGACAACAGCTGCAAGCTCTAGATCATGAGTTGGATAATTGAGCTCATGTGGCTTCAACTGTCGAGAGGCATAAGCCACTACATGGCCATCTTGCATCAACACACATCCGAGCCCTTGAAGAGATGCATCACAGAAGATGACAAAATCTTTGCTTGTGTCTGGAAGGACAAGTACCGGAGCGGTAGTCAGCTTTATTTTCAGTGTCTGGAAACTTTCTTCAGCCTTTTCTGACCACTCAAACTTCTTATCTTTCTTGAGAAGATCAGTCATTGGTTTGGCGATCTTGGAGAAATTCTCGATGTATCGACAGTAATAACCCGCCAATCCAAGGAAACTCCGAATTTCTTTGGCTGACTTAGGAGTCTTCCAGTCAAGAACGGATTGAACTTTCTCCAGAATGACTGCAACACCTTTTGCAAAGACCACATGGCCAAGGAAGATGAGCTCTTGTAACCAGAACTCACATTTAGAGAACTTGGCATAGAGACGATGTTCACGAAGTTTTTCCAGCACCAAACGTAGGTGTTTAGTGTGTTCTTCTTCGGTTTTGGAGTAGACCAGAATATCATCGATGTAGATAATGACGAATTTGTCAAGATACTCCATGAACACTGAGTTCATGAGCCGCATAAAAGTGGCTAGAGCATTAGTGAGGCCAAAGGACATGACTGTGTACTCGTAAAGACCATAACGAGTCATGAACGCCGTTTTTGGAATGTCCTCCCTTCGGATTTTGATTTGATGGTAGCCTGATCTCAAATCCATCTTGGAAAAGACTGTGGCACCACTCAATTGATCGAAAAGATCATTGATTCGAGGTAAAGGGTACTTGTTCTTGATGGTTACTGCGTTGAGCGGCCGGTAATCAACAACCAGACGCGGAATGTTGGTATCCCTCTTCTTAACAAGGAGTGCGGGACAACCCCAAGATGAAGTACTAGGTTGGATGTATCTTTTCCCTTCTAACTCTTCTAACTGCTTCTTCAGTTCAACCAACTCTTCTCGAGGCATACGATAAGGACGTCGAGAAATAGGAGCAGTTCCAGGAACCAGCTCGATGACAAACTCCCAACTTCGATCAGGTGGCATGCCAGGCAATTCTTCCGGAAAGACATCAGGGAAGTCACAAACCACCGGAACATCAGAAATTTCAAGAGGAGGTAAGATGTCAAGGGCATACAAATCAGCATCAGGAATATGTACTGCTGATGGAGGTGTTGCTGACGGAGACCAATACAGAATGGAGCTTCCGGAAAGATCGGTTAGAGTGAGAGACCTGGCTGCACAATCAATGACAGCCTGATATTTAGCTAGCCAATCCATGCCCAAAATGATATCAATGTCGGTTGACTTGAGGGCAATGGGGGGAATTGGAAAAAGCAAATATCCAATCTCGATTTTATTCCCTTGACTAACCATATTGGTACGCCAAGTGGAACCCGGGGACTGAACCATTAGAGTGGTAGGCAACTTCACAAAGGTTATCCCATGCAATTGAGCAAACTCTTGGGATATGAATGAATGTGATGCTCCAAAATCAAACAAAACTGTAGCTATAATGGAGTTGATTCGAAGCGTACCCATTATGACGCTTGGATCTGCTTCAGCTTCTTCAGCAGTGACATGGGTCAGACGACCACGACCAGCAACTGGAGGCTTAGTAAACTTAGTTGGCTGTGGAACTCCATGAACAGTAGTCATGTGAGGGCACTCTCTCTTGAAGTGGCCAGGCTGACCACAAGAGAAGCACGCACCGGAACCTAGAGTAACCATGGCTGGACAATAGTTGGTTCCACCAACATTGCTTGGAGGAGCACTTGGAGTTTGTGGACGAGGAGCATAACCAGATGAATTTTGTGCATAAGAAGCACGAGGCACAACACTGTATGGAATGAAAACACGATGGCGTTGATTGCCTGATCCAGAAGGCTGAGAAGTATCTCGAGGACGCTTGCGACTTTCCTCATAGTCCACCTTTCCTCTTTCTGCCTTCATAGCCTTGTTGACAAGATCCTGACAGGTTGGGAAGTCCAAGAGATGAAGATCTCGACGAAGTTCAGGATCCAGTCCCTTACGGAACAAGGCTTGCTTCTTGGCATCAGTGGAGGTTTCTTCAGGAGCATAGCAAGCAAGACGATAGAAATGACCTTGGTAGTCACAAATAGAACCACTGCCCTTCGTCAGCTTCAGAAACTCTTCTCTTTTCTCATCCATCAGACCCTCTGGGATATGATATGCACGGAAAGCAGATTTGAACTCTTGCCAAGTCACGACATGACCGGCAGGCTGCATCAACAGGAAGTTTTCCCACCATGAACCAGCAGCTCCTTCAAGATGGTAGGTGGCAAAGATCACCCAATCTGCTTGAGCAGCGTGGGCAACCTCAAGCTTGCGCTCGATGGTGCAGAGCCAGTAGTCAGCATCAAGTGGCTCAGTGGAATAGCTGAGCACTGGTGGGGTGAGGCGGATGAAGCTTCGGATCCCCACGTGTTCCTCATGACGTTGAGCTGTGTTTCGCTCAATCCTTTCAAGGAGCCTCAGATTGTCTGCATGGTTGGCTTCATACATGGCCATAAGTTGGACCATAGAAGGAGGAGGAGGAAGTTCAACATTCTCCTCCTGACCATCTCCACGGCCATTGCCACGGCCATGACCACGGCCAGCACCACTTCTAGTACCGCCTGACATCCTGAGAAAAAGACAAAAACCATGAGACACGAATTCACCGGAAGGATTCAACATGAGGATAGCATGGACCGAATACAATGAGCATGCTGAAGGACAAGACATGTGATATGAAGATATATCATCGTATCGATCATAGTAGTTAAACAAGCATACAAAATGTATACACTACCAACCGACTCACAAACCATGAAGATGGAATGCAAAGATGACACACCATCACCATGTCGCAGAAAGGCAAACAATTGGATGCTAAGCACCCGAAGCAAGAATAAAGGGACAATGCTTCAGATTAACTGAGGCATTCTGGAAACTTTGAGACAAGCAACCAGATACGGAGTACTGGAGAAAAATAACCCGAACCCATGTATCCTAGATATTTGAATTCATAGGAAAGAAATGAAACCTTTTTCCAATCAAAAGCAGGTAAGATGGCTCAGCATTAGAGTGACACCAGATAAGGAGTAAAAAGAATCCTATTCAGAGTTTTTGCAAATAATCTTTAGCTTTCAAATAGTTTTCACGACCACTAGACTCAACATCGACCAGCTAACAAGGGTTTCCTACAGGCAGTCCTGCTCTGATACCAAAACCTGTGGCACCCCCGGGATCAGGGTTAGACAAATACCAGATCTTCGTCTGATATAAGCCTAACTTAGAGCTCGAGAGACTACAGTGAGAGAATTGGTAACACAACAGTGACTCTACGACTCAAAAGCATATATTACAACTCTTAGCAGAGTAAGATCCAAATTATTACACGCAGAGGTCACTGACCCAACATTCAACAAGCAACGGAAGCAAATTATGTTATTCTAAATAATAAGATAGCAAAGGGCTTAAGAAGCCATAACATAAAGCGACGTCCCAGTCCATAAGTCTCAGGCTGCAGCCTGGGAACCCCAAACTACTCGTCGATGTTAACGTAGAAACCACCTTCGGCTATAGCAACTTCATCTGAAACAAAAGCATGCAAAGCTGAGTACAGGGACTTAGCAAGACTTAGTACAACCTTTTAGCAAAGCGGGTATGCGGGCTTTCTGTAGATCTTCTTTTGCGTAAAGCCAATTTTCCTTTGTAAGACAAGAGAGAAGAGAAGCTCGACTACTCAGAACCTTTAAAAAGGGATAAGAGAGCGACATCTCTATCTCTATTGATCATCATATTGTATCCACCAATCTTCATCATCTCGAACCACTATCCTCGGATCACCCCCTCAACACCCGGAAAAGGTATCCGTAAATACACATTGTTTGCCAAGTTTTACGATTAGGTTCAAGTTGTCTATGATCATAGAATCCATTCCCAAGTCGTCCGTAACCGTGGACATGGCTTTTCGAAAAGATTTAACCCTGCAGGGGTGCACAACTTTACCCACACGTGCCAACCGACTCTTAATGCCAATATATTAGCTCTCTTCCTTGGAAAGCCGGCAGAGGGTGGTCGACCACGACCTTTACCTTGCTGTCGCCGAGACCATGAGTCACGCGCTAAGGATTGTTCCGCCGTAACGGGTCAAGTCCCGAAGTCGGTCCTTAACGATGTGAGGCGAGGTGGGTTTCACCAGGGACTCTAACCCAAGCCACCTCGGCCACGCTTACCTACCTGTATGCTATGCACCTTTTCACAAACATTTTCGATGCATATGTCCAAATAACGCGCAAACTATGTGACTCATGGAATCTACTAGGCAAGTTAGTGAGTCGAGAGGGTACCATAATAGGGCCTCGTGTGGTTGTACACTCGGTCTTGGTTCAAGAGGCGAGAACTCGGTTCCTAGGGTCGGCAGAAATGAAACAACCCACCACATCCCAATGTGGCCTCTCGTCTGAGCCTTTAATCATGTTTATCAACATCTCCACACTTACCACGTCAACCTATCATGCTAGATTCAATTCATTGTAAGGCTCCAGTCCGAAGACCGCAGTAGTAGCGTAACAAACTAAGCATGGCTAAGAATAAAGAGATAAGGGCTCTCGCGACGCACACATGCCAAACCTAGTTATGCTAGGAGCAGTGGATCAGGTATTTGAGGCTACAAGGGTGGATCATTCAATAGATAGGATAACTCTACCTATCGATAAAAGACAGTTGAATCGTGTGCAATATGTAGGAACCAGAAGTAAAAGCATTTCAAAAACATATATGAACCAGGCTAGGGCTTGCCTTGTCCCTCAGCGGATGAGTACTGTTCTTTGGTGGCGTTGACGTCGGACTCCAGCTCAGATCCTATCGCGAAGAACCAAATACCGGAAAGGGAAACAAACAATCACCACATGGCATAATGCAATGCGCATCCAATATGAATGATATGCCAGGTTAAAAGAATCGAGAAACCCTAGGTGCATCGTTAAGTTAAAGGGGTGCCGGCATCGGACACCGCCATAAGAGAGGGGTTCATTAGGGTTTTCTACTAAGCTCCACTTTTAATGGGTTCAATCATGTATGAAACATGTATAAACAAATAGGAAATGTTTTTTTGATCAATTTGATATATAAATTTGTATTTTTCTGAATTTATATGAATTATTAAACAATTACTGAAAATAACAGAAATAATAAAAAAGGAAATATGACGTCACGCTGACGTCAGCGCGGCCATGAGCTCGCTGGGATCTCTGGTCGAGCTCCAATCGGCCGATTTGGCCCGCGATAGGGCCGCACGTGAGGGGGAAAAGAGGCAGCTCGACGTGGCGAGCCGTTTGGTGGCGGCGGCGCCCGGTAATTGTCGCCGGAACGTCGCCGGCGACGACGTCCGACGGCGGTGCTTGCAGGCTCGCGTGGTGGTGGCGGTAGAGAGCAAGAGAGAGAGGGCCAGGGGCACGGGGAGGACCGCCTGCTCACCCTGGTGCCTCTGGAGGTGACGGCGAGCTCGGCGGCGAGGTGCGGTGGCCGGAGTTGCGGACGACGCCCGATTGGCGTGGTAGGGGGCTCTCCGGCGGAAGCCGCTTGGTGGAGGAGGTCGACGGCGTCGCGGCGGAGCTCCTGGTGGCGTCGGCTGGGCGCGGGGAGGCGCAGAACGGCGGCGACGGCGAGTTGGCCGGGGGCTAGGGTTTCCTCCGGCTTGCAGAAGAGGGGAGGGGAGGAGGGGCGGTGGCGAAATGGGGGTTCTCCCCTGGCGCGGCGGCGCTTTATAAGCCGCCGGGGGCGGCGAGGAGCATCCGGGCCGCCGGCGCCATCGGGCGGCCACGGCGTCGACAGGCAGCAGCCTGGCTGCCTGGAGGTAGAAGACAAGGGGGAATTTTGTGAAAACCTCGCTTGGTTTCAGGGATTTTTCTGGAATTTTAAAACAGAGAAGGATTTAGGCATTTTTAGGGTATTTTGACCCAAATTTTTAAGGGGATTTTTGCACAAATTTTATTAGAGCAAAACTACAACCATTTGCAACATTGTTTCATAACATTTATTTGAAAAAGTTCTCAAATTAAATGCAAATGTATGCATGCTTATGAACAAACCAGCAACATTATTTGATTAGCAAAGTTGGTCTGTTACAATGAGCAGGAGTTAAGCTTGGGGATGTTGATATGTCGCAAACATATCTATAATTTTTATGCTCCATGCTTGTTTTGCACCAATTATAATATGCTTTACAAGCACTTTGTATCATATTATGACATTTATTGGTCTAACCTATTAACGAGTGCCCCAGTGCCAGTTTCTGTTTATTATGTCTGTTTATTGCAGAAAATGTACGTCCAAAAATGAAAGTGCTCGGAAAATTCTGGAAAATTCACCAAAATTATAAAATGCCAGAAGACTCCAGGAGCTAGAAGGGGAGTCAGAGAAGTGCCACAGGGCAGCCATACCAGGCCTAGGCGCGGGCCCAGGCCTAGCCGCGCCAGGCCATGGTATGGGCACCTTGTGTGCCCCCTCGCGCCGCCTCTTCGCCTATAAGATGCCTCTTGACCTAAAAGTTACGGGAAGTTCATCCTCCATCCACGAAAAGTCTCGTAGCTCCACCGCCATCCGAAATCCTAATCCGGGAGACATAAGTCTCTGTTTCGGCACCCTGCCCGGACGGGGAGTTGCCCCCGGAGCCATCGCCATCGACTTCACCGCCATCTTCATCGCTGATGCTGACTCCCATGATGAGGAGGGAGTAGTTCTCCCTCGGGGCGGAGGGCTCTACCGTAGCTATGTGGTCTATCTCTCTCTCTTATGATGTGATCTGTATGTGATCATGAGCATTGTAATCTAGATGTCGTTATGCTATTCAAGTGAATTTTACTTATGTGATCTCCAGAAAATCCTTGTCCCACGTGTGTAAAGGTGATAGTGTGTGCACCGTGTGGGTCTCTTAGGCTATATTTCACAGAATACTTGTTCACTGAATTATGATTTGAGTTGGATGTCTCTATGAAATTGTGGTGTGTTAGTACCTCCTACGAACACTCAAAGTGACAACACGGGGTTTTCATTATTACTTGGGAATGCACCTTAAGGATTGCTTTTGCATCCCTACACAGTGAATTAGTGTTCGTTATTCAACCGGAGAGTCTTTTAGAATAGGGATTTCTATTTTCGTGCCCTCGGGTTGTTAGTTGTACTCAGTTTTCCCCAGCCCCTTAGTTTTTCCTCAGTTTTCCCCAAGCCTATGTCTGAAACCCGCAGAAGGAGCTCAGACGGAAGGAATCCGTTTATTTGGACGTTATGTGCTGACGTGTTGCGCCGCGTCGTCTGTGGGGCCGCTTCGTGTGGGGCCGCGTCGCGTGGGGCTGGTAGAAAGGGACCGCGTGGGACAGGACGAGAAGCGTGAGCAGGAGCTGGGTTTTGTCTCTCTCGGCCCAAATTTGCATTTTTAAGAGCACCTTTTCCCCTCTTTCTCTCTCTGTCTTTTTCACCAAATTAGTATCAAATCTAGAGAAGCTTCTATTTCTGTCTTTCTTCAATATGGCAGCAAATCTAGTAGCAAATCTAGTAGCAAATCTCTGGGGTTATTTATGCCTTTTGGCCCTCGTTTTTTGCCCAATATGGCAGCAAATCTAGTAGCAAATCTAGAAGCTAGTATATGATAAATTCACAACAGCATAATCAGAAAACTAAGTATAATACATAAACTGCATACAGCAGCCAAAAGCAGCCAATAACGTTGTTAATGTTCACGGCAAACTAAGCTGAAAAATATACAAGACGCACGCAATGTATGGACAACAAGATTAGGATACCCCAGGATGAATGAATTTGTTCTTCATTCCTCCTCATATATTTCTTCGTCCCTCCATTCGTGCATTACCCCAAGGAAATATTCATTGAACTCCTTCCGTCTGCAGTGTGAGGCCAATACATCCTCCAAACGGTATGGCCTGTGTTCATTTCTCATACCGTAGTTTCCTATTCTATCCACACGTAGTGGCCATTCATCCCAGGCCTTTGTATCATGAGAGTACTCTCTGATATAACCCAAATCCGTGTAGTAGATGCAGCCAGGTCGAAGTGTCGGGTACACTCTGGTGTCGACGGAGATACACCGGATAAAATTCACGAAGAAGGCATTACTGCCAATGTTACTGACCGGATGGAGAGAGCGGCTCTGAGTGTCCACACGGTACACCAATGGTTTGCCCGCCAAAGCCACGCTGACCAACAACACAAGCAGCAGATCACCATCCGACTTCACAAGGTAGAACTTCTGATGTCCAAGTTGTGGAAATGAAATTAGTGTCTCCATCTTGACAGTGCTCGCGCTTGCTGCTGCAACTGTACATTGGTGCACACTATTCTTCCGTTCTCAAAATTGTCCGCAGCTACTGCATACAGTTCACCATTGAACGGGGTAATGCAACGCAGACAATGGTTCTTGATCGAAAATCTTCCTTCTCCCCAATCTTCATTTATATCCTTAGTTGGAGTGCTCTCATCGACCCAACCAATTTCCGGCGGGTAATGTGCAGCAACGAAGACCATAGTCGGGGATTTGATAACAGCGACTGATTTCAGAAAAACAGATGGCATCTGCGCCTCAAACATAGTGTTCGATTTCTTTGTAAGTGGGTTCAGAAGCCGTATCTTGTGCGGCGGGTTGTTCTGGGCAAGCACGATGACGCCACGGCAAAATCCGACGAAGTAGTATCTAAAATATATTGATGAAGATAACATTCAGCACTAAGATGTTTAAGATTGAAAATAAAAAGGTAGATATGGAGGAATTTGAACCTTGCACGAATTGCAGATAGATCTATGGTGACGTAGCGGGATGTGCCGAGATGGAGGAAGGTGAACTCAGCGGCGCGTGGAAGGGCGTGGTCTAGCATGATCCATTCGTGCAGGTGCACGTCGGGATCAGGTAAACCTGAGCGCCAATTTCTACAGACTTGCCTCATAGCAGAGTAGGTATCCACGTACTCCTCATTCGCCAATAAGCATTCGCCGATCTTGTGAAGTGGTCCGTCAGCCGTGAGACCGGCCCAGTTCACAGAGGCGCCGCGCTTGGATGCGCCGCCCTCGGAGGCAACGGGCTCGGCGGCGACGGGCTCGGAGGCGACGGGCTCGGAGGCGATGGGCTCGGCGGCGACGGGCTCAGAGGCGACGGGCTCGGAGGCGACGGGCTCGGGGGCGATGGCCGCCGGCGCATTCTTCTTCCCCATCGCTGGCAGGGGAGCGCTCGTACGGCGGTTGGGGTTTTTTGGAGAAGTTGATGGGACGTGAGAGGGGTGGTTTCGTGCGTGAGCGCGAATGAGACGTACTGTGTGCAGAGGGAGGGAGAGAGGGGCTTACGCGTCCTAAATGCGACCCACGTCCTACGCGTCCACTATTGCACGTCTGCACCGCAACACGCGTCAACAATGGCACGTCTTCCAGTTCTGCACCGCAACACGCGTCCTCGAGTCTAACCCTGGAAATTTAGATATACTCAGGTATACCCTCGAGTCATATACTAGCATTTTTTGTGTGCTCAGTTTTCGCCTTGAGTGCTAATACTGGCTAGTGCAATATACTCAGTTTTACCCTCAAGTGGCTGGTCAACAGAGAGTCAACAAATGGGATTAACTAGTTAAATGAGTTATTTAATGTGCAAAAAATTCCGAAAAAGAGTGGCACTTACTCATGGAGTCTTTAGCACAAATTGCCACTTCTCAAATCATAGATAAATCAAGTTTTACCATAAATTGCCACTTCTCAAATCATCTAGTAGCTATGAAGGTGCATGGTTTTCCACAATAAGCCCTACCCAAAACAGCTTTCCCCAAAACATACTTTGTCTGAATGAGGTCATAATTTTCACACTCATTTATATTTGTATTGCAAATAGTTTGAGGTAGGCCAAGATGGGTTTCATTGTACCAAACACGCATTTTCCATTTTTTAAATCTCATATTTGAATCCCTTAGTCTGTTTACTACTCACTTGCCCTTGGTTTCTTGATACTACTAAGTTTTGCCCTCTCCTTCACAAATTCTCACAGACGCCCAACATTGTCCTGATTGGTCTAGCCGATGTCACGCGGATCGTGCCCGCTGACCGTTGATCGTAGGATTTAACGGGCAGGATAAACCCTATCTCTCTCTCTGGTCGGGGCCACCACCCTCTCTCTGTCGGCGGTTAGCTTCCACCCTCTATGTATGCTTAAGGGCGGTTACCCAGTACGCTAAAGTTTGGTTTTCTGCATTATTTTTCACGAGCTAAATTATAAACTCTTTTAGGCATTATTTTTCACGCAAAAAATGATACACCATCACCAATTTGTTGTAGCCATTACTTTTCACGCAAAAAAATGATACACCATCACCAATTTGTTTAGTCATTACTAGGGAAAATGCCCGTGCGTTGCAACGGGACGAAAAAGGTCAAAATATATATTTGATTCTTCGGCATGGTTCCACCACCACTGATAGGCAATAGGCTGCGCTAAGGTGATAATATGTATGACTATCATCACCATGATAGCGCGCTCATAGTCCTTATAGCTATTCTTCGTGTCGCCAACAGCCGCATCCCTAATGACCGATCACCATATTAGTTGCCTTATGGTCACTCCAGCTTTGAGATATGAGTAAAGGACACTACTATACAAGACGGTTCATCCTTGATGAACTTTGGATCATCATGGTTGTCCCCACATGGTCACTCCAGCGGTAAATGAGAAAATACAAAAAGATTTCTCAACTATCTAACTATTGAATTAGATTCAGTTCCATCACGGGTGGAAGTTCCATCGTGCGTTCAATAATTTGATTGATCTGTACTTTTTTCAATTGTGGAAACCCAAGGACAAGAAGTATTAGGGTTTGTTCTCATAATTATCACAAAAACATATTTTAAAAAAAAACATGTTTAGAATGCCGAATCTAATCCAAAGTTGAACACCGAAGGGAATGATTGAACTATTTAACCATGGATCTGTACTTTTTTCAATTGTGGAAACCCAAGGACAAGAAGTATTAGGGTTTGTTCTCATAATTATCACAAAAACATATTTTTTTAAACATGTTTAGAATGCCGAATCTAATCCAAAGTTGAACACCGAAGGGAATGATTGAACTATTTAACCATGGATTTTCTTTTGTGCGAGGAGATATATCCGTTAAATTAAAGTTGACTCCCAAGGAAGTAAGGAACCCACTTTATCTATGACTAAGAACTATTGTTCAAAGCTAATCTCATTTAGTAACTATTACTTTGTATATTCTAGCATTAATCAAACAATCAGACTACATATTCTAGTTACCATACATATTATAGTTACCATTATTTGTAGACTACTCAATTTGTTTGTGCCCTTTCTCAGCCGTTGAACTTGTATGCACTTTCATCACACAGAATCTGATGCCATTATGTCACAACAATTAAAAGAAAATGCTAGATATAGAGAAAGTAATACTCCATGAGCAACATCTGGCGATGATGGATCTAGTGCACCTTTTTGTGGATTACTCCATGAGCAATATCTCCCGAGTAGCTAGCTTTCCAGACACAGTTCGCGAACCAGAGGACCCTGGCTGTCTTGTCCATGTAGGTCGCAAATTCGCAATGACCACCGCCCCTGCCAAGTTCCCGCTGCCTGCCACCAAGCCTCATTCTTTGCATCGTCCGTCAGGCCGGCCGGCCGTCTAACTAATTGCACGCTCTATGCTGCTAGTTCGGGCCGTTCGGCTCGATGCGCAGGGGAGCACCGACTACATCAGCATGCTCTCCCAAAGATGTAACCGGAGGAAGCAGGGGCGGCCACAGAGGGAGCCGTGCCGCTTGAGCCCATAGGCTGCTTTTCGTCGGCGAGCATCCTACTTGACGGTGGCACGCAAGGGAGCAGGGAAGCGGCGGCAGTGTATAGGTGTGCAAGTACTTGATGGATTGTCATCGGAGAGCAAGAAGCCCTTATCGATGCAAACGTGCTACATCATGTGTGGTGGATGGGACAGCCGACAGACTGATGCCTCGTGCGTGAACTCGAAGCTTGCCCTCGACGACCTTAGTGACGATGTGGACATACCATTGGTGAGCACGAAGCAGTTGTCGACGCAATCATGCTCAACCATGTGTTGGATCGATAGAACAGCCGACATTACCGTGGCCTCGTGCATGAACTCGGCAGTGTTGCCGTCGGAGCTGACCAGCATCATATCTTGCTCTTCTCGCACGGTCTACTTTGCTTCTATCCGTCGTGGTCGCTGCCATGGTTTTTGCATGATCTATTGTCGATTCCCTATCTCGCGTGTCTAATCTTTGATGCAGAAGAACCGATCCCCCAAGGAAAAGAGGACAACTACAAGGAGGAAGGACGCGAGCGCGAACTTCGCGGCTGATTGGTCGCCGTCAGCCTTCATGGAGTGTTGGTGGTCCCCGGTGCCGCAAGAGGCCTTCTTGCGACTGCCTCAGCGACGTCCATCTTCTTGGTGTCCACGACGATTACCGGCGGACACGACGATTGAATTTTCTTCCCAGGTTGCTAGGAGTCCAGGCGTAGCAAATTTCTCCCACTTCAGATGAAAGAAACGAACTTCAGACGAAAGAAGAGACGCTCCATGCTGGTGAGTGGTGACATCCTCCTCCGCCTCCATACTTCCTGTACTGCACGCGTACAACAAGAAGGACTCCTCTTTTCCTGCCATCGCCCAGTTCTCTGATCCATCGCGGCGAGCGATTTCGATGTCGGGTTTGGGGTGTCCTGGTGTATAGAAAGGCGGGGCAGAAGCGAACCGTATCAGCGGGGTGGATGCGATACGTATCGCTCGTGGGCTCCCGTGCTGACTCGGTACATATAGGATCAATTTCTATCCGGAACAGATTCTAACGCAGCAAGGCAAAGTAACGCGCCGGACGGACGAAGCTACGAACGAAGGAAGAACCACGACGGACCAAACCGCGGAAACCTTATTTTCTTTATTATTAGGTATAGATTTTTCACGCAAAAAAATGATACACCATCACCAATTTGTTGTAGCCATTACTTTTCTCGCAAAAAATGATACACCATCACCAATTTGTTTAGCCATTACTTTTCACGCAAAAAAATGATACACCATCACCAATTTGTTGTAGCCATTACTTTTCACGCAAAAAATGATACACCATCACCAATTTGTTTAGCCATTACTTTTCACGCAAAAAATGATACACCATCACCAATTTGTTTAGCCATTACTTTTCACGCAAAAAATGATACACCATCACCAATTTGTTTAGCCATTACTTTTCACGCAAAAAAAATGATACACCATCACCCATTTCTTGTAGCCATTATTTTTCACGCTAAAAATGATACACCATCACCCATTTCTTGTAGCCATTATTTTTCACGCAAAAAATGATACACCATCACCCATTTTTGTAGCCATTACTTTCCACGCAAAAAATGATAAACCATCACCGATTTGTTGTAGCCATTACTTTTCACGCAAAAAATGATGAACAATCACCGATTTCTTGTAGCCATTACGTTAAAATGATAAACTATCACGAATTACAATTTCTTTTAGGCATTACTTTTCGCGGTAAAATGATAAACTAAATCACGAAGTTCCATTTCCGTCAAGATAGTCCGCATTACTTTTTTGTTGAGATATATACCCCCACAACGGTCATCTCCTCCTTAAATTATTGTGTAAACCCCCACAATGTTCACCTCCTCCTTAATTTATTGTGTAAACCCCTACAATGGTCATCTCTCCCTTATAAACACCCACAACGGCCATCCCTTGTGTCAATAGGTTCTGCCTCTCTTTTCTTCGTTCACATACACTTGATCATCCATTGCCATGGCTTCCACGTCTCGGACGCGGACCGGAAGGGGAAGGGGAAGGGGAAGGGGAAGGGGAAGGGGAAGGAGAAGGAGAAGGGGCGGCCGGGGTGGTGGATCATCATCATTGCCACCACCACCGTCGTCAACACTGCCATTGATCATAGAGGAGTTCTTCATCGTCATCTACGAAGACCCTTTGGTCAAGAAGGTACGTACGCGTTCCCACATATATGATGCATGTGATTAATTATGGGCATGTTCTAAAAAACCTTTAATTTCAAACGATCGGTGCTCGATCTCTTTGCAGGCACTCCCAAAAAAGTTTGCGGACTATCTTGACGGCCAGGAGCCAGCTAAGGTGTATCTGCGAGCAGCTGACTGCGGTCCTCGTCTCTGGACCGTGGAGGTCCTATTTGACGGACAAGGCCGGATGTATCTCGACAAGGGCTGGGAGAATTTCGCCATCGCGCACGGTGTGGATTTCGGCTGCTACGTACACTTCAAATATGAAGGCGATGATGTGCTCACAGTGAAGGTGTTCGACGGAACAATATGCAGAAAGTACTACTACTCAGACGACGAAGATACTGACGATGAAAGTGACGACGACGTGAAGCCATGCATCCATCCCCTTTAGAGATCTAGCTAGTTTCTATATATTTAGAGATCTAGCTATTTTCTATATATTATGCATAATGTTTAGCATAAGAGTCACTTTAGATTAAGCTACGAAAATAGTCACCGGCCATGGGCTGAGGCGGCCCCACAGAGCGGCTCTATATTATATTCTCTAAATAAATAGACAACCCCAGCGGTCATTGGCTGCGGAGGCCCCACAGAGCGGCAATATATGATTTTCTATAAATAAATAGACGACCCCACTGGTCATTGGCTGCGGCAGCCCCACAGACGGCAAATATATGTCTTTTCCTGAAAAATAGACGACCCCACTGGTCATTGGCTGCGGCAGCCCCTCAGAGCGGCAATATATGACTTTTCCTGAAAAATAGATGACCCCACTGGTCATTGGCTGCGGCAGCCCTATAGAGCGGCCCCATTTGTCAGCACGAGACGGGTCAGAGAGGAACTGCCCTCTGTGCAGCCCCACCCGTCAGATTAACGGTAACGGTAAGGCCTCTGACCTGACGGCAACCCTCCCGTCCGAGCGTCTGCGAGGGGTTTCAAACTAGAGGGAGAGGAAAACTGAGGAAAAACTAACGAGCTGGGGAAAACTAAGCACAACTAAGGACCCGAGGGCACGAAAATAGAAATCCCTTTAGAATAGCATAGTGAACTGCTTATATTTATATTCCATTATGATATCAATATATTGAGAGTGGCCACTAGTGAAAGTATGATCCCTAGGCCTTGTTTCCAAACATCGAATCGTTGTTTATTTACTATTTTACTGCATGTTTATTTGCTGCAATATTTATTTCAAATCGCA
The DNA here is from genome assembly GCF_019359855.2 of Lolium perenne. Taxonomy (NCBI): domain Eukaryota; kingdom Viridiplantae; phylum Streptophyta; class Magnoliopsida; order Poales; family Poaceae; genus Lolium; species Lolium perenne. The sequence continues at coordinate 100,641,624 of NC_067245.2, forward strand.
ATTAATATTTACAATCATCTATACAACTTGCATTTTACTATCTTTTCGCTGAAGTAGTGCACCTATACATCTGACAATTGTATTGGGTGTGTTGGGGACACAAGAGACTTCTTGTATTTTAATTGCAGCATTGCTTGAGAGGAATATCTTTGACCTCTACCTCCCTGAGTTCGATAAACCTTGGGTGATCCACTTAAGGGAAATTTTCTGCTGTTCTACAAACCTCTTCACTTGGAGGCCCAACACTGTCTACAAGAATAGAAGCGTGCGTAGACATCAATGATCCAGAAGGGCGGCCTAACAGCAAGAGAGCTAAATAAAATGCAAGTGGTATTGATAGTTGCAAACAATAATAGCGTTCTGAAATAAAACGTGCAGCAAGTAAACATGCAATAAAACAATAAATGAGCGGTATTTGCAGTATTCAGAAACAAGGCCTAGGGCTCCTACTTTCACTAGTGGCCACTCTTAACATTGCAATCATAATTGAATATAAATATAAGCACTTCATTATGCTACTCTGAAACACTCTCTTGTTGGATAAAGAGCACAAATTCATCATGCAGGGCTATAAAAGCAATCCTTAATGTCTTATCCCGAGTACTAGTACAAGGAACTACCACACCACAATTCATAAGGGATTCACACACGGTGCACACACTGTACCATTACACCGAGGTCACAGTAACTCCAAAGTTCACAATTAAAATAGTTGAGTAGCATATGACATCTAGATTACAAAGCCTATGATCACATAAAGATCACATCACAAGAGAGAGAGAGAGAGAGAGATTGAACCACATAGCTACGGTAGAGCCCTCCGCCCCGAGGGAGGACTACTCCCTCATCATCATGGGAGTCAGCAACGGCGATGAAGATGGCGGTGAAGTCGATGGCAATGGATCCGGGGGCACTTACCCGTCCCGGCAGGGTGCCGAAACAGAGACTTATGTCCCCCGGATTAGGGTTTCGGACGGCGGCGGAGCTTCGGGACTTATCATGGGCGGAGACTGATTATTCCGTAACTTTTAGGTCAAGAGGCACCTTCTAGGCGAAGAGGCGACGGGAGGGGGTGCACCGGATGGGAATACCACCCCCAGGCGCTGCCAGGGGGCGCGCCTGGGCCTGGTATTCCTAGCCCATGGCTCTTCCCTGTCTTCCCTTTTGGCTCCCAAAGTCTTTTGGTGAAATAGAATTTTGGTGAATTTTTCATATTTTTCCGAGCACTTTCATTTTTGGACATTTTCTGCAATAAACAGACATAATAAACAGAAACTGGCACTGTGGCACTTGTTAATAGGTTAGTCCAAATAATGATATAATATGATCAAAAGTGCATATAAAACATGTTGGAATTGGTTCAAAACAAGCATGGAGCATAAAAAATTATATGAAAATAAGTAAATGTCCAGAGAGCTATTCATAAGCAAACTAACAAGCTCTAAATAAAAATATGAATGAAAAACTAGAGCTAAACGAAGTGCTCGAAAAATATAACGCTCACAAAACAATGGAAATGAAAACTAGAGCGTCCGTATGCAATTAAAGGGGAGCGTGTCTCTCTCCCACACAACGATGCTATGATCACTTATTTATTAAAGCAAACAAAATAGAACAAACTGAAAACAAATACAATGACGCTCCAAGAAAAGCACATAATGCATGAACCAATAATAATATAGCGTAGTGAAAAATGACGTGGTGCTTTTGTTGATGAAGAGGGGGTGCCTCGGGCATCCCCAAGCTTTGACGCTTGAACTTCTTGGATATTTCTTGGGGTGTCCAGGGGACATCCCCAAGCTTGAGATTTTATCCATTCTTCATCCTATGGCATCATTCTTCTCTCCCTACACCTAAAAACTTCCTTCACACGAAACTCATCACAATTCTTTATTAGCGACGTTAGTGCAATCAAAATAATAAACCAACATGGTTCAGTATGACATATGCCAAAATACATTCAGAATAGCCTGCTACTGTAACTTTAATCTTAAATAATCTCTCCGATCAAAAGAAGCAAAACATAGAAGCATAATGCATAACAGGGCTGAATCTGTCAAAAACAGAATAGCAGGCAAAGATCAATTTTTTATTTTTTTACGTCGCTCAGATGGAAAAATGATGAACTAACGAAAGTTAGATAAATACATGGGGGCAATTGCTCGTAAATTTTCAGCTCAAGGTGACGTTCTGGTGATTTTTGAGAATTTTTCTCGTGACAGTCCAGAAACAGAAACATAAATAACAATTTCCCCAAATACTACTTTCTTACCGTTAGAGGCAATTCTTGGCACAAAACGGAAATAAAAAGATAAGGAGCAGTCATTACAGTATCAATGACTTCCAAGACTCAACAAAATAGTAAAATAACAGAAATAAAAACATATTGGGTTGTCTCCCAAAAAGCTCTTCCTTTATAGCCATTAAGATGAGCTCAACAATTTTAATGATGCTCGCATAAGAAATATGAATTGAAGAAAAAAAGAGCTTCAAGAAGCAAATATGAAACACATTTAAGTCTAACCCATTTCCTATGCAAAGGAATCCAATAGAAAAGAAATTGCTGAAGCACAAAGTGGCTAGCATAGGAAGGCAAAATAAGTGGCACTTGAAAATTTTCAACATATAGAGGGAAAACTTAATATTATTGAGATGCATATAACCATATTTCCCTTTCTCATAATAACTTTCAGTAGCATCATTGATAAATTCTAGAATATAACTATCATTTGAAACATTCTTATCATGATCCCTATGTATAAAAGTATCGTTATTTTCCACATAAGAAAAATTATTCTCATTAACAAGAGTAGGAGTAGGATCATCATAAAGGACTCGAAAATGATAGACGGATTGTATATTAAAAGGAAGGTTTTGAGTAATCCCTCCATAACTATGAAAAGTTTCGTAAGGATAATTATAACCTATGTCATAGTCATCTCTATAATAATTATCAAAGACCGGAGGCATAGTGTCATCATAAGCCATAGAGTATTTAGCTTCCAAAGCGGGTTCATTTGTAAACATATCGTAATTTTCACTAGAAGGAGAGGTATCAAATATATAATAATTAGTAGCAAAAGGATTTTCAAACACCTCCTCCCCAAGCTTAGAGCTTTCTATATCATTATTGGAAGAAACATGGATAATACTAATAGTATTGCAATTATTAACATCATCATTTTCAGAATTGGTACCAAAGAGATCATCAATATCAAAAGTAGCTTCATTTTCTCAATCATGATCACTACAAGAAGCAATAGACATATAATCACCTTCAATAGTGCCTATAGATTGAGTGTCGAGATAATAATGACCCCAAGTATGTGAATCTTCTTCAATAAGGTTACACTCATTCGAGTTAATCATGAAAGGATCAACATGCTTACGAGATAATACCTTTTCTTCTCTCTTTTTACTCCTCTTCTTCTTATTATTTCTCCTCTTCTTTTTAATTTTAGGAGAAGGGTGAGGCGTGAAAGGAAGCTCCACATAACCTGGTTTGGAACCAATAGAAGAAACTTGGGAGGATTCCCCTCTTTCATTAATTAGAGTAAAACAAGTATAAGTTCTTTCATATTTTGGCAAGGGTACCCCTTTTATAATTTTTGGTAAATAAAGATTATTGTGGCTCTTATCCACACAATGGAGAAGACATCCCTGCAAAATACTATTCATATCAATCGAACTCATATCTAACAAAGAAGTTTTCCTTGCTAATTCCTCACAACCCAAAAATAATTCAAGTTCATCATAATGGTCGGGTTCGATGCTATCATCACACAAATCCGAAATTCTATCAATAAAGTTTGGGCATTGAAATTCGGAATGACCTTCTTACAGCAAAGTTCACAAATAATAGGATAAATAGCACAAACGTTTTCAGCAAGATCACTTAGGGCCCTCCTCCATGTTCTAGTTTTCTCATGCTTATGGATTTTACAATATTCTTCTTCATTATTAATCTTTTCACAAGGTCTATGCACTCCACAAAAATTAACATGCTTATAAGAAACAGTAATTTCAGGTGTTTGAGCATGCGTATTGCAATCATTAGTAAAAAAATTCATTTTTCATGCAAGAGTCTTTAAAAGGTTCATGATATTTGTCCCAATTTTCTTTAGGAACATTAATATAGGAAGCAAAAGGCTTAAGATAATTTGAAAGAATTTGAGGATCAAAACCATATTTAGCGCTAAACTCTTGAAAAGCAGTAGTTTCAGAGAAAGCCTTAATGCAATCGTATTCATAATTTATACCTCGGTCTTTACCTTTGTCGATTTCCTAGGCTTCAGTATTTTCTTAAATGCGGTCGAGGAGATCCCATTTAATTTCTTCCTTCTTACTTGTGAAAGATCCCTTGCAGCAAGCGTATAGATTGTCCTTGTATTGCCCTGAAAGCATTGCATAAAATTTATTAATAACAATATTAATGGGGAGCTCATGATTGGGACATTTGAGCATTAGTGACTTCAATTTTCCCCATGCTTGGGCAACACTTTCTCCATCATGAGGATGAAAATTATAAATATAATTCCTATCTCTATGCATTTCATAAGGAGGATAAAATTTATGGTAAAAGAGAGACTCAAGCTCCTTCCACTCAATGGATCGGCCATCCTTTAGCATTTTATACCATTCAGCGGCTTTACCTTTCAGCGATAAGGTAAATAATTTCTTCTTAACTTGGTCCATTGTAATACCTGCACACTTAAACAACTCGCATAATTCATGTATAAAGAGTAAATGATCACCGGGATGGACGGTTCCATCTCCTAAATAGCAGCTGATCATAACACGTTCAACAATTTTCATAGGTATTTTAAAATGAATACTTTCAGTAGGTTTATTTGAAATATCATAAGCATCCTTATAACTATCACATATGGGAGATATAATATTATCAGAGCAAATTTTCTCCACTAAAGCTGGGGTACTAAAAAGATCATATTCACTAGAACCAACATCCCCAAGCTTGGATTTTTCCAACGTATTACTAGCAACGGTGTTCAAGACATTCATACTAATAACATTGCTAAAACCAAAAAGATCAAAAAATTCGCTTCCTTCCATTAAGCCTAAATAGTGTAAATAAAAACAAGAAACAAAAAGACAAAATTGCAGAATCTAAAAGAAATACCTTCAAGCGCTCACCTCCCAGGCAACGGCGCCAGAAAATAGCTTAGTTGCAGGGGATGTGAGTGCTTTTTACCTTGCCTCCCCTTGCAAGAAGTCTCGTGTGTCCCCAACACACCTAATACACTTGTCAAATGTATAGGCGCACTAGTTCGACGAAGAGATAGTAAAATGCAAGTGGTATTGATGGTTGCAAATAATAATAGCGTTCTGAAATAAAACGTGCAGCAAGTAAACATGCAATAAAATAGTAAATGAGCGGTGTTTGCAGTATTCGGAAACAAGGCCTAGGGCTCCTACTTTCACTAGTGGCCACTCTCAACATTGCAATCATAATTGAATATAAATATAAGCACTTCATTATACTACTCTGAAACACTCTCTTGTTGGATAAAGAACACAAATTCATCATGCAGGGCTATAAAATCACTCCTTAAAGTCTCACCCCGAGTACTAGTACAAGGAACTACCACACCACAATTCATAAGGGAGTCACACACGGTGCACACACTGTACCATCACACTGAGGTCACAGTAACTCCAAAGTTCACAATTAAAATACTTGAGTAGCATATGACACCTATATTACAAAGTCTATGATCACATAAAGATCACATCACAAGAGAGAGAGAGAGAGAGAGATTGAACCACATAGCTACGGTGCAGGGCCGTCTCCAGAAATTTAGGGCCCCAGTGCGAAATGTGAGATGATGCCCTAAATTTTGGAAATTCATAAAGCTAACCTAAAAGAATTGCAATTTAACTTAATTATGTTAACTCCATTAATTTATTTATTGATTCATAACTTTATCATCCGGTGAGTTGATAATACTGATGTCAACCTAAAAGATGGCGTGATTTAATGCCTCGTTTGCTCATGTCATAACTCCATTTCGTATATATATGTCAATACTAATGCTAATTTTTTGAGGGGAAACACTGATGCTAACTTTTTTTTTTGAGTGGCACTGATGCTAGTAGTATTGAGCACTAGCGGGGCCTCATCCAACGTGCAGCCTAATTCTCAACAAAAAAATCTAACGTCCAGCCTGCTCTAGCTACTCACAGTGTTCCCACGTTCTCTAGTTCTTTTTACAGGATATAAAGGCCCGCCCCCAAAGTTATTTAGTTACTCACGACCCATGTCCATGTCACTCAGCCAACAAATGGCCCAGAAACCCAATAACGGTTCGCTCCCTCCTTCGATCTTCTTCTCCATCGCGAGTCGCGACCGAGAACAGGCCAAGTGCGTCCATGGCAGCGCTGCAACTTTTTCTGATGTGATCTCTTGTATATGTTGAGAAGAATCAAAGAAATAAGTTAGGGTGGCCGCTCCAACTCGCAGTACCATGTCTTCTGCCTCTGATCGTGACGAATCAACGTGCTTGGGTAAGATTTGGGGGCCCCTAGTTTTGGGGGGGGCCCGTTCCGTCGCACAGCTCGCACAGGCCTATCGACGGCCCTGCTACGGTGGAGCCCTCAGCCCCGAGGGAGGACTACTCCCTCCTCATCATGGGAGTCAGCAACGGCGATGAAGATGGCGGTGAAGTCGATGGAAATGGATCCGGGGGCACTTCCCCGTCCCAACAGGGTGCCGAAACAGAGACTTATGTCCCCCGGATTAGGATTTTGGACGGCGGTGGAGCTTCGGGACTTTTCGTGGGCGGAGACTGATTATTCCGTAACTTTTAGGTCAAGAGGCACCTAATAGGCGAAGAGGCGACGCGAGGGGGTGCACGGGGTGGGAATACCACCCCCAGGCGTGGCCAGGGCTGGGCCGCGCCTGGGCCTAGTATTCCCAGCCCATGGCTCTTCTGCGTCTCCCCTTCTGGTTCCCGGAGTCTTCTTGTGAAATAGAATTTTGGTGAATTTTTCAGATTTTTCCGAGCACTTTCATTTTTGGACATTTTCTGCAATAAATAGACACAATAAACAGAAACTGGCACGGTGGCACTTGTTAATAGGTTTGTCCAAATAATGATATAATATGATTAAAAGTGCCTATAAAACATGTTGAAATTGGTGCGAAACAAGCATGGAGCATAAAAAATTATAGTTACGTTTGCAACGTATCACACCCCTTCTGCAAAGACCAAGAAAACTCCGCCCATAGAAGTCAATACTCCGGCAAAGGATAGCATCATGGTAAAAGGCGGCGAAGCACGACCCCCTCCAGAAGATCCTTTGCCATCCATAGTCACATCAAAGGCTTCTGCCGAAGATTAAAAAAGCATGCCACATCCCCATTTAGGAAATTTTACCTTTCAATAAGGCTGTTTAGCCATAGTTGCAGTACCGCACAAAAAACAAAAAACATCGGCTCCGCAAGAACACCATGCGAATAACGCTACCCGATGAAAACTCAGAGCTGACGCTGGTGATAATATACATTACCTGTCCAAGCGAATAATGTGACCCGATAAAATCTCGGTAGCTGACACTTGGACAAACGCGATTCATCGGCTCTACGAGTACGTCGAGCGAATAACGCGATCTGACCTAGACTCGGTAGCTGACGCCGACAGGAGGCCCTGTTTGAGCGAATAATGCGATCCGACCCAGACTCGGTAGCTGGCGCCAACAGAAGATCCTGTTTTAAGCGAACAACCATTGGCTCTGCGAGCCCGTCGGGCGAACAACGCGACCCGACTCAGACTCGACAGTTGACGCCGAAAGAAGATCCCGCCGTGCGAAAAAGAAGCGACCCGACACAAAATCGGAAGCTAACACTGGATGGACGTTATTCATCGGCTCTGCGAGCCCGTTGTTTGAATAACGCCCCCATACTCGGGGGATGACATCGACAACCAGATAAATCATTGGCTCTGCGAGCCCATCATACGAATAACGCACCCTCATACTCGGGGGGCTGACGTTGATAAAGAAGGCAAAAATAGGTTATTTAGGTGCCACCGGTTGGCAAAAAGTCCAACAATACATACATGGTTTGAAAAATCATCGTCGCATTTGTATCACATAAACCATACATACATACTCAACGCATTATGCATCACATATTACACATCTACTGTATATCCTTGCCATCTACAGTTACTAACATCCGATAAATCTTCAGAAATCCTAGATCATGTTCAATTATGATGATATCTACCGGCCCCGTCCCTCTCCGACGACGAGCCCCGGCCCTCTCCGATGATGAGCCCCTCCGCATCTCCCGGTCTGCACCCCTCTCATCTCTCCCCTCTCGATCTGTTCTTCTTCGTCAGTTCACAATATCGAATCTCTGTGATCCAATATGTGTTGTTACTAGGACTAAAGTACCGAGTCCAAGGTGACGGCGGTGGTGGGTGTGCCGGCGCTGCGTCCGAGCAAGGGATCTGCTGTCCATCTGCCTCGCCGACGACGAGCCCCTCGCCCTCTCCAGGACGAGCCCTCCGCATCTCCCGGTCTGCACCCCTCTCGTCTCTCCCCTCTCGATCTGTTCTTCTTCATCAGTTCACAAAATCGAATTGAACTGCTGTGCATTGCTTGAAATTGGAACTTCTGTGCAGTTAGGTGTGTGCTAATTGCAACATTTTTGTTCTTCCGCAGATGGACAGACGCTGGATTACAACAAGAATTAGAAGGCTTTCCCCTGAACACACAAAGGGAGTGGCGGAGTTTATGCAGTTTGTTCGCTTGAGTTTTGCCAATGATGATCATGTGCTTTGCCCATGCCGTAGCTGTCTCAACCGGTGTGGCGACCCCGAAGGTCAGGGCTAGACAAACCCAGATATCACATCTGGCATAAGCTTAACCTAGATCTCTAGGGCCTACAGGGTGAGAATCGGTAACACAATAGTGACTCTACGACTCAAAGCAAATATAAAAGCAAATATATTACAACTCTTAGCAGAGTTAAGATCCAAATTTATTACACGCATAGATCACTGACCACAATTCAACAAGCAACGGAAAGCAAATTATGTTATCTAGATAACAAGACTGCAAAGGGCCTAAGAGGCCATAACATAAGGCGACGTCCCAACCCATAAGTCTCAGGCTGCCGCCTGAGGAACTCCGAACTACTCGTCGACGTCGAGGTAGAAACCACCATCAGTTGGAAGAACTTCTTCTGAAACAAAGCATGCAAGGCTGAGTACAGGGACTCAGCAAGACTTAGTACAACCTGTTAGCAAAGCGGGTATGCGAGGCTTTATGTGGAGCTTATTTTGCGGAAAGCCAGTTTTCCTTTGTAAACAGGAGGGAGCAGAAGCTCGTCTATGCAGACCATTTTAAAAAGGGGATAAGAGAGCGTTAACAACTCTAGCTCTAATATCATCATGTTGAATCCACCGAATCTTCATCATCACTTGAACCTATCACCTAGGATCACCCCTCGACACCCTGAGAAGGGATCCTTATCACACATTGACAGCAAGTTTTACGATTAGGTTCAAGTTATCTATGATCATCACGTCCTTTCCCAAGTCGTCCGTAACCGTGGACACGGCCATGAGTCAAACTAACTGGGGAGCTCCGTCATCGTAGGTAGCCAGTCTCCGAGGCGGTCCCGGTCATTGTGTGCAGGGGATCCAGTTCAATGCCTCCAGCATCCTTCACCCTAGCCACGTCCCTGTATGATGCACCTTTGAAAACCTTTTCCACGCCTTCGCCATGCAAAATGCCAAATGGAACTCGCAAACTAATTGACTCATGGGTAAGCTAGGTAAGTTCGGGCCAAGGGGTTCCCATGGGCCCCGTGTGGCTGTACGCTCAGTCTTGGTTCCAAAGGCGAGAACCTCAGGTCCTAGTATCGGCGAGAACGAGTCAAATCACCACATCCCCATGTGGTGGCCCATCCAAGCCTTTAAGCATGTTTAATTATCATCACTGATCTTACCACGTCATCCTGCCATACTAGGTTCAATCGCAGCTCTGATTCATCAACCGGATGGATCAGAATTCGTCAACTAAGCATGGCTAAGCATATTCGATATGACGGCTCTAGCGATGCACACAAGCTCAAACCTAGTCTTGCTGGGAGCAGTGGATCAGAGTATTTAGGCTACAAGGATGGAAAATGCAACACACATAGGATAACTATATCTGCCGATAAAACATATTGGAAACGAATGCGATATGTAGGAACCAGAAGTAAAAGCATTTCGAAAACATAATGTGAACCAGGCTAGGGCTTGCCTTTGTCCTTGACAAACCAATATGGATCTTCGGAGATCCCATGCTTGACTTGTTCGTCGGTGGACAACAATTGAGTTGTGTCGTTGTTGATCTTCATCGTCTTGGGCACTTGCTCTATCGATCGCGAAGAAGCAAACACCGGAAAGGTAAAGGAACAATCAACACATGACATCGGTGAAATGCGCATACAAGAATGATGGTATGAAATTTTAATTAGGTACTGAAATTAACCCTAGAACATCATCAAATTAACTGGGGTTCGACGGGACTAGGGTTACTAGTTCCGGAGCCTCAGAGGGGTTGATTAAGTTCTTATAAAACAACTAGGGTTCAAAGTTGTTTAACAATGCATGATTTTGTAACCAAATTGTAGATCTCATTTTTCTGAAAATTTTGATATATTATACATATTTTTCTGATTTAAAATGAATTACTTATGAATTTTATAAGTTTTAACCATTTTAAATCATTTTTTGGGAAATTCTGGAAAATACTAAAACTCTGACAAGCTGGACCCACTGTCAGGGTTTTATTATTTTATTAAACATTTACGAAAATGAATAAATACCTGACAACGGGACCCACCTGTCATGGATTTTTCAATTTACAGAAAATATCAAATAAAAAGAGAAATAAAAAGAAAATGCGGGCGGGACCCACCTGAGTCAACCGCCGGTCAACCGACGGCGGCGAGCCGCCAGGGGCGCACAAAGGCGGCGATTGGGGGCGTGCTGGGCCGCGGGAGAGGGCGCGTTCGACGCAGCGTTGCACGCTGAGCCGACAGGGAGCAGCGCCGCTAGCGGATGGTCGCCGGAGCTACGCCAGCGACGACGTGCGGCGGCGGCCGTGGCAGGCGTGCATGGTGGGAGCGGACCAGAGGGCTAGAGAGAGGGGCGAGGGCACCGGGGCGACGAGGAGCTCACCACGAATCCATTGGGGGCGACGGCGAGGCTCGGGGCGGGCTGTAGCGCCGGCGTCGAGCCAATTTCTGGCCCCCGGACGCGGAGAAGAAGGGCGCGGTGGCGGCGATTCGAGGCGTCCCACGTCGATTCCTTCGACGAGGAGGATCCTGGCGGCAAGGCGCAGCTCGTGGACAGCTCGGTGGAGCTCGGGGGTGGCCGTAGCGGCTGGGGACGGCGAGGAACAGCGGGGGCGCGCGGTACTGTCCGCCGGGGTTTCGGCCTCCTGCGCGCGTGAGAGAAAAACGAGGGGAAGAAGAGGTGGCGGGGCTAGGGTTGGCCTCGACGGCGGCGCGGAGGGTCTCATAGGCCACCGGGGGCGGCGGCACGCATCTTGGCGCCGGCGAGCGTCCAGGCCGAGCCACCGAGCTGCTTGACGAACGGAGGTGGGGGATGACCCGGCCGTTTTACACATAACCCCCTGGGGCTTTTGGCTGGTTTGGTTTGGGCTGTAGCTGGGCCATGTGGGCTGCGGCAGAGAGAAAAAAGGGGGAGGGAGAGATGGGTTGCGGCCCAGGGAGAGAGAGGGGCTGGGCTGGCAGCCCATGGAAGAGAGGAGAGAGTGTTCTCTCTTTTCAAAAGTCTATTTTTGTTTTGTATTCAAATTCTTTTGCATTTTGAAATCTATTTGAAACTTCAAACTTTTGAAATGTTTGAGCAATTGAATTTGAGAGAGATTCAAACCAACATTACGGTTTTCAAATTACTCCTTTTTGCATATTTTCTAAGAAAAATAACATGATGCACAATCAAACCCTAATCTAGGTTTGTAAAACAGGGGTGTTACAGATCTATCCCCCTTAAAAGAATCTCGTCCCGAGATTCCAAGGTAGGAATAGAGAAGGTAACAAGAACTACACCGGTCTTCAATGATCTTGTCGGTACCACGACAATCTTCCTTCTTTAAGAGGTTGATCCACGACGTCATGAAGAAATCGATCCACAACCGCATGAAGAGCTCTTCATTTTGCTTTCTTCAGTCTAAAGGAAAGAGGGAATGACACTGGACGGTGGATCTTCCTAAAGATCGAGTACGTAGTAGAGGCTCATTTGCTTCTTTATGGGATGGCAAGCACTTATGACAGATGGGTCTTCCATGGAGAACCATTACATCCTGTACCTGAAGCTGGACATGGAGGACAAGGAGGTGCACCTGAAGCCGGACATGGACATGGAGGTGAACCTGAGGCTGGACATGGAGGTGAACCTGAGGCTGGACATGGAGGTGATGCAGGGGCACACCATATTGGTGGAGGTGATGCAGAGGCACACTATTTTGGTTTGCAAGAGGAAGATGGTTATGAAGATGATAGAATTCATGATCTGCTTGCTGATTTGTACAAGTCAGAACCGCAAGGTCCTGGAAATGACACTATATTTGCTGAGTTGATAGAGGAAGCCAAGCGCGCAGCCAGTGATGGGGGCACAATGTCAAGGTTTTCACTCACTGTCAAGTTACTTCAGGCCAAGTCGTACTACCGGATTAGCAACGTTGCATTCAACGCGATACTCCTGATTTTGGCCTTGCAATACCCTACTAGCTCAATACCAAAGTCATACGAAGAGGCACTTAGCATAATCGGTAGGTTGGGCCTTGGTTATGATAGTATCCATGTGTGCCCAAATAACTATGTATTGTTTCGGAAGGATTATGCCAAGGAGAATAATTGCCCCAAGTGCAAAGCCTCCAGATGGAAAGATGCTGATGGTAGGAGGCATATCCCAGAGAAGGTGCTGAGGCACTTCCCATTGATTCCAAGGCTGCAAAGAATGTTCCTTTCAAAGCAGCAATCAAAGGAAGTACAGTGACACAGACTGAAGCGGCAAGACGTGGAGAATGAACTCGGTCATCCAGCAGACGGGGATGCATGGACGGATTTTGACAATATTCATAAATACTTTGCCGCTGATGCCAGGAACATAAGGCTTGGACTTGCCACGGATGGTTTTAATCCCTACGGGAATATGAGCAACTCCTACAGCATGTGGCCTGTATTCGTGGTGCCATACAACCTTCCACCGTGGGCATGTATGGATCAGTCCAACTTCATGCTGACATTGCTAATCCCTGGTCCATCCTCTCCAGGAAAAGATTTTGATGTGTTCATGGAGCCTTTGATGGAAGAGCTGCAGGAGCTCTGGAAAGGTGTAAAATCATATGATGCCAATAGTCCAGACAAGTTTGATCTCCGTGTTGCAATCTTATGGTGCATTCATGATTATCCGGCACTGCACACATTGTCAGGGAGGGCCACATCTGGTTACCAGGCATGTGTGCGTTGTGACAAAGAGAATTGCTCCAAGAAATTAAGGAACAAAATTTTCTTTATTGGGCACCGCCGTTGGCTTCCTCGGTACCATCCTTGGAGAAATAGCGAAGAATTCAATGGTGCTTCCGAAAGCCGTGACAAGCCAGCGGAATTCACTCCAGATGAGCTGAAGGAACAGCTTGATAGGGTTAGAGATGTGATACCAGGCAAGCTTCAGAAGAAAAAGGAAACATGAGGACGGTCAGTGTTGGAGCCGTAGGTCTTGTTTGTGGGACTTGCCATACTGGGCAGATCTAAAGCTGAGGCATAATCTCGATGTAATGCACATCGAGAAAAACATCTGTGACAATCTGATTGGTACTTTCATTAACATACAAGGCAAGACAAAGGACACTGTGAATTCAAGGATTGATTTGGAAGACATGGGCATAAGAGGTGACTTGCATTTGCAGCCTGCTCCAGATGATGAAGACTCTTTTGAGATGCCACAGGCGTGGTATACAATGAGTAAACAAGAAAAAATTGCATTTTGTGAATTCATAAAAGCTGTGAGGTTTCCAGATGGGTACGCGTCTAACATATCCAAGTGTGTTGCTGCTGATAAGTGCAAGCTTCAAGGGCTGAAGACCCATGACTGTCATATATTGCTTCCAAGGATCTTACCGGCTGGCCTGCGAGGAACAATCCATGAAGACATATATGAAGCGGTTGGTGAGCTTGGAAATTTCTTCAGAGAGTTGTGCTGCAAAACACTGAAGAGAGACGTTCTGGACAGACTTGAAAAGGAAATCGTAGTTATTCTTTGCAAACTTGAGAGGATCTTCCCCCATCTTTCTTCGACGTGATGGTGCATTTGGCCATCCATTTACCAAAAGAGGCAAAGCTTAGAGGCCCAGTGCAATACGGTTGGATGTACCCAGTCGAAAGAAGGTTGTTAACATTGAAGCGTTATGTCCGGAACAATGCCAGGCTGGAGGGATCGATTGCTGAAGCTTATATTGTTGATGAGTGCTTGGCATTTTGCTCGAGATACTTCGACGATGTTGAAACAAGATTCAACCGTCCAAGCAGAAATCCGGAGCGGGATGATTCACATATTGGTGATGTGTCTATTTTCAAACACGGTGTGAAATTTATTGGATCCTCTCAATATGTGCATGCTGGTGAGGACTATGACAAGATGGTGTGGTATGTGCTCCAAAGTTGCCTTGAGGTTAAACAATACATCGAGTACGTTTCTCTTTATCCCCATATATAGATAGGTTGTTGCAACCTATCCAAATAATAATTAGGATCTATTTTCGGTTGCCATTGCAGCCTGTGCAAACATGAGTTGAACCAACGAGGTGGTCAGATCAATGTTGATAGATGGCTTGCCAAGAACTTTGCCAGATGGTTTCAGACTCATGTGAGATCTTTAGTTGGTTTATTTCTGAAGATTGGAAAAGTTCATGATATAAATTTTCTGTGTGTGTTACTCACACCCTGGTTTATTTTTTGCAGATTGGAAAAATGCGAAATGATGTCAGTCCTGATCTCTATGCTTTGGCGTGCAAACCAGATTTTAGAGTGAGACTATAGTCGGCATGTGTTGTTGACAGTGTTCGGTACCATACTGTTGACCGCGAGAAGAACAGAAAGACACAAAATAGTGGAATCGTTTCTGAGGGAGATCATGATGGCAACATCATTGACTTCTTTGGTCAGCTCAAATCCATCATCAGATTGCAATACAACTCCAGCGGTGGCATCCATCGGTCAGTTGTCCTCTTCCGGTGTGACTGGTTTGACCTTGGTGGTAGGAAACCCGGATTCGACGATGATGGACACTTCACAAGTGTTAACACAGAAAAGTTTTGGTACAAGAATGATCCTTTCATTCTGACATGACAATCAAGCAATGTCTTTTATGTGTCAGACACTTACTTGAAAGGAAAATCGCAAGTGGTGCAGAAATTTCACCATAGACATCTATGGAGTGTAACTGAAAATGAACAGGGACCCGGTGTTGCTGGACTGTCATATCAAGATGAAGATTCCAGGCAAGTTCCTGTGCAAGAAAAAGAAGGCACTGCACAAAGTAGGACTAGAAGTGATCAGGGACGTGTGCTACTTGCAAAAGCCATTGTGGACAAACTGAAGAAACGGAGCAAGGAGATTGTTCCTGAAGAAATCGAGGAGGTTGATCAGACAATGTACCAGTATTGCAGTGATGATGATGATGATGATGATGATGATGATGGAGGAAATAGGACTAGGAATCGTCCAGTTTTAGAAGAAGATGAATAGCAGTTTGAATCTGTAGTTTGTGTAATGTCAGTTTATTTCAGAACATGTGTCAGGTTGTTTGGCCCAGAATTTATGTTGAACATGCCAGCTTGTTTTTCCAAGAATTTGTGTTGAATATGTCAGCTTTTGTTCCTAGAATTTGTACCCAATTTTTAGGGGAATCCATGCCCAATTTATGTTGAACATGCCAGCTTGTTTTTCCCAGAATTTATGTTGAATATGTCAGCTTTTTTGTTCCCAGAATTTGTGCCCAATTTTTAGGGGAATCCATGCCCAATTTTTTCAATACATGGCTGACGCCGGCGACCATATATGGGCGGCGCCGCCGTGCATGGCCGTCACCGGCGACCATATATGGGCGGCGCCGCCGTGCAAAAGGAGTTGCTACACATTTTCAACATCTCGATCCCAAACAGCATCACGCTGTTCCACCAGCAAATATTACAAATATTAGTAAAGAGGATTATGTCCTTGATCTTCTGAAACTATTACAAATATTAGTAAAATCTACTCATCAATTATGTCCTTGATCTTCTGAAACTTGGCTCTGGTCTCTGCTTTTAATTTCTCAATGTCCTTTTGTGCCTTATTCAGAAAACGGCTACTTCTAGCAACTGGTTTATCATCTCTATATACGTGGACAACCATACTTGTTCAACAACTCCAGTGTAGCAAAGCGGTAGGGCGCTAATGCGGCAATGCCAGGTCGAGGGTTCGAGTCCCCACAAGCGTAGGTTTTTGCCAGTTATTTCCATCGGGAGCCACTCCAACCCCGGATGGGCCGTCAGGCCAGCATTTGAACCACCGGATGGGCCAGCCCAGTAGAGGACAGCCCAAAACACGAGAATATCACCAGCAGCCAGCAGCCCAAAAGAGGAGGATATCACCAGCAGCCCAACAGCATAGAGAAAAAAATAACAAGACGCCTTGGTCCCACAAGTATCAGTTGGTCCTACATGTCAGTTAGTTAAAGCCAGGAGCTTCTAGTGACACGAGGCGCGTTGGACCCGAAAGAGGACACATAGGCAAAATGGATGACATGGCAGCCAAACTCATACCATTGTATTGAGCCAAATGCCAATGACGTTACTGATTCGTCGCAATCGGCAGTGGAAAAACGTCGTAGGCCTCTTAATTTTGCTAATGATGTTTTGACCTAATCTGCCAATGACGTTTTTCCCAATTACGTCACGATTTTCTAGGGTTTTGCCCCCCCCCCCCCCTCGAGTGCCCAATGACGATCAAAGCTAGAAACATCATAAAGCTATGACATCTTGATTTCCAGTCATAAAAACGTCATAGTATGGCAGATTTCTTGTAGTGATAGTACAAAGGAGATACATCTACATATCGGGGCTACAAATTTCCAATATGCGATCATATCGGCCAACTTAACATCATCCACTCCCATCGGGAGGTCATCGTTCGAACACAAGGATCGGCCGAAGCCAATCAAGATTCATTACAAAATATCAGACAAGGCGGATGTTTAGATTACAAACTTTGAAGATAAACAAACAAGTGAAGAAAGACTACGACTTAGGAGAGGCGACAGGAGCGGAGCCAGCTAGAGCAGGATCTTCCCGAAGTTTAGTCTTCTCGTCATTGACCAGATCGATGAATCGAACATCGCACTGTTTGGCCGTTATCTTATGCTCTGACAAATCAGCTAAGTTACCTTCTTCATCCACGGTGAATGAAGCCGATAAGGTCTCGAAGTCATCCACTTCATGACCCATCAACAGCTGGAAGGTGAGAGTAGAGCCAAGAAGCTGATTGTTGCGCTTGATCACCTCAATAGGATTTTCATATTTGGTCCATAATGCACCAGTTAGTGCTTCCAGACCCATTACCTGAGGAAACTTAGGGAAAATCTGGGAGTAAAGATCCGCCAGCGCCGTCTTGGCCTTGCCGAGTAAATCCTTCATCTTGTCGGCTTAATCAACCGCGAAGACGATTGAGTCTTCCAAGAGTTCAATCTGAAGACGGGCGGCCCTATTCACGGGAATATCGGTAGCAACTGGAAAACACAAATAAGAGAAGGAAATCACAAACAATGTTGAAAAATCAAAAGCCGCAACAAAAGTTCTGAAGAACTCATTGAGAAGGGATTCGACGGCATGGCGCAGTTGTACTTCTTTTTCATCAATCTTCGTCTTGGCCTCTTCCCTCGCTGCAACCTCCTTGTCGAGGCTTTTCTTAATCTTGGCCTTGTCCTTCTCAGCTACATCAACCCTTAGGTGTGCATCCGCGGCCAACTTCCTTGCTTCTTCTAGCTCCAACTTCAGCCGAGCGTTTTCCTCTTCCAACTCCACGAATTGCTTCGCGAAGTCGGAAAACATGGCGGCAGTAGTAAAGATAGGCTGATGCAGAATAAAAATAGGAGATAACAACAACCGATGATTTGTCCCAGAAACTATCGGCACTAGGCTAAATACTCGGAGGGCTGTTTAAAGAGATTAGTAGTCACTCACATGTTGAGAAGCCGTAGCGGTCCGTTGCGACCTATCCTCAAATCTCTTGCTCCTGCGTTCATGTGAAGAAGCTGACTTTGATGGAGGTGAAGAATCAGTAGTCCTTTTATCGGCAATTGTGGCCTTCTTGGGGGCAAGCTTTGGCTTCTTCGGCAAGGGCTCTGGCGATTCATCTCCATCCATGTAAAAATGAGAAGTACCGTCGATTAATACTGGTTCGAAAGGAAGAAGGCAAGGGCATGATTAACTTACAAGGTAAAATCCTCGTCTGAATCAACGAAGACCAAGGGACTTGACCGTCGCTTCGGACGAGCCGATAGTTCGGCCTCCTCATGAGCTGGAGGCAAATCATCGGCATCATCCTCCATGTTCCTAGGATCAGAGGTCGAAGACGCCGTATCCCTCCAACCATCACCACCTCTTTCCCTGCGGGACATGACATACTCGCCATCACCTCTTTCTTCCTCTTCTTCATCATCGGCTTCCTCATCACCTTCGGCTCCTCTCTCTTCCTCATCCTCTTCCCCCTTATCCTCTTCGGCTCTCGCCGATTCATAGGTATAGTGCCCCTCGTCATCCTCTTCATTCTCATCACTAGACATGTCTTCAGGAACCTCCCCACATTCAGGTAGTAAGGTCGAAAACCGAGAGTCGGTAATCAACCAGTGTGACGTTCTAGTTGGAAACGTCACGACCGTCTACGATGTTTCTATAATGTCATAGTCTCTATGACATTTTCAGATCGTCACAAGCCAACTAACCATGCCACATTAGATCGGACGTGGCAAGTCTGATGTGGCAAAATCGTGGCGAATTTAGATCGTCAGAGTTTAAATTCAGCCCGGTCCATCTCGATAGGTTACCTAGGCCAAGTCCATTAATTCCAACCATTTCATTCCTAGGCCTTGGACTTTTTCGGTCCATTTGTATTCTGCGCTTAATCTGTTTTAGAGCCCTTTTGATTTTCAGTCTTTTTTTTATTTTCAGCCTTTTAAGTCCATTTCTTTTGATTTACAACCTTTTTGCTACTACTAAGACGTGCATTTAAATCAGGGATTTTTAAATACGAATATGACCAACTTTTGCATAACTTATAATCTTACAACAGTATTACATAACACCACTACATGACAGCCAGGTTCACAGGTCACATATGACGGCATTATTACATACAAGTATCTCCCAACAAACAAGACAGCCATGTTCATAGGTCACATATGGTAGAATTATTACATACAAGTATCTCCATCAAGTGAGAAAATTGCAATTATGTACCATCTCCCAACCATTGTTCCAGAACCTTTACCTGCAAGCATTTCCATCAAGTATGTTCAATAAAATCTCGAAGCATGTAAGAAGCATGTGTGCATGCATAATAGTGGAACAACAATGTCACTCCGGAACATAAAAATGCTGATTTGATTGGGCATGGAAATCAAGTCGCTCACACAAATGCTCATACAATTAAGAAGGCTACAATCTGAACCATCGAAATAGTAGATGATCTTGCTAACAATATGAATTTTAATTCGCATGTATCCAATTACGTTTAACAGGGAAATATTGCAACAGAGAGCAGTAGTACTACAACAAGCATAAATGAGGAAGAAACAAAGCAACATTGCATGATTACAGGATGGGCGACTCTACAAGTGTTCCAATGTTCACGATGACACCTAAATAGCATGTGTACAGACTCATAGGCACCTGAATATTGGTTCAATCAGGAACAACAAATAAATTTGATACATGTAACATGCTTTGACACAACAAACATGGTTTAGCTCAGCATAAGTAGTGGAAGGAAATTCATGATTTGGGTGCTCACAAAACAACTGCAGTTTTAAATCTGGGTGCTCACAGAACAACTGCAATCATAAACCGCAGCAAAGACCATGGTTCACACATGCTGTCAAGCAAAAATCTTGCAAAAGGCACATGCCTGCCCATCTACAATCTACAAACCATTGAAACAGTTCAACATTGAACAACATAGCTAACTGCAGAATAGTGCTGAATTCCAACATTGATAACCATCCAACCACAATATTTACTGTGAGCTGCTTTCACATGATCACATAAGCATAAAAAAATGACCAGGATATTTCAGAACTAACCTAATGTGTTAACTTGGAAGCATCTTGCTGAAACTGTGCCTTCCCAAATAAACATGCTCTAGCTTCAACTTCCCAACAGCTCTCTTAATAATACGTCCCTGTGAAAAATACACATGTATTATTACATGGCTGCATGTAAATTTCAGTGATGTCATGAAGTTGTGATTGAAGAAAGAACAGTGGTGCTTTGGTTGCATGTTGGTGATACTCTCACCAGGGCTTTTGTTTCCAGGTTTTACTTTTTTTTTGTTATAAACGAGTTGAAATACATATGCTCCTAGAGCGAGGTAAATATAATTTTTAGTTTGCATTGTTAAGAAGCAAAATAATTGCATGTTGAGATACATGCGCTCCTGAAAACAACCAAGAACAGAAACAACATCATATTAATATGATTATGATTCGTTGTGTCATGCTCACTTGAGAGGGGATTATATTTCATAAACAAACTTAAGAACCTAGTAAAGCTACCAGTGTATCAACGTCCCTTCAGTTTTTATCTGTTTGATTAACTGAATGAGTACCACGATCTTATTAGCCATGCAAGTTTCAAGAGCACAAAAATAAATAGCAGCATAACAAAAGTAGCTAAAAAAGGTGGTAATAGAGAAGCATCGCGTAGTTTACTATTAAGCAATTATTGCCAATTTCAAGCTATATATTACTTTAGAGTGTTAATAAACAGTGGACTATTCCATACTTGATGAATAAGCTAATGGATACATTAACTCGCAGATTTATAGATACTAAATGGAAGTTATGATTTCATTTAATATAGCAAACTGTCACCACACATAGAAGCTTCTACTGTAGAAAATACTGAATCTGAAGTTGCAAGTTATGTTACGGAAGTGAAGAAGCACACACTTGTCCTCCATTCCTAGCCAGATCAGCAGAAAAATAAATCAACCAATATGGAATCTGGAGAACACGAGTAGAATTCAATGCATTTCAAGCCCGTGAGGGACCGAATTATATGCACTACGGAAATAGACTATCGTCTGCTGACTTTCTTGCAGATGGATCTAAGTGGCAGCGACTCACAACTTCTGGCCGTCGGTGGCGAGGCTGGGGAGAACAATGTAGAGCTGCACCATTCTGTCCCGTCCATTCTTCGGTGGAGTCTGGGTCTCCACCCCGGAATCTGGTGGTTTCTGCATAGAAATAGAGAGATTAAGGGAGAGAAACCGAGAGAGGTAGGGATAGGGGAGAGAGAGGAGAAAGGGCGAGCAGTGATGTGGTGTCGCCGACGGCGCCGTGGGGACTCTGCCGCCGGGTCTGAAGTCGATCTGCAGGGCGGCGGTCCTGCTGGTGATGGAGAGTTGGCTGGGTGAAGTCGTGGTCCGGCGACCCCGTGACCAGATCCCAGGCTAGGGTTGCTGGGGTGAAATTTGGTGGTTCCACGCGGTGGTGTACAGAGAGGAGGATGAGGGATTTCGGGGGCGGTGGTCGGAGGAGTAGGGGGTCGCCGGAGTCTGCCGGGATCTAGGCCGAAGAGGGGGGCGGCAGATGGTAAGGAGAGAGGTAGGTAGGTCGCAATGTGGTTCCTGCATGGCTGGACGCCGGCGTCCGTTTTGGTGGGTTTCACTGTTTTAGTTCGCGCCTGCATGCATGTGAAATCGAAATTTTGGTCGGCCCAAATTCATTATGCGCCAATGGAAAACCCTGAGCGGGAAAGTTTTGGTCCGCATTAGGCGCCAATCGAAACATGCATATATATATATCTTCTAAAAGTTTGGTTGGTCTGTACGAACGGATGAGTTTCACAAGTTAGATATTTGTGCTATACTAGGCAGCAAACATTGGCTGGTTAGTCCAAACTAGCAAACACCCCGATTAGGAAAGGTACCCTCCGTGCCTGAAAGCCCCCGAAACAGAAAAAGTGCATGGTCCCAGGCAGGCGCTGCCGACGGAAAAGCACGCCAAAGTCCCAGGAAATCCACGTCACACCTCCGCGCTGCTCCAACCATACCAGCGCTGCTCCAACCACACCCCCTGGAGCCATTTATTTCACTTTCTTTAGCTGTAGATTTAGATCTGTTTCAGAACACAACCTTCAAAAACACTTGCAGCCAGTTTTGGGATGCCTAATGTTGTAGATCCATGAGCAGCTTGTAAAGCGAAAATGAGTAATCTCTAAAGCATCTACTCCGGTAGTAAGTTGCAACAACACAGTGCTTGGGTACCTGCAACACAGTGCTTGAATGCATAGAAAAACACTTGGAAAAACACTCACCACCACCAGGTGACCACGTCAGGTAAAACCCCAATGAAAAATACGATGTTTAGCACGAAAACAAAAGTATGGAACATAACTGCAACTTAGACCAGATATAGGAGCAACATAGAAGTTTCTGTATGCAACTTAGTCATATTCCCAGCAGAATGCAAAGAGAAAATTAGAAGTAAAAAATCTAATAATATTTCTGGTGGTCTAGAGGCCTATCAGACAAAAGTGATATAGAAATTAGCATATATTAACCCAGAAGTTGCGAACATAGAAAACCTAGGCATGAAACAGAAATGCATGTAGAACGACATTGTCAATTTGCGCAAGAAGATCCATCACTCTTCCCTATATAGGCATCTTCTGTGAACACCCATTCATTGCTCCTAAGTGCGCCTATTAAAGGAAGAAGATGCAGTAGAAAGATTAGTGTTGAATTCCAATTTGTAAGAAGGTGCAGAACACAAAAAATGGGGTAAACAACCAATAGTGGTTGTCACGACCACGAGCATTGGACAAGATTTTCTAATACAAATGGGAAAAAGCATTTCAACAAAGGTGTTTTAGAAATCAACTTGTCTAACATGCTGACACAACAAACCTAACACCACAATTTACATTTAGATGAACAATAGCAACTAGGTGATCAGAGAACTACAACTTTGTCGGATATCCAAGAACTTAGTTCCATGTGATTATTGAAAAGGGACCAGGTTCCATTGGGTGAAAGCAATGCGAATATGGAACTACAACATAAATGGTACCGAAAAGCAACGAAGAAAGAACAAACGATATGAACCTGACAAATGAAGCTTACGTTATGTGAGGCCTAGATGCCACCGGAAAAGCAACAGAGTAAATCTTTTTTTGTGTGTGTGAAGGAGCGACAGAGTAAATCTGACACCGCAATTTATGTTGTACCGAAAAGCTACTAGTTGATTGGAGAACTACAACTTAGTTGGATAAACCCAAAAACTGAGTTTCAAGTGATTGTTGAAAAAGGACCAGATCCAATCGGGAAAAGCAACACAAATAATCAGGAATCACAACTCTAATGGATCCAAGAAGCGACTAGGTGATCTTGAAACCATAAGCTGAGTTGGATAGCCACTAGGCCTGGATGCCACCAGAAAAGCAACACAGTAAATCTGAAACCACAATTTATGTTGGACTGAAAAGCGACTAGGTTATAAGAAACTACAACTTAGTCGGATATACCCAAAAGTAAAAAAAAAACCTGATGCATCAAAATCTAAAAACTTCAGGAAAACATACACATGGGTCATAGTATGCAAGCACTACATAATTGTTGCCGCAACTAGAACATATATTTGACACAACTAGCAATCAATATCAAAAGCACGGGGTGCTAAGGAAGCAAAAGTGGTGTATTATGATGATGCAACTAAGCTAGTTTGTGATGCAACTAGTAATCATATGAGATACAATTAGTAATCATATGAGATACAACTAGTATGGAAAACCTAACTAGTTGGGGAGATACAACTAGTCTAGAACAATGATGCAACTCATCGTAAGGTGCGATGCAACTAGTAATCATGCTGTTGCAACTTAAAACATAACTATGCTCGTGATAAATAAAATAGCAGAAAAGTACCCAGTTTAGATGTTGATTCAACTAAGCTAATTGTATGGTACAACTTAGGAACCCAATATGTCATGCTGATGCGAATGAGCTAATTTTCTTATGCAACTCAACACATACACAAAGTAAAAGGTTGAGGCATCTATTCCGTATTCATAAAACCATACACATGGGATGTATGTGAAGCAACTAGTATGTCATGCTAACGCAACTAATCTAGTATTATGATACAACTCGACAAATACAGGAAAGTAAAAAAAACTAAATGTGCAGTGTAAAACAACTATATGTAGTTGTCCCACAACTTAGAACATGCTAATAATCAACTAAATCCCGTAAAAATAAAATAAAAATCAACTAAATGTGCATTGTGAAACAACTACATGTAGTGTGTCTATCAACTTAGAACATGCCTAAAAGCAACTAAGTGGTGAACAACTACATATAGTGTGTGCAGCAACTTGGAACATGCTAAAAACATGGAGCTGTTGTTCCTGCCTATAAACGTAGAAATATTTGAGCAACCGCTAGCATCTGAATTATGTTTACAGCAGCATGCCTGTCACAAAAATTAAAGGCATAATATGTGCTTAGAAGAAAGCATTGTGAATGAAACAATATCAGCAAAGCATGTAGATTTGCATAGGACTCTGAACTTGTGTTCCAACTGGAGCAGACATAGTTGCTGCACTGCATGAATAGAGTTACTTCTAGTGGTATCTTAGTTGTAGCCATTTCTGGGCCTCATTGCGAATAAAGGAGGCATAGTTGATGCACTCCATGAATACAGTTTTTTCTGGCGGTATCTTAGTTGCAGCCTTTCCTGGGCTTGGTTGAGAATAAAGGAGGCATAGTTGATGCACTCCATGAATAGAGTTGCTTCTGTAGGTATCTTAGTTGCAGCCATTCCCGGGCTTGGTTGCCAACAAAGGAGACATAGTTGCTGCACTCCATGAATAGAGTTGATTTTGGCGGTAGCTTAGTTGCGGTAATCCCAACTGAGTTGTAACTGAAGCATGCATAGTTGATGATTGTGGGGTTTTAGTTGCATCCTTTTCTTACTGGGTTGCAAGCTGGAATTTATTTCACGGTAGGAAAAAATATCGCTGGCACCTGAAAAATCATGTTTCCAGAAATACCGGTCGGCCACGCCAAGATTCACCAAACGAATTCATATATTCATCCAAAATTTATCAAAATTCTCAGGTTTAATAAAATTATGTGAATACTGGTAAATTTCGTCAAATCAAAATTTCCAAGTAGTAACCAAAAAAATGTAGTGTATATGTCCCTACTCCGTAGTAAGACGAGTAGATGAAACATGTATTTCAGGAAAAAAATGAGTAGTTAAATCCAAGGACTAGTTTGGAGGTCATTTTGGTGTCTGTTTGTAATGCTTTTGTCTCCACTGTTAATGTCAGTAGCCTCGTTAGTCAGCAGTAGTTTTGGTCAGTGTGTGTTAGATAAGCAGCCCAAAATCGATTGCCTGGTTCATGTGAAAAGCATAGTTTCTTGGAAACTATGTAGGAAATCAGGGTTGTGTCGAGGGTGCTCCTCGACAATGCCCTCCGATAGGGGCTTAGGGTTGATGGAATCCTGCAAGCTGACACGAGACATCGGTTCACAGACAAGCGGGGAGAGCGATTTACCCAGATTCGGGGCCCTCGATGAGGTAAAACCCTTACGTCCTGCATGTCTGTTCTTGATTATGATGATAATGGGTTACAATGGGGTGCCGAATAGTTCGGCTGAGATCTCGTCGAGATAGCTAAGTACTAGGGTAACCTAGGTCTAAGCTTCTGTTGGCTAAGATTGCAAAGATTGATTGATTGTGTCCCCCGACAGCCCCTCTCCTGGCCTTTATATAGGAGGCCAGGTCTCGAGAGGCCTAATCGAGTACGACTAGGTTTACAACAGATCTATTTCTAAACTTTCCTTGTTCGGCTTCTTCCGTGTCTAGTACTTCAAGAAATCTTCCGCCGCACCGTCCTAGCGGCCCACCTTTCCATCGAGTACTTCATGGGCCTCCAACTAAGAGATATAAGATAGGGCAACACTGGTTACCCGAAGGGTAATGCCCACGTCAGTAGCCCCCGAGTGACTAGCCGAACATAGTTCGGGTAGAGACTAAAGCATGTCTTCTTCCGATGTCCTTCTCCTTAATCGTTATTGTTCCCTTCTGTCTGCATCATCTTCTTTTATCGGGTGCGCGTCAGCGCTCCCGATGGGAGTAGCCCCCAAGTCTAGGTACGGATGCTTGCAATCCGTGCGTAGACTTAAGTTGCACTACTCGAACATTTTTCTCTGCCGAAGTTTTTCTGCAAGTCTTCATAGGCCATCCGATATATTTTCTTCATGCAAGGGATAATGAGTAACGTGCCCAGCTTTTGCTGGTTAACTGCCGACGGCAAAACAACGTTACCCTACACAGAATCAAGTCCACGGGCATGATCCTGGAGTGCAAAAAAATTTCTGTCGGGTGCGCGTCCAGCGCTCCCGATGGGAGTAGCCCCCGAGTCTGGGCACGGGCGCTTGCGTCCGGGTGCAGACTTGAGTCGAGTTTTTCCTTCGAGTCCTCATTCTGTCAGGTGCGAGTCCAGCGCTCCCGATGGGAGTAACCCCCGAGTCTAAGTGCAGATGCTTTGCAATCTGTGCATAGACTCAAATTGAGCATCCGATAGCTTTTTATTCCTTCGTATGCAATCATTCCACATGACGTCATTGATGACGTTTTACTGACACCTCGATTCTGACTAATAAGACGCGACCCACCGGCCCTTTCTTCGAGCAATTCCTGCTCCTCTTACACAGTTACCGAGGCACCTCCTCGATTTCTGCAACTATTAACTGAAGAAAAAGGTCCACTAGCAGTACGGGGCCTTCCTTAAATTTCCAAAGGATAAAAATCCCTAATCTTCCCCTTCATTCGTCATAAGCTTCTCTTCGTCGTTCTTCTTCTTCTCCCTTTCGCAACTGCTGCGCCGCCACCACTGCTTTCCAGTTTTTCCCCAGATCTCGCGATGGTGAAGAAGAAGAACCCTAGCGCCGCCGCCAGTTCCACGAGCGGTGGCGTCGCCGCCAAATCTTCCTCGATTCTTCCGAAGGAGGGTGCCCCAAACGCTCCTCCCCCAGCTCCGGCGCCATCGGCGCCACCAAGCTCAGTAACCAAGCCTGGAGATTGGATAGCGTCAACCGTCACCAAGCGTGACGAGAAGAGGTCCCGAAGCCTGGGATTGATCTCCTCCGATGAGGGGAATGTGATCTTTCCAGGTGCGATTTCTCGGCCTAATCCCCCTGCTGGCTTTACCGTGATGTTCTTGTCGTTCTTATATCGGGGTCTTTCTCTTCCCGCTCATGAATTCCTCCTCCACCTCTTGCGAACTTACGAGATCCAATTATGGAAACTCACTCCCAACTCAATCCTCCACGTCGTTGTGTTTATCACCCTTTGCGAGGCATTTCTGGGCATTAGTCCTCATTTTGGGTTGTGGAAAAAGATCTTCTATGTGAAGAGATACAGCAGCAGTAATGGATCCTTTGTCACCGGAGGAGTGGGATTTGTAGCTCGTTCGGATGTTAACTACTTCAATTTCCCAATGAGAGAATCCGTGCAAGGGTGGAGATTGAAATGGTTTTACGTCAAGGATTCCTTGTCACCCGAATCCCAGCTTCCTCGCTTTGTCGATGTCCTTGAAGCCAAGCCTAAGAATTCCTGGAAGAATATTCTCTCTCCCGACGAAAGAGTAGCAGCCGATGAATTATTTGCCAAATTTCTTCGGATCAAGGAAGCTGATGGCCAAACCATGGTCGGCACAGAGGTAGCGGCAGTGTTCCTGAAACGTCGAGTCCAACCAGTCATGGCCAGAGTTCGCCAGATGTGGTTGTATTCAGGTCCAAAGGATGAGACCAGGATTAATGCTGCCGAACTGTCGGAAAAGGAACTGCTTGATGAAGTCCGTCGCCTTACTTTCTTTAGTCAGGAGGACTCGATACCATTGACATCTTCTTACACTCCCTTTGATGCCGAACATTCACCGCCAGAGGTAACTTCCCCTTTCAAATTCTTTATGCTATTCTCAATTAGTCAACATAAGTACCATTGTTCTCATTTATTTTTTCTTCGACAGACCGCCATAGCCTTTGGGGATTCGCACGATTCGCCGAACGACATTTCTAAGGGGAGAGGCTCCTCAGTACCCACTGATTTTCAAACTATCGAGCATACAAGCCCAGAAAGCGATTACGATGATCCGATAGATTCAGAAACTGTTCACACCAAACTTCCTCCTTCAGCCGATGGCGCTTGCGACACAGAGGGATCGGTGCGTGATGATGACGCTGATCGTGATGCCTTTGTTAATGCAGCTGTGGAGGAGACCAGGGCTTCGCCCGTGAAGAGATCAATCGGTGGCTTTGCTGACGAAGACGATCTTCTCGATATGTAAATAACTTCTTCTTTTTTACTATATTTTGACCTCTTGTTACTCGCGTTCTCTGCATAACTTCTGTCGACCGTTTCCTTTTTGTATTGACGAAGGTTTCATCGAGCCTCCATCTAAGAAGGCCAGGCCTGATGTTGTTTCGGCGGCCGTTGCAGCTTCTGAAGCTTTGGCTCCTAAGGCAGCTCCCACGACCCAGGCATCGACTGCTTCTTCCCTTTCCAAGGGGAAAGACATTCCTGTTGTCACCGCGATTCCTCCTTCAGTAAGCTCTTTTTGAATACAACGCGAATCTCTTGGAGTATGCCTTGCCTAATAATTCTTTGTAAAACATTCTTTTTTTCCCTTAAGGACCTGCGAGGTGTGATATCCTCATTAGAGGCCTTTGCCTCTCAATTTACCTCTCTAGAGGCGGACAACGTCAGTCTGCAGGAGGAAGTTAAGTCTTCCTCTTCAAAGTTGGACGGCGCCATTAAAAAGGCTGCCACAGCTCGCCAGGAGGTCGACTCCCTGAAAGGGGAGCTGAGCAAACTGAAGGAGAGGCTGAAGGAGGAGGAAGCTCGGGCGGCCGAAAAGGATGAACTCCTTCGTCAATCTGCTTTGGCTCTACTTGGTAAGCTCTTTCATGCATCTCTGTTGATTATTACTCTTATGGATTCGTTTCTTTATCAATGATCTTTTCCAATTCGATTTCTTGCAGAAGCCGCCAGCATCCCTGCTGCTGCCTTGGACAAAGTTCTGAGCAACTCTCCGGCAAATGGTGTGTTGATGGCTCTCGCCTCCCACCATCTTACCCGGGAGCTTCTTGAAAAGGGAAAGGGTGCCCTGGCGCGGATGCACTCGATGATTTTCCCCAAGATCAAGCAGGAGAGGACTCTGGGGCAGCTGATTGATGCCTTCGCGGTTGACACCAAGGAGGTTATCGAGGTATTCAAGCGTACTTCGCGTACCTATGGTGCCCTCCTTGCCTTCCAGCTTATGATGGGTTACGGCTTTAAGGCTGACATCGAAGAAATGACTAAGGAGCTGCCGAAAGAGCAAGATGGGCGATTCATTGACTTAAGCGCCTTTAAAACGTCTGCCCTTACTTGTGCTCGTCAGCTCCTCGAACTAGTCTCGTCAAGGAAGACATCGGCTGGACCTAGTTTGTCGAATCAGACCCAGGCCCCTTAATTTTTGTAACTTATCTTCGAGCTGATGTGAAACATTGTTCTTGTTGCAAAACTTTATGTTTGTAATGAACTCCGTGCTGGCAATGTTGCTGGCACACCCTTATCATAATGTTTTCACTTGCACTTCTCCCAATAGTAGTTACTTGCACTTCTCCCGATGGGAGTTACGTTGGATGTTCAATTTGGCCATATCCGACATCCTTGTTAACGTTGTTTCCTGTAGGTTTTCCCGGTGCCCTCATTTGTCGACGACTCGTCGGGTGTTCTTCCCGAAGGTGATCGGATCCAGCGGATGAAGGATCGGATCACCCAGATGGAAAAGGATCTGCGCAGCACTTACGCCTTAGCTGCTATTGTCAATAAGAAGAGCGAGATAGCAGCCGACGTGGAGCGGTACGCTCTCACTGAGCTGCATAAAGCTACCGAGAGTTTGAACTATGAGTTTCCTGATCCCTGCGCCCTTTTGTCAACAACGCCTTATCTGATCCTTCATTTATTTCTTTGCCAGTCATAGCTCTGAACCGTTGTTATCACCAGATTTTGGCCAAATCAGAAGATGGGCCGTAATTGAGATGGGCTTGGAGGATATTTACATGAAGTGTCTCTGAATCGGCCTTGTACGAGAATTTGGGCTAGATTGCCCGTATATCTGTACATTATGGTAGATCGCATCTTAGTTTAGAATTAAGAGATAGAGTTTGGTCGTATATGACTAGGTTTATTCAAAAGATAGAAAGTCCACGGACTATAAATATGTACCTAGGGTTATTGAGAAAGGAGGACAACCACGTTCACAACAAACACAATCTAGGCGCATCGCCACCCCTTGTTTCGAGGGTTTCTTCCGGGTAAGCATCATGCTGCCTAGATCGCATCTTGCGATCTAGGCAGTATCGGTTTATTCGTTATCTGGTGTTGCTCGTACTGAAGCCTTGTTGATGGCGAGTAACAGCCTTATCGTAGATGTTTTGGGGCTTGCATCGATGCTTTTCTAAATATGCTTGCTTAGTTATGCTGCCCCTCGATATCTAGCTGCCTTTACACCTATCTTAGGTGTAAGGACAGCACCTTGCTTCATCTTTATTTAGTAGATCTGATCTGTTATAGTTGTTCCTTGTTCTTCAAGGATTAGTTTGATATCCGCATGGTTAGGCCTTGCAAACGGGTTGAACGATCCGGTAGTGCGTGAGGCATGGTTTGCTAGTCCTAGAAGGGATTGTTCCGGGAATTGACTTCATGTTGGTTTTTAGGCCTCTTTTAGGACTAGTTTTCCATCATCTCTCGTATCTGCTAGGCTCAACTACGTGTAGGATGTTCTGGTTATGCGGTGAAAACCCTAAACTGTCGTAGATTGATTTAACTTTGTATTGATCAAGCAGGATCCCCATGTCATCGTAAATCCAACGTGAACCATGGGGCAATCGGCTCTTTGAGCCGATTCACAGGGCAACCTGAGAGCCGATCGGGCTCGCATTTAATGTTTACGTGTCTGCCATGCAGGAAACTAATCGAAGCAATCCATCACCTTCCTGACCAGGTATAGGTCAGGTGGCACGCCCTTGCAACCGCCAGGACGTGTGCCAGAGCATTGCGGGCCGTTGCCCGAGGGACCAGGGCCCACCAGCCGTCCTGGGAGCCTCCCGGCTCTCCGTGTTGCTCGTCGCTGCTCGCCGGTGGGTTTTGGCAGGCAACACATTCTGGCACGCCCGGTGGGACACTCTACATCAACTATGTCAACATCTGCTGCTGCGATGTCAGACGAACCAGTCAAGTATGAAGATCTGCCTGCGGATCACAAGAAGAAATATGATGAGCTTAAGGCTCTCTTCGAAGCCGATCTCATCGGCTCTTTCGAAAGGACCCGTGCACATGGCATTAGGTTTAAAGGATTCACACCCTAAGGCGTGCTCGATGGAGTAGATCTGTCTCTCCCTTCGGAGGAGCGCACCAGGGCTCTGCGCCAAGAAGTTAATTATATGGTGGCTCATTCTCTACACCGTCATTCTGAAAGCCTGGTGAACACTTTGGAGCGTATTGCGGTTCGCGTGGTTCAGGAAATCATGAAGCATCGGTACTCCCCGTCAGGGCCTGCCCTAGGAACTCATCAGGGAGAGGCACCGTTCCACACCAGACCGCAACTACCATTCACGCTTGCAGCTCCAGAGCCACAGGGTTCACCGGCATACGTCGTCTACAAGGTTGGAGGTGATCCTGGCGATTACCAATTCCTGTATGAGCCACCTAAAGAGATCCCACATGGATACGTGTGCACATACGTGTCGGACTGCAATAATTGGGCGCGCACGAACCAGATTACGGCAGGAGGGATTTCTGGATCAGGAGGGGGTTCTGGAGCAGACGCCGATAAACAGGCGTGGCTAGCTAAATATGCCACTGGGACGAGTCATGAAAGCTCAACTCCTGCAGCTCATACCATGGAACAAATCAGTACAATCTTGAGAGACCAGTTCGGTATCCTGCCAAAGAGGAGAACAATCGGCTATTCCAAGCCGTATCCCAACGAATATGATCTGATTCCGCTGCCGCCCAAGTATCGGCTCCCTGAGTTCTCTAAGTTCAGTGGATCAGAAGGGTCTAGCTCAATTGAGCATGTGAGCCGATATTTGGTGCAGTTAGGCATGAT
This sequence comes from Lolium perenne, assembly GCF_019359855.2. Lineage (NCBI taxonomy): Eukaryota > Viridiplantae > Streptophyta > Magnoliopsida > Poales > Poaceae > Lolium > Lolium perenne. The sequence continues at coordinate 100,674,099 of NC_067245.2, forward strand.
TTCAGCATCAGACCCGTTATGTGTGAGGTTTTTCGCGCAATCTCTCACAGGACCAGCTTTTGGGTGGTACACCTCATTGCCACCAGATTCAGTCCGGACATGGAAGCAGCTGGAAGAGCAGTTTCATGTACAATATCACTCAGAAGCTACCGAGGCTGGCATTGCCGATCTGACGCAGGTCCGGCAGAAGCGGGGAGAAACGGTGTCTGATTACATTCAGCGTTTCAGGACTGTCAAGAACCGATGTTATTCGGTTCGTTTAACTGAGAAAGAAGCAGTCGATCTGGCAGTAGTAGGCCTCGCAGCGCCGATCAAAGATCTGGCCTTCCAAGTGGAATACAATTCACTGGCACACATGGTTCAGAAATTAACATTATATGAAAAGCGCCACCCAGAATTGTACCAAGACAAGTTCAAGCGCCCGATAGGCCTGGTCGAGGCAGAAGAAGTTGAAGACTTTGCAGAAGACAAGGAAGTCGCCGTGGCTGAATGGACTCGGGGGGCAGCTCCCTTGTCCTGCAAATGGGTGAAACAACAAGGGCCTGCAAAAGGGTTTGACTTCGATATAAGCAAAACTGAGCAGATATTCGATTTATTGCTGAAAGAAAAGCAGCTGAAGTTACCCGAAGGCCATAAAATCCCTACGGCGCAAGAAATGAACGGGAGACCGTACTGCACGTGGCATCACTCGTTCACCCATGCCACCAATGACTACAAAGAGTTGCGTCGGCAGATCCAAATGGCGATAGAACAGGGTCGTCTGATCCTCGGTCAGTTTGCCATGAAAGTAGACACGCACCCCTTTCCTGGTGTTAACATGGTGGAACTCAATCACTCCACGGGGTGCAGGCCAGGTTTCTCATTCGAGGTTAACATGGCAGGGCCTGTAGACCGCCATGGCAAGGATAAAGAAGACATCAGTCACTCCCGTGGCAAGGATAAGGAGGAGGCCGATCCACGCGACCGGCCCCGATATGATGATAGACGGTACCTCACCAAGGAACAAGTGAGAAACGTGCGGTACCAACGACCGCTCTCCGCGCATCTCCTGAATAAATATCAGCATCAGTACGACCGACGTTGGCGGTACGACATGGATGACGAAAGATATCGTCGGTCTGATGTTGACAGCAGAAAATATCGTCGGTATGATAGAAACGATGAAAGATATGAGCGCTACGCTAAGGAGAAGTCGAGAGAGCAGGAAGACATGGACAGACACTGGGATTGTCCTTTCTTCAAACACTGTTGCGACTCAGGAATGAGCCGATTGCCTACAATCAATAACTGCCCGGAATGTAGACAGCAGAAGAAGGGCGCAAGTGAGGTTTCAGTGTTCAAGCATCTAGGGCCTCTTCCACCTCAGGACCGAAGAGCTGAGTCATCTCGAGAGGAAGACTTCGAAGAGTCAGAAGATGAAGAAGAAGATAGATACCACCGGCCAAGGTGGTGCCCTGATGGACTCAGTCATTCCCAAAAGCGGAGGGTTCAGAGGCTACGTAACTTGGAGGAAGCCGAGGCGCAGTACCTATACACGTTGAGGAAGGCACGGCCCGATCTGGCCGTGAAAATTCAGCAAACTTTGGAGACAGAGACGCGTCCACTGAAGAAAGAATGGTGCCCCAAACAGGCAAAAGCCAATGCGAAGGCATCAGCTGGCACAAACATGGTGTTCATACTCCCGTCGGAGTTTTGTGCTCCAAGCACTGAAGAAGTGCCAGTAGCACAGTTTGACTGTGGTCCACAGCCGGTTATCTTTGAAAAGCCACGAGAGAAGAGCTACAGGCATTTGAAGGCCCTATACCTAAGAGGTTATATCAATGGGCAGCCTGTCAACAAGATGTTGGTTGACACGGGAGCGGCAGTCAATATAATGACATACTCCATGCTACGGCGTTTGGGACGCTCTAACGCAGATCTGATCAAGACCAACGTCACACTAAGCGATTTCAACGGCCAGGTATCAGAAGCGCAAGGCGTTCTGAACGTAGATCTAACCGTGGGCCGAAAAACCATCCCTACGTCATTCTTCATCGTCGACAGCAAAAGCACCTACGCTGTCCTGCTAGGGAGGGATTGGATTCACGCTAACTGCTGCATTCCATCCACGATGCACCAATGCCTGATACAGTGGGACGGAGATGAAGTGGAGGTCGTTCATGCAGATGACTCGATCGAGATCTCGCTAGTTGGCATGAATATTTGGGATGCAGACGACCAAGAGCCGATCTCTGGAATCAGTTTGGACGGCTGTGAGCGCATCGAAGCTTCAAAAAATGGGGTGAGGCTGGTCTTATCCACCGGCCTGACAGAGTAGCAAGACTAGAGGCAATGGACGTACGTGGCAAGGCTGATCCCTGCGATCGGCCCCAAAAAATAAAAAGCAATGATCTCACCTCAAGCATGTCACGTAGTCGTCATAGAACACCAATAAGTTGTAAACCCTCATTGAGCAATGCAATGAAAAAGGAGGCCGATTCTAGCAATCGGCCCAAACTATCCTCACCATATGTTTTGCCTGTGTTCAGCATCGATCTAGCAGGCGACGGAAAGCTAGGATATGGGTTTACATTGGCTGATGAGCTGGAAGAGATTGACATTGGTCCTGGGGATAAGCCACGACCAACATTTATCAGCAAAAAGTTAGATCTGCAGCTGAGGGGCCTCATGATAGCCTTGTTGAAAGAGTACCCAGATTGCTTTGCATGGGATTACACAGAGATGCCTGGGTTAGACAGGAGCATCATTGAGCATCGGCTCCCTCTGAAGAAAGGATTTCGGCCATTCCAGAAGCGAGCACGTCAGATGAAGGCCGAAATCTTAGAAGAAGTCAAGAAAGAGATCGAGAAAATGTTGAACGCCGGGTTCATCAGGCCATGCAGGTATGCTGAGTGGATTTCTAGCATCGTGCCTGTAGATAAAAAGGATGGCCGATGGCGCGTCGCCATAGATTTTCGAGATCTCAATAGAGCCACTCCAAAGGATGAGTACCCAATGCCGGTAGCAGAGACGTTGATCAATGCAGCTGCTGGTCATAAGGTTTTGAGTTTCATGGATGGCAATGCCGGTTACAACCAAATTTTTATGGCTACAGAAGATATACACAAGACTGCATTCAGAGTACCAGGCTCGGTGGGCTTGTTTGAATATGTGGTCATGACATTTGGACTGAAGAATGCCGGCGCAACGTACCAAAGAGCCATGAACTTCATCTTTCATGATCTGATCGGCAAGTTGGTGGAGATTTACATCGATGACGTGGTAGTCAAGTCTGTTTCAGTGGAAGAACACTTGGAAGATTTGCGACACGTCCTGGACCGAACTAGAAAGTTCAGACTAAGAATGAATCCAAAGAAGTGTGCTTTTGGTGTAACGGCCAGTCAATTCTTGGGTTTCTTGGTTCATGAACGCGGAATTGAGATCGGCCTGAAAAGTCAAGAGGCAGTGCGAACAATGAAGCCATCTACCATGAAGAAAGAACTCCAGTGTCTCATCGGAAAAATCAACTTCATCAGATGGTTCATCTCCAATTTGTCAGGACGGATTGAGCCGTTCATGGGGTTGGTAAAAATTAAAACTGATGAGGAGTTTCACTGGGGGGCAGAGCAACAGCGAGCATTTGATGAAATTAAGGAGTATCGAACGAAGCCACCTGTGTTGGTTCCGCCCCAGCAAGACAGGCCTTTCTACATTTACTTGTCAGTAGCTGACACTTCCATCGCCTCAGTAGTGGTGCAAGTTTATGATGGTCTGGAGAAAGTGGTTTTCTACCTCAGCAGAAGGATGTTGGATGCAGAAACTAGGTACCCTGAGATCGAGAAGTTGTGCCTCTGCTTATTTTTCACCTGCACCAAGCTTCATCACATCTTGCTGTCAGCGGAAATTGTCGTCATATGCAAATCAGATGTCATCAAACATATGTTGTCGGCTCCTGTGTTGAAAGGCCGACTCGGTAAGTGGATGTTTGCATTATCGGAATTTGATATCCGGTATCAGCCTGCGAAAGCAGTCAAGGGACAAGCTTTGGCCGATCTTATTGTTGAATGAATCAACACTGATATAGCAGCACTGTCTGTGCGTGCATGGGCAATGTTTTTCGATGGATCGGTTTGTGATGATGGTTGCGGCATCGGCATTCTGCTCATGTCGCCTCGGGGGCAACATATTCCTTCTCCATCAGGATACCTACCCCTTGCACCAATAATGTCGCTGAGTATGAAGCAATAAGCAAGGGAATGGAGTTGCTATTGGAAGCCGGGGCAGAAGCAGTGGAACTTTTTGGAGACTCCAAATTGGTGATTTCCCAACTCACGGAGGAATACAGATGCGAGAGCGAGTCGCTCTTCCCATTATGGATGCAATGCCGTGAGCTAATGGCACCATTTAGGTACCTAAACTTCAATTGGATCCTAAGGTCGCAAAATGCCGAGGCAAACGATCTCGCACAAATGGCGTCAGGCTACAAGGACGCAGCAGATCGGGCTGATGTTCAGGTACAGTTCCTGGAGCCAGATGACTGGAGAGTCGATATCTTCAATTACTTGAAAGATTCGGCTCGGGGGGCACCTAAACGGATAAGATACAAGGCCATGAAGTATGTCCTTATTGGGGATGACATGTTCTACAGAACTTTGGAAGGGTTACTCCTCAAATGTTTGGGAACAGCCGAATCAAATCGGCTCTTACACGAGGTACACGAAGGCGCTTGTGGAACTCACCAATCGGCTCATAAGATGAAATGGCTGATCAGGCGATCGGGATTTTATTGGCCCTCCATGCTTGAGGATTGTTTTAAGTACTATAAAGGGTGTCAAGCATGTCAGAAGTTTGGGAGTATTCAGATGGTACCCGCATCAGCGATGAATCCCATCATCAAGCCTTGGCCATTTCGAGGTTGGGGCATGGATATGATCGGCAAAATTAATCCTCCATCGAGCAAAGGCCATGAGTGGGTTCTGGCCATTACAGATTATTTCACTAAATGGGTGGAGGTCGTCCCTATGAAGTCAGTGGCATCGAAAGATGTCATCAATTTTGTGAAGGAGCATGTCATTCATAGATTCGGGATTCCCTAGACTATCACGACCGATGGAGGTTCGGTTTTTATTTCTCGCGAGTTTAGAAAGTTCTGTGAGGACATGGGAATTAAGCTGATCTGATCGTCTCCATACTATGCTCAAGCAAATGGGCAGGCTGAAGCGTCCAACAAGAGCCTTATCAAGCTGATTAAGAGGAAAATCGACGAGCACCCTAGACGTTGGCATGAGGTATTGTCAGAGGCTTTGTGGGCTTATCGCATGTCATGTCATGGAGCGATAAAAACTTCGCCATACCACCTGGTCTATGGACAAGAAGCCGTGTTGCCCTGGGAAATCACGGCTGGGTCGAGACGGATTACGTTTCAGAATGATTTAACAACTGAAGAATATGCAGCCCTGATGAGTGACAGCATTGAGGATGTTACGGAACTTAGAATGTGGTCGCTTGAGAAAATTAAAGAGAACAAAGCCAAGGTAGCTCGCGCGTACAATAAGAAGGTGAGACCAAAGGAGTTCCACGTTGGTGATCTGGTATGGGAAGCTGTGTTGCCGTTGGGGACTAAGGATAAAGTGTATGGTAAATGGTCTCCAAATTGGCACGGGCCGTACAGAGTCGACCAAGTTTTGAAGGGTAACGCATACATGCTCGAGGAGTTGAGCAGCGTGAAGTTCCCAGTGGCTGTCAATGGCTAGCATCTCAAGAAGTATTTCCCAAGTATGTGGGATGATGGGCAGTAAAATATGGGGGCCGATGCATGAAATCGGCCAGTAAAAATCTTTTGAATTTTTTGCAAATTTTGCAAAGTACAGCCGATGCATAGACATCGACTTTAGAATAAAAAAAAGCCGATGCGCAGCCATCGACTCTAGAGGAACAAACTGTTACGAGCAGGCATCAAGTTACCGTTTGAATTTGGGGAATGTCTGTTTGGACCTGTCTAATTAGGTAACTGAGTTTGGCCTTATTGGCATTTTATGGCGAAAGACCGATGCGTTGCTATCGGTTCTTGGTGCGTGGACTTACTCTGATAATCGGAAGAATCAAATTGGACAATCGGAGAAATCGAATTGGGAAACATTCTTCATTGATAAGAGGATTTCTTACAACTAAGAGCCGATTGCTCTCAAAAGGGTGATCTACCACCTAAATTACTACTACTAGCCCTATACTAGGAGTCCCTAGCCTAGGGGCCGTTGTCGCCGTCGTAGCTGCCGTCGGTGCTGTTGCCGGCGACGTCTTCGTCGCTGCTGTCGAAGCCGCCGGCAGGGGCTTCATCTTCTTCATCATCGTCTTCATCGTCATCATCCTCCGACCCGGCGCGGAAGCGCTTCATCGGCGGGTACTCGTCAGAGGAGGTGTCCTCCTCCGTTTCCTCATCCTCCTCCTCGTCGGAGGAGATGTCTTCGCCCCAGAGAGCGTCATCGTCGCTCTCCTCCTCCAAATCCCCATCAATGAGGAAATGGAGGTCAACCTCCCCGTCGGTCAAGGAGTCGTCGTCCTCGGACTCGACGGAGAAGTTCCAGTCCCTCTCGTCCCACCATTCTGGGGCGCGGGCCTCGTACGCCCTTATCGGGTCGTACTCCGGCATCGGCTCGCTGGAGGAGGAGGACTGGAAAGAGAGGGCCGAGGAGGCAGAGGAGGAGGAGTCCATGGCAGAGGAAGGGGTTTTTTTCGAGTGCTAATGCAGAGGAACAGAGGATGAGGAGGCGATGAGGAAGCGAACTGCGCAGATGAGTTCAAATAAAGGGAAATATAGTGGAAGATAATTCAATGCTGTGGCAGTTTCGAGGATGCGGTGCCAAAACTGTCAAATCGTGCAGTGCGGAGAAGTTGAGAAGGCAAGGCATCATGTTGAAAGGGCACTGTAGCGGTTCTGCTCTGCAACGCATGACCCGATGAAGGAAAAACAGAGTGGTTTTGGAATTATTATTGCCAAAACCAGGGGGCATGTGTTATCACCAGATTTTGGCCAAATTAGAAGATGGGCCGTAATTGAGATGGGCTTGGAGGATATTTACATGAAGTGTCTCTGAATCGGCCTTGTGCGAGAATTTGGGCTAGATTGCCCGTGTATCTGTACATTATGGTAGATCGCATCTTAGTTTAGAATTAAGAGATAGAGTTTGGTCGTATACGACTAGGTTTATTCAAAAGATAGAAAGTCCACGGACTATAAATATGTACCTAGGGTTATTGAGAAAGGAGGACGACCACGTTCACAACAAACACAATCTAGGCGCATCGCCACCCCTTGTTTCGAGGGTTTCTTCCGGGTAAGCATCATGCTGCCTAGATCGCATCTTGCGATCTAGGCAGTATCGGTTTATTCGTTATCTGGTGTTGCTCGTACTGAAGCCTTGTTGATGGCGAGTAACACCCTTATCGTAGATGTTTTGGGGCTTGCATCGATGCTTTTCTGAATATGCTTGCTTAGTTATGCTGCCCCTCGATATCTAGCTGCCTTTACACCTATCTTAGGTGTAAGGGCAGCACCTTGCTTCATCTTTATTTAGTAGATCTGATATGTTATAGTTGTTCCTTGTTCTTCAAGGATTAGTTTGATATCCGCATGGTTAGGCCTTGCAAACGGGTTGAACGATCCGGTAGTGCGTGAGGCATGGTTTGCTAGTCCTAGAAGGGATTGTTCCGGGAATTGACTTCATGTTGGTTTTTAGGCCTCTTTTAGGACTAGTTTTCCATCATCTCCCGTATCTGCTAGGCTCAACTACGTGTAGGATGTTCCGGTTATGCGGTGAAAACCCTAAACTGTCGTATATTGATTTAACTTTGTATTGATCAAGCAGGATCCCCATGTCATCGTAAATCCAACGTGAACCATGGGGCAATCGGCTCTTTGAGCCGATTCACAGGGCAACCTGAGAGCCGATCGGGCTCGCATTTAATGTTTACGTGTCTGCCATGCAGGAAACTAATCGAAGCAATCCATCACCTTCCTGACCAGGTATAGGTCAGGTGGCACGCCCTTGCAACCGCCAGGACGTGTGCCGGAGCATTGCGGGCCGTTGCCCGAGGGACCAGGGCCCACCAGCCGTCCTGGGAGCCTCCCGGCTCTCCGTGTTGCTCGTCGCTGCTCGCCGGTGGGTTTTGGCAGGCAACAACCATGCGGAAGAAAACAAACGGATTCACGAGCGTGTGCATGCATTAACCCAGCTATCCTCAACCGAAGAGATTTTCTGGCGGGAGCACTCGAAGGCTTCGGCTGTCGCGCAATTTCAAGATCGGGTTCAGCAGGTCCACCACTTCTTCGACAAGTGATACAAGGCTATGAGGGTGGTTTGGAAGACGATGTTCCCTTTGAACGCAGTTCCCCCCACGCTCCTGGCTTTGATGTCTAAGTTTGGTAATGCCAAGAAGATCCGAGACTTGGTGCGTGCACAAGTTTTCGTAGGGGCCAGGTTTACACTTGCCCTTGTACTCGCGCGTTATCCCTCAGCAAGTTTACTGTCGATTGCCAACGCAACTGGAAACTTGGAGGCACTGTATCCGAAGTTATTGTTGCCCGCCAATATAATTGTTGACAGACTTGAGGGGGACTCGAAGGTACCTGAGGAAAGAGGAACTCTGCAAGGGTGATTTCTGGGATTAAAGGTTTGTTTTGTAAGTAGATAATTTTGCTACTTTATCCGAGCGTTTGGATTATGTAATGAGGCCCTTTTGTTCGGTAGATACATGTGTATGTACTTTTACCGCACTAATGCCGTTGGCAAGTTTTGACTGAGCGAATCTGAGTTGCTCGTTTGAATGTATGTATATTGGTTGGTTAGCAAATCATTTGAGTGATCAGCTCGTGTTGCAGGTTTTGCTAAACATGTTGTATGCGCAACTTTGCTTTCAACCGATGTATGTTTCGGCAGTCACTCCCGAATATTTCGGGTGTAATGATGCTACCGATGAGCCCGTTGTCCATTGATATTTCCATAAGTAAAATATCGAACGTGGGTTGTATGCACTTCCAAACTCTTGCTATTTGCGGCACTCGTAGAGGCATCTATAGCAAAGGGAAAGGTTAATGTCTTTTAGCACTCGTAGAGGCTTTTCTTTTAGAACACGATCTTCTGCCTTGTACTATGTTTGCATAGTGATGCGGCTTAGTCGTTTTGGATTACTGCAATGCTTTGACAAAGAATCGAAGCTTAAAATCTTATTGATAAGGTACGCATGAGACTAGAGGGCGAAAAAGGAAGGCCCTGTTTAGAATAAAAGGAGAAAATTAAATGCTGATAAATTGCTTATGCAAGGAAGGGGTTCTTCTCTTCTTCTGGCTTCTTCACCACGTTAGTGGTTGCTGCAGCGTTGTTGGTTTCACCAGGGGTTTGAGCAGTGGTTGCGAGCGTCTTGCTGTCTCCTATGCCTTCTGCGTCATCAACTGCCGAACCTTTAGCTGCCGAGGCTTCTGCTGTCGAAGCTTCTGCTGCCGAAGCTTTGGCTGTCAAAGCTTTAGGGACAGGAGCAGCTGGCTTCTTCTTGGTTTCCCTAACATCTTTCTCCTCCTTGATTTCACGTAATGACAGCTTGGGTAAAGGGTCGACGATTTCTCGCTGTGACCCGAACTTCGCAGCAATCCTCTAAAAGTCGCGATCACAATTGTCCGAGCATGAAAAACTTCCATAGACTGTGATGTTTGTCCCGTTGTTCCCAGGCATTTTCAGCTTGAGGTATGCATAGTGCGGCACAGCCATGAACTTGGCATAAGCTGGTCTCCCGAGTATAGCGTGATACTGTGACTCCCAGTTCACTACTTCAAACTCGATTTTTTCCTTCCTGAAATTGTCGGCTTTGCCGAAGACGACATTCAGGTAAACTTTGCCAAGAGAGTAGCCCGGTGCGGTTGGAAGGATCCCATGGAAGCAAGTGTCTGTTTCTTCTAGCATCCGCATGGTGATCCCCATACTTCTGATTGTGTCGACGAATATCAGGTTTAACCCGCTTCCACCATCCATGAAGACTTTGCTCATCTTGAACCCCCTATTTGTGCTTCGACTTCTAAGGCAGGGTGTCCTGGTTTTGGTATGGTCATCGGGTGATCTGCTCGACTGAACGTAATGTTCTGAGAGGACCACTCGACATACTCGGGGATGTTCGCCATGATGCTTTCTGCCAAGTTGATCTCTCGGGTGAGCTTCTTCATCTCTCTTCTCGAGACACCTGTCCTATGGATCATACTCATCTGCCCCCGTGGTGGTGGAAACGCCTCGTTGGGTTGATGAGGTTGAGCCTGCTGGACTTGATGCTGCGGTGGAGGTGGGGGTGGTGGTGGTAGCTGTTGCTGACCTGACTGCTGAATGAGTTTGTGCATGTCAAGGAACTGCCGACAGTCCCTGAGCAGGTGACTCGACTTCGTTTTGCCGTCCTTGGAATCGACATACGAGTGCAGGTAACAGGGGGCGTTGATCTGCTCAACGTAGGGTAATTCGGGAGTCCTCTGCTGCCGTGGTTTGTAGTTGCCATGGTTCCTAGAGTTGTTCCGATTACCATCCTGTCGATCGTCTCTTCTCTCGTCGTATCGATCGTCCTGCCGATCGGAATACCCTGCGGCTACTAGGTTGTTATCGTCGTAGTTGCGGTTCTTCCTTCTCTTGTGACGATCCCTTCGGCCACCCGAATCGTGCTTCGGCTGATCGTCCTCTTCATCGTCACTGCGCTGTCGTGGCCTTCGCACATTGTCCTCACCATCAGCCCAACTGTTGGCGATTTCCATTAACTTGGTTATGGTTTTTGGCTTTTTGCGCCCGAGTTCTTCTATGTAGCTCTCACGGCGGATGCCATCGCTGAAAGCGTCGATTGCTCTGTCGACAGATACGTCTTCAGCAGCGTTCAGGAGTTTGGTGAATCTCCCGGTGTATGAGCGCATCGACTCCTTCTGCTTCTGTTGGCAATTCCGTAACTCTTCAATCCCGACGGGTCTCTTGTATGTTGCTTGGAAATTGGCAACGAAGGCATCTACTAGGTCGTCCCATGATTTAACGGAACCCTTCGGCAGCCCCCTTAGCCAGGCTCGCGCTGAATACTTCAAGTAGAGCTGCAGGCATTGCATTACTGCTATCTGGTTTCCCTTGTGCAGGATCACAGTCTGCAGGTAGTCTTCTATCCAAGATCTTGGTTCCTGCTGCCCATCGTATTTGGCAGCGTCGGTAGGGGTAGGCTTGAACTTTTTGGGTGGCATCGTCTCACGGATTTTGTAACTTAAGCAGTCGGCTCCCCTGAGTTCGCCGTCGTACTCCTGATCCTCATCCGAAGAATCACTGTCGTTGTCCTTCCTAGCGGCGCGTCGTCGTCTTGCTTTGTCAATCCTGCTCTGGGTGATTTCATCCCGAGCATCTCTCGCATGATGTTTCGAACCACTAGCCTGCGCCGTGGTCTTTTCCTTTTGCGGGACTAGGTTGTTTCCCAATATTGCGAGACTCTCCAGGGCACCTCGATGAGCTTGAGCCATGGATCCTTCGGGGCGCTGATTGATGAGGTATGCGGCGAGGTTGGCTGTTGCTCCTGCGACGGTTTTCGGCCGTGGCATGCCCGCGGTATCCGTGGTCATAAAGGATTTAGTCAGGTTCGACGTTATCTCTCTAGCATCATCTTCCGAAAGCCTGGATAGTGTCGACCGGTGCTTGCCTGCTCCCTGAGTGTTTCGGGAGGAACTCCCTTGCGAGCCTCTTCGTCGTTCACTGGATCGATCTGCCGCAGATAGGCGTCTCTCGAGGGTAGCTTGCTCTTTCGACAGGTGCTCCCGGTTTTTCTCTAGTATAGAGCGATAAGCATTGAGGGTTCCAACCGAGGTTCCTGCGGGGAGCGGTGTGTTGTTGAGTACTGCTGCCCTGGCCGCCGCCCACTCCTCGTCCGCGATGGTGTAGTCGCTATCGCGGTTGCTGGCGCTGTTTTCAAAACTTGCCCTTCTGCTGGAACGAGGGGTATGGTCTCCGTCTTCTCTGCGCCTCGGGTTTCCTGTGTTATTGGCGACATAAACCTGGTGGCGTGCCGCTCTTCGGGTGGTTCCTTGGACGATGCTGTCGATACTGTCTTCTCCCGATGAATATTGGGCGTTGCAGATGAACGGCGTGTCGCTCGATCCCAGCCCGTGCCTGGTGTCACAGTTCAAGCAGTAGTACGAAGTTAACTCCGAAGATGTGGGATCGTCAGATCCTACCGACATGGAAGACACCGAGCGGGGAGTCGAGGGCATGGGTGAGCAAGACGGCCATGAACCAAGATGTGACTGTGGGCAGTGGCAAAACGGCCATGAACCAAGATGTGACCGGTCTCAGTTATACCCATGATGAGGAGGAGATGTTGCAGCAGATGCTCCGAAATCTCGTTGGCTATTCTTTCATACATGATGAAGCCGAGAAAGAAGAGAGGAGTGCGGTGCTAAAGGACGTACAAGAGAAGATGGCGAGGACAAAGGAGTTGCTACAGAAGTTGCCTACCAAGGGTCTAGAGGAGGATTCGAACAGGAAGACCGAACCTGCAGCAGATCCCAATTCAACGACCATCCAAGGTGATCATGACGACGAGATTGAGGCTTACATTTCTTACCGTAAAAGCTGGGAATCTCATTGTTGCGGTGACGACTGTGATCACTTCGACCAGAGAAGTACGTGACCCTTCCTCTTACTTGGTGGTTTTATTTATTTATTTCCTCAGAACTTGCTGCTGCTGCTTACGCGTACGGATTTATTGCTTGTTAATTTTCTTGCTTGGGTTTGTGCAGCCACTCTGAGTTCAATGCAGTATGCACACCGCATGCCCCAAATGGTCCAGCTCAGCTATCACTACAGGAATGGCTCGCTGCGCCGACGGCCGTGGCGTACGCCGACGGCCAAATGTCAGGGCCGTCGGCGTACGTCCGGCCCATGGCAGCGGCGTATGAATACCCTCGGCGTAGATAGGGCTACGCCGACGCCCACCCTCGGCGTACGTAAGGCCGTCGGCGTAGCACAAGCATGTGCTCCGGTCCCGCTCCGGCCGTGACGGCTCGGTCACGGCGTCAGCGAGGCGCCGAGGGCCACCCTCGGCATAGGGCATCACCCACCTATGCCGACGGCCACCCTCGGCATACATATATTTTTTCTTTTTTTCTTCTCTCTCATTTACTTTATATTATGTTTGTTTTATTTATGTACTAGTATGAATTATGTAAAAATAGTTACTTTTTTAAAGGAAAAAATGGTAGATAGCATATGTAGATCCCACGAGTGACGCTCTTCGTAGACGGGTCGACGGGAGCCAGTAGGCCCAACATCTGCTATCGATGTACATATGTCCTAAAACAAAGGAAAAAAAGTCCATTGCTAACTCTAACCCTAACCCTAACCCTAGGGGTAGATTTGCATGGTCCCCGCCGTAGGGTTTATTTTTTATTTTTTCCTCTCTTATATTACTTTATATTATGTTTGTATTATTTATTTACTAGTATGAATTATGTAAAAAGTGGTTCTATTTTTTTAAGAATTGGTAGATGGCATATGTAGGTCCCACGAGTGACGCTCTTCGCAGACGGGTCAACCGGAGCCACTAGGCCCAACATTTGCTATCGATGTACATATGGGTAGATGTGCGGGGTCCCCGCCCTACGGTTTCCCTAACCCTAACTCTAACCCTAGCTCTAACCCTAACCCTAACTCTAACCCTAACCCTAACCCTAGGGTTTCCACATACATTGCTAACCCTAACTCTAATCCTAACCCTAACCCTAGGGGTAGATCTGCGGGGTCCCCGTCCTAGGGTTTCCCAAGATACAGATCATCGGAGCGTCAGAATTGTTGGAAAACTTGCATCTGCCCCTAACATATATGTACAAGTGTGATGTAAGGTTTGGCTAACCTTGCATGTACCCGGCATTGACGATTTCCGCATACATGGGCTAGCACTTGGTAAAATCCAGGATCTGTATGTGGAAACTCCCGCCACGGCTCAAACAGAGCCTATTTTATGGTAAAGTATGCCCAACCTATGGTTTCCATGTACATATGTCCTAAACAAACCAAAGCAAGTAAAAAAGTCCATTGGTAAACCCTCACACGGAGAAAGCTATAGGGGTAGATCTGCGGGGTCCCCGCCCTAGGGTTTTTCAAGATACAGACCATCGGAGCGTCGGAATCGCTGGAAAACTTGCATATGCCCATAACATATGTGTACAAGTGTGATGTAAGGTTTGGCTAACCTTGGATGTACCCGTTGTTGACGATTTCCGCATACATGGACTAACACTTGGTAAAATCCAGGATCTGTATGTGGAAACTCCCGCCACGGCTCAAATGGAACCTATTTTATGGTAAAGTATACCCAACCTATGGTTTCCTTGTACATATGTCCTAAATAAACCAAAACAAGTAAAAAATTACATTGGTAAACTCTCGCACGGAGAAAGCTATAGGGGTAGATCTGCGGCGTCCCCGCCCTAGGGTTTCCCAAGATACAGATCATCGGAGCATCAGAATTGTTGGAAAACTTGCATCTGCCCCTAACATATATGTACAAGTGTGATGTAAGGTTTGGCTAACCTTGCATGTACCCGGCGTTGACGATTTCCGCATACATGGGCTAGCACTTGGTAAAATCCAGGATCTGTATGTGGAAACTCCCGCCACGGCTCAAACAGAGCCTATTTTATGGTAAAGTATGCCCAACCTAAGGTTTCCATGTACATATGTCCTAAACAAACCAAACCAAGTAAAAAAGTCCATTGGTAAACCCTCACACGGAGAAAGCTATAGGGGTAGATCTGCGGGGTCCCCGCCCTAGGGTTTTTCAAGATACAGACCATCGGAGCGTCGGAATCGCTGGAAAACTTGCATATGCCCATAACATATGTGTACAAGTGTGATGTAAGGTTTGGATAACCTTGGATGTACCCGTTGTTGACGATTTCCGCATACATGGGCTAACACTTGGTAAAATCCAGGATCTGTATGTGAAAACTCCCGCCACAGCTCAAATGGAGCCTATTTTATGGTAAAGTATGCCCAACCTATGGTTTCCATGTACATATGTCCTAAATAAACCAAAACAAGTAAAAAATTACATTGGTAAACTCTCGCACGGAGAAAGCTATAGGGGTAGATCTGCGGGGTCCCCGCCCTAGGGTTTCCCAAGATACAGATCATCGGAGCGTCAGAATTGTTGGAAAACTTGCATCTGCCCCTAACATATATGTACAAGTGTGATGTAAGGTTTGGCTAACCTTGCATGTACCCGGCGTTGACGATTTCCGCATACATGAGTAGGAAACGACCCGTTTCACCACATAGTTTGTCGGAACGAGGCCATATTTGGCACGTGCGTGGGCCTTAGGATGGGAAGCAAGGGCCCGGTCGCGGATTTCCAATCCGAACCACGGGCGACGGGTTTTCCATTTTCGGGGTGCCGGAAGGGCTTTTTTTTGTGAAGGAGCTGCATGGTGCGCATTTTAGTATTGCGCGGGACCTCCACGCGGCGGTAGGATACCTCGTACGCACCACCTATCACATGCCATATGCGCACGGCAGCCATCTGGGAATCCCTCCCGCTTCCTGCGGTGTCCCGCCGAATCCGCTGGAAACTGACCGGATTTGAACTGGGGCGACACTTTCCTTCGCTCAATAAATGGAGGGGAAAATATTTTTAGGTCTAGGATGCGTCATTTTATGTGCTAAATGTTTTCCGTTGCACGCGTTGGCGGACGGGTGCACGCGCGCGCCCGGTACGGCCATACCGCATGTCCCGGCGGCCCCGTTTTGCGCAGTTGGCAAAGCAAACGGAGCCAAAAAAAATCGAGCGGAGCCGCGTGGCATCATTTTTGTGTCCTAGTAACCACTGCAAAAGACGGAACTGGGATACGGCAATTATCTTGAAAAACCCTTCACGAATAGGGCTATCACGTCCGGAGTTCTATGGCTTTCAGGGGAAATGAGTAGGAAACGGCCCGTTTCACCACATAGTTTGTCGGAACGAGGCCATATTTGGCACGTGCGTGGGCCTTAGGATGGGAAGCAAGGCCCCGGTCACGGATTTCCAATCCGAACCACGGGCGACGGGTTTTCCATTTTCGGGGTGCCGGAAGGGCTTTTTTTGTGAAGGAGCTGCATGGTGCGCATTTTAGTATTGCGCAGGACCTCCGCGCGGCGGTAGGATACCTCGTACGCACCACCTATCACATGCCATATGCGCGCGGCAGCCATCTGGGAATCCCTCCCGCTTCCTGCGGTGTCCCGCCGAATCCGCTGGAAACTGACCGGATTTGAACTGGGGCGACACTTTCCTTCGCTCAATAAATGGAGGGAAAATGTTTTTAGGTCTAGGACGTGTCATTTTATCTGCTAAATGTTTTCCGTTGCGCGCGTTGGAGGACGGGTGCACGCGCGCGCCCGGTACGGCCATACCGCATGTCCCGGCGGCCCCGTTTTGCGCAGTTGGCAAAGCAAACGGAGCCAAAAAATCGAGCGGAGCCGCGTGGCGTCATTTTATGTGTCCTAGTAACCACTGCAAAAGACGGAACTAGGGATACGGCAATTATCTTGAAAAACCCTTCACGAATAGGGCTATCATGTCCGGAGTTCTATGGCTTTTAGGGGAAATGAGTAGGAAACGGCCTGTTTCACCATATAGTTTGTCGGAACGAGGCCATATTTTGCACGTGCGTGGGCCTTAGGATGGGAAGCAAGGCCCCGGTCGCGGATTTCCAATCCGAACCACGGGCGATGGGTTTTCCATTTTCGGGGTGCCGGAAGGGCTTTTTTTTGTGAAGGAGCTGCATGGTGCGCATTTTAGTATTGCGCGGGACCTCCGCGCAGCGGTAGGATACCTCGTACGCACCACCTATCACATGCCATATGCGCGCGGCAGCCATCTGGGAATCCCTCCCGCTTCCTGCGGTGTCCCGCCGAATCCGCTGGAAAATGACCGGATTTGAACTGGGGCGACACTTTCCTTCGCTCAATAAATGGAGGGAAAATGTTTTTAGGTCTAGGACGTGTCATTTTATGTGCTAAATGTTTTCCGTTGCACGCGTTGGCGGACGGGTGCACGCGCGCGCCCGGTACGGCCATACCGCATGTCCCGGCGGCCCCGTTTTGCGCAGTTGGCAAAGCAAACGGAGCCAAAAAATCGAGCGGAGCCGCGTGGCATCATTTTATGTGTCCTAGTAACCACTGCAAAAGACGGAACTGGGATACGGCAATTATCTTGAAAAACCCTTCACGAATAGGGCTATCATGTCCGGAGTTCTATGGCTTTTAGGGGAAATGAGTAGGAAACGGCCCGTTTCACCACATAGTTTGTCGGAACGAGGCCATATTTTGCACGTGCGTGGGCCTTAGGATGGGAAGCAAGGCCCCGGTCGCGGATTTCCAATCCGAACCACGGGCGATGGGTTTTCCATTTTCGGGGTGCCGAAAGGGCTTTTTTTGTGAAGGAGCTGCATGGTGCGCATTTTAGTATTGCGCGGGACCTCCGCGTGGCGGTAGGATACCTCGTACGCACCACCTATCACATGCCATATGCGCGCGGCAGCCATCTGGGAATCCCTCCCGCTTCCTGCGGTGTCCCGCCGAATCCGCTGGAAAATGACCGGATTTGAACTGGGGCGACACTTTCCTTCGCTCAATAAATGGAGGGAAAATGTTTTTAGGTCTAGGACGTGTCATTTTATGTGCTAAATGTTTTCCGTTGCACGCGTTGGCAGACGGGTGCACGCGCGCGCCCGGTACGGCCATACCGCATGTCCCGGCGGCCCCGTTTTGCGCAGTTGGCAAAGGAAACGGAGCCAAAAATCGAGCGGAGCCGCGTGGCGTCATTTTATGTGTCCTAGTAACCACTGCAAAAGACGGAACTGGGATACGGCAATTATCTTGAAAAACCCTTCACGAATAGGGCTATCATGTCCGGAGTTCTATGGCTTTTAGGGGAAATGAGTAGGAAACGGCCCGTTTCACCACATAGTTTGTCGGAACGAGGCCATATTTGGCACGTGCGTGGGCCTTAGGATGGGAAGCAAGGCCCCGGTTGCGGATTTCCAATCCGACCCAAGGGCGATGGGTTTTCCATTTTTGGGGTGCCGGAAGGGCTTTTTTTTGTGAAGGAGCTGCATGGTGCGCATTTTAGTATTGCGCGGGACCTCTGCGCGGCGGTGGGATACCTCGTATGCACCACCTATCACATGCCATATGCGCGCGGCAGCCATCTGGGAATCCCTCCCGCTTCCTGCGGTGTCCCGCCGAATCCGCTGGAAACTGACCGGATTTGAACTGGGGCGACACTTTCCTTCGCTCAATAAATGGAGGGAAAATGTTTTTAGGTCTAGGACGTGTCATTTTATGTGCTAAATGTTTTCCGTTGCGCGCGTTGGCGGACGGGTGCACGCGCGCGCCTGGTACGGCCATACCGCATGTCCCGGCGGCCCCGTTTTGCGCAGTTGGCAAAGCAAACGGAGCCAAAAAATTGAGCGGAGCCGCGTGGCGTCATTTTATGTGTCCTAGTAACCACTGCAAAAGACGGAACTGGGATACGGCAATTATCTTGAAAAACCCTTCACGAATAGGGCTATCACGTCCGTAGTTCTATGGCTTTTAGGGGAAATGAGTAGGAAACGGCCCGTTTCACCACATAGTTTGTCGGAACGAGGCCATATTTGGCACGTGCGTGGGCCTTAGGATGGGAAGCAAGGCCTCGGTCGCGGATTTCCAATCCGAACCACGGGCGACGGGTTTTCCATTTCCGGGGTGCCGGAAGGGCTTTTTTTGTGAAGGAGCTGCAGGTGCGCATTTTAGTATTGCGCGGGACCTCCGCGCGGCGGTAGGATACCTCGTACGCACCACCTATCACATGCCATATGCGCGCGGCAGCCATCTGGGAATCCCTCCTGCTTCCTGCGGTGTCCCGCCGAATCCGGTGGAAACTGACCGGATTTGAACTGGGGCGACACTTTCCTTCGCTCAATAAATGGAGGGAAAAATGTTTTTAGGTCTAGGATGCATCATTTTATGTGCTAAATGTTTTCCGTTGCGCGCATTGGCGGACGGGTGCACGCGCGCGCCCGGTACGGCCATACCGTATGTCCCGACGGACCCGTTTTGCGCAGTTGGCATAGCAAACGGAGCCAAAAAATCGAGCGAAGCCGCGTGGCGTCATTTTATGTGTCCTAGTAACCACTGCAAAAGATGGAACTGGGATACGGCAATTATCTTGAATAACCCTTCACGAATAGGGCTATCACGTCCGGAGTTCTATGGCTTTTAGGGGAAATGAGTAGGAAACGGCCCGTTTCACCACATAGTTTGTCGGAACGAGGCCATATTTGGCACGTGCGTGGGCCTTAGGATGGGAAGCAAGTCCCCAGTCACGGATTTCCAATCCGAACCACGGGCGACGGGTTTTCCATTTTCGGGGTGCCGGAAGGGCTTTTTTTTGTGAAGGAGCTGCATGGTGCGCATTTTAGTATTGCGCGGGACCTCCGCGCGGCGGTAGGATACCTCGTGCGCACCACCTATCACATGCCATCTGCGCGCGGCAGCCATCTGGGAATCCCTCCCGCTTCCTGCGGTGTCCCGCCGAATCCGCTGGAAACTGACCGGATTTGAACTGGGGCGACACTTTCCTTCACTCAATAAATGGAGGGAAAAATGTTTTTAGGTCTAGGATGCATCATTTTATGTGCTAAATGTTTTCTGTTGCGCGCGTTGGCGGACGGGTGCACGCGCGCGCCCGGTACGGCCATACCGCATGTCCCGGCGGCCCCGTTTTGCGCAGTTGGCAAAGCAAACGGAGCCAAAAAATCGAGTGGAGCCGCGTGGCGTCATTTTATGTGTACTAGTAACCACTGCAAAAGACGGAACTGGGATACAGCAATTATCTTGAAAAACCCTTCACGAATAGGGCTATCACGTCCGGAGTTCTATGGCTTTTAGGGGAAATGAGTAGGAAACGGCCCGTTTCACCACATAGTTTGTCGGAACGAGGCCATATTTGGCACGTGCGTGGGCCTTAGGATGGGAAGCAAGGCCCCGGTCGCGGATTTCCAATCCGAACCACGGGCGATGGGTTTTCCATTTTCGGGGTGCCGGAAGGGCTTTTTGTGAAGGAGCTACATGGTGCGCATTTTAGTATTGCGCGGGACCTCCGCGCGGCGGTAGGATACCTCGTACGCACCACCTATCACATTCCATATGCGCGCGGCAGCCATCTGGGAATCCCTCCCGCTTCCTGCGGTGTCCCGCCGAATCGGCTGGAAACTGACCGGATTTGAACTGGGGCGACACTTTCCTTCGCTCAATAAATGGAGGAAAAAATGTTTTTAGGTCTAGGACGGGTCATTTTATGTGCTAAATGTTTTCCGTTGCACGCGTTGGCAGATGGGTGCACGCGCGCGCCCGGTACGGCCATACCGCATGTCCCGGCGGCCCCGTTTTGCGCAGTTGGCAAAGCAAACGGAGCCAAAAAATCGAGCGGAGCCGCGTGGCGTCATTTTATGTGTCCTAGTAACCACTGCAAAAGACGGAACTGGGATACGGCAATTATCTTGAAAAACCCTTCACGAATAGGGCTATCACGTCCGGAGTTCTATGGCTTTTAGGGGAAATGAGTAGGAAACGGCCCGTTTCACCACATAGTTTGTCGGAACGAGGCCATATTTGGCACGTGCGTGGGCCTTAGGATGGGAAGCAAGGCCCCGGTCGCGGATTTCCAATCCGAACCACGGGCGATGGGTTTTCCATTTTCGGGGTGCCGGAAGGGCTTTTTTTTGTGAAGGAGCTGCATGGTGCGCATTTTAGTATTGCGCGGGACCTCCGCGCGGCGGTAGGATACCTCGTACGCACCACCTATCACATGCCATATGCGCGCGGTAGCCATCTGGGAATCCCTCCCGCTTCCTGCGGTGTCCCGCCGAATCCGCTGGAAACTGACCGGATTTGAACTGGGGCGACACTTTCCTTCGCTCAATAAATGGAGGGAAAAATGTTTTTAGGTCTAGGACGCGTCATTTTATGTGCTAACTGTTTTCCGTTGCGCGCGTTGGCGGACGGGTGCACGCGCGCGCCCGGTACGGCCATACCGCATGTCCCGGCGGCCCCGTTTTGCGCAGTTGGCAAAGCAAACGGAGCCAAAAAATCGAGCGGAGCCGCGTGGCGTCATTTTATGTGTCCTAAGAAGGCAGAGTAAAGTCACGGGGGCACCGCCGATGGAGGTCGGTCAAAGGGTAGACCGCGACTCAATTCAATGTCGACGTGGTAAAAAAAGTAATCTGGACCTAATATAATATATACTAGTATATTATAGTTAGAAAATAGAATGAAACAAAAAAAATTAACAAAAAAAAATAAACTATGCCGAGGGCTGCCCTAGGCGTATCTGTAGCCCTCGGTGTAGCCAGGGAAACCCTAGCATTAACGCAGGGTCCACCTGGTCGGCCCGGCTAAGCCGAGGGTGGCCCTCGGCGTACGTGAGTATCTGTGTATGCCGAGGGTGGCCCTCGGCGTAGATCCCCATCGCGTTTTTCACCTGGTCGGCATCGCGTTTTTCTCCATCGCGTTTTTCTCTCCCGCAAAATCGAGCCCCGCGCCTGAGCCGCCGCCCCCCTCCTCACCTGAGCCCCGCGCCGCCGCCCCCCTTCCTCACCTGAGCCCCGCGCCGCTGCCCCTCCTCCTCACCTGATCTGCCGCCGCAGCCCCCTCCTCGTCCTCACCTGAGCCCCGCGCCGCCGCCCCCTCCTCCTCACCTGAGCCGCCGCGCCCTCCCGTCTCGACCCGAGCCCCGCGCCGCCGCCGCAGGTCCTGAGCCACCGCCGCCCCCGCTTCTCCTTGCACCCGCCACCTCCTCGCCCCGGCCCGCCACCTCCCCACCCGAGCCCGACCCGCCACCTGCAAGCCGGCCCGACCTGCCTCCCCAAGCCACCATCCCGGCCTCCTCCTCGCCCCGGCCTCCTCCTCGCCCCGGCCATCCTCCCGTCGCCGCCCTCCTCCTCCTCAGCACCCCTCCCAGTACCCGGGAGATGGTAAGCAGCTTTAGCTTTTCTTTTTATTTTTGTATTCCTTTAATTGTTGTAAGAGAAATTGATGTAGAAACAAATAAAATTAGAATTAGAATTTATTTGAAATAGAAATAGAAATAGAAACCATATAATTTATTTGAAATAGAAACCATATGTATGTATGTTCTCCAACAATAGATAGTGGGGATAGAAATAGAATAGTGTAAATCGTAGAAACAAATAGAATTAGAATTGATTTGAAATAGTAATAGAAATAGAATACTGGACATTTGGAAAGAAATAGAAATGTCTAGTTGAAATTGAAATGATATGTTTGATAATCGAAATAGAAATGCAAATGTGAATTTCTTCTAATAATATGTATTTGTAATAGGCCATGCCGTGACCGCCTTGTCTTGATCACCCCGACGTGACGATCCCGGATCTTGACGCGCTTCTCGACGGTCGCCGACATCGACAGTCGGTTGTTCGACTACTTCCTCTACAGCCGAGGGTGAGCAAAATTTCCAACTTCTTCTCCGCATTTTATTTATGTCACTAGATTCATTTTCCAAGTCAAGTTGCGTAACCTAGGTGTCACTTCCCGTCCTCAAGCGTTACGCGGATAAATATGCATTAGTGGTCGGCATATTTTCAACCGTAACGCTTGCGGCATTTACGGGACAGTCGGCGGATCCGTAGTTGGGTACGTTCTCCATGCTCTACTCCGGTCCGAGTCAGAATTTCGGTAGCGCCTCACCGTTGTTCTCCGGATGCACATCCTCTTGTCTTTTTGGCGAGACGTGTATCGGGAGAGCAGCGGGGAGGTGCTGCCGAAATTCTGACTCGGACCGAGGTAGAGCATGGAGAACGCACTCAATCTACGGATCCGGCGGCTGCTAGGAGCCCACCTAGTAGAGATGTAGGTTGATGCATTCGTTTTGCCTGGTAAAAAAATTAAAATATGATGCATTTTCCTATTTGATATAAATGATATGCTTGTCATTTGGCTTCCAATAGAGCAGAGGATGGCTGATAATGGATGGATGTACACCGGCCGTGTTAGTGCGACTAATAAAACAGATGAGTGGATAAGGAAGACTTGGCATTTAGTGAAGGAGTTGGCGCGTGGTACAAAACAGAAGGTTCAGCCACTTTGCCCGTGCAATCGTTGCTTGAAGCATCACCGTCGTGGAAAGGATGACATGTTTAAACACCTTCTGCAATATGGGTATATGCCTCGTTACGTCACGCAGATCGACTTTGATGAGCACGAACGTGACAGAGGTGAGGTGATGCGGCAGCGGCTCAATGGCAATGAGTATGATGGGGTTAGAGACTTTCTAGATGATCTTGTCGATGCCCACATGCCAGAGTCGCCACCTTCACGGGAGGAACCGCTAGAGCCGGAGGAACCTCCAGAACCGGAGGAACCAGAGCCAGCCGCGAAGACCTTCTATGATATGATAGCCGCTGCTAAGACGCCTCTGTACGATGGCGCCGCGATTTCTCAGCTCGATGCCATCTCCCAATGTCTAGCCGACAAGACCCAGTACAACACCACCTGTGACGGATTCGAAGCAAGTCTGAGAACAACTGGTAACATGTTGCCCAAGGGGCATTGTCTGCCTAAAAGCCTGCACGAGACGAGGCAACTCATGTCGGCGCTCAACATGGATTATCAAAGGATAGGCTGTTGTCCAAAAGGCTGCGTTCTCTTCTGGAAACAGTTTGCGGAGGACAAGTACTGTCCCATTTGTAAGGCCTCTAGGTATGAAGAGGTAACGGGAAAGGATGGTCAGGTGAGGCAGTCAAAGATCGCAAAGTCGATTCTTCGGTATCTCCCATTCATAAAAAGAATCCAGTGGCTTTACTTGACTGAGGAGACCGCCAAACAGATGACGTGGCACAATATGGGGACTCGAATAAAGGACAATCAGGGGCGGACGAAGATGGGACATCCATCTGATGGCAATGCATGGAAGAACTTTGATAGAAAATACCCCCAAAGGGCAGCAGATGCTCGGAATGTCAGAATTGCGATAGCTACAGATGGCTTCAATCCATATGGTATGTCGACTGCCACTTACAGTTGTTGGCCCGTGTTTGTAATTCCGCTCAATCTCCCTCCCGGAGTCCTAATGACGAGGAAGACCATGTTCCTGTCGCTGATCATTCTAGGGCCCCATTACCCGGGGAAGAACTTGAGTGTCTACATGCAGCTGATTGTGGATGATTTGAACCACTCTTGGCACCACGGGACGTTGACGTACGACCGAGCATCGAAGACAAACTTCTGCATGAAAGTTTGGTTGCAGTATACCATGCATGACATGCCCGGGTACGCCATAACATGCGGATGGTGTACAGCTGGTAAATGGCCATGCCCAGTGTGCAGGCATCGACTTGAGTTCCTTTGGCTAAATAAGGGTCGCAAGTATGTTGCGTTTGACACGAATCGGCAGTACCTCAAACGGAGGCATCCGTTCAGAGAAGACAAAAATAACTTCAAGAAAGGCAAAGTTGTGCATGAAGTAACAGAGGTGCCAAAGTTCGATGGTATAGCTGTTGATGCCGAGCTACATGCTCTCGTGCCAGCGGCATCGGAAGCTGGCCATCAATTTGAGGGATATGGTGTAACGCACAACTGGACTCACGAGGCAGCCTTAACGAAGCTCGAGTATTACAAGGACCTTGAACTTCCCCATAACATCGATGTGATGCACACCGTAAAGAATGTCGCGGAGTCCTTATTTCACACGTGCCTAAACATTCCCGAGAAGTCAAAGGATAATGTCAAGGCTAGAGTCGATGTTGAGAAGCTCTGTGATAGGAAGAAATTACACATGCAACGTCCTACTGGCCGTCGAAAGAATTGGTTCAAGCCGCACGCCGACTTCTGCCTTGATTCCATCCAAAAGAAGGAGGCATTCAAGTGGCTAAAATACGTCGTGATGTTCCCTGATGGTTATTGTTCGAATATGAGCAAGGGAGTCAATCTTTCGACGGGAAAAGTCACCGGGCTCAAGAGTCACGACTATCATATATGGATTGAGCGGCTGATGCCAGTGATGCTTCGAGGGTATCTCCCCGAGAAAATATGGCGAGTGCTCGCGGAGTTGAGCCATTTCTTCCGCACGCTCTGTGCTAAGCAGATATGTCCTATGGTTATTGAGAAGCTGCAAGTTCAAGTGCCGGAGTTGCTATGCAATTTGGAGATGATCTTTCCGCCAGGCTTCTTTACTCCGATGGCACATCTCATTGTGCACCTCGCAAACGAGGCACTCTTGGGTGGCCCAGTGCAGTTTCGGTGGCAGTTTTGTATTGAGAGAGAGTTCAAGTATATTCGGAAGATAACTGGAAACAAAGCCAAGATTGAAGCATGCATAGCTGAGGCAACGTGCCTTCGGGAGATGGCAGATGCCGCAACAACGTACTATCCTGATGAAGTTCCCACTCTGCATAACCCGGTCTCTCGTTACAATGTCGACGTGCCCATGAATGACCCCAAGCTTCAACTATTCCAATGTCCCGGTGGCAAGGCTGGTAAAGGACAAAAATATAGATTGGAGAGGGAATAGAAGGATTGCATAATGCTCTATGTGCTTATGAACATGAAGGAAGTGGTGGGGCGGGGACGACGATGATGGCGGTCACGATTTCATTAGGTAACATGGTGTACAAATTACTTTGTACCTAGTTTCGATCACCTACATGGTCTCGGTCTAATGCTTATTGTATCCTTTTAGCAAATTCACGGATGAACAGTGGTGGCGAACGACAGATCCCATGGGCGCGGAGTTGGACACTCTACTGAAAGAGGGTGCTCCCGGAGTAAAAATAAACTTTGTGTCTTGGTTCATGAAAAAAGTAATGTCTAATCTGTCCCTCTTACCTACCAATATGTGACTTGTCCCTGTTATTCCACGTAACTAATGCACACAACAAATTTGAACCGTGCTTGTAGGGAGCTGATGCAAACGTTGAGATGACAGATGAGTTGAGATGTGTATCCCAAGGTTGTAACCGTGATGTCATGAAGTATGAAAAGTATGACGTGAATGGGTTTCGCTTCCATACAGAGACACACCAGAAGGGCCGGGCGAATCCAAAAACAATAAATACTGGTGTCTTCACTAGAGGATCTGATACCTTTGATTACTACGGGAGGTTAGAGAATGTATACGAGCTGACCTTCAATCGTACAAACAAACAACTCAATCTCGTTGTGTTCAAGTGTCATTGGTTCGATCCAAGAGGTGGACAGAGAATTACCAAGTCCATTGGGTTAGTTGAAGTTAAGCCTTCCACCACCTATACCGGAGCCGATGTCTATATTGTTGCTCACCAAGCCAAGCAAGTTTATTATTTGCCGTACCCATGCCAGAAAGCGGCACTCAACGGCTGGGAAGTCGTGTTCCAGGTATCGCCACATGGTAACCTACCGATTCCCTCCGAGGACGATTACAACAACATTGACCCTGTAACATACGAGGGAATTTTCTATCAAGAGGAAGAGGACTTCGGGCACTTTGAGTTAGAATGTGTTCTTGAAGAGGACCTCAGGAACGAGAACGATGCAGAAACTCGTGGTGAGTCAGTGGTGGATCTAAAGGACATAGATATGCTCGAGAAGTTACAAGTGGAAGATGATAGCGATGATGAGCCTCCACCCATCTATCAGGCTCCAACTTACTACTCAAAAGATAGTGATAGTGATAGTGACAAGGAGAAAGAAAATGAGATTGACAATGAGATTGATGACGGCTGGTGAGGGTCTTTTATGTGTTTATGCTTCTTATATATTTTTCAACATGCTTCTTAATTGTTTAGTGTCTTTATGCTTAGTATTTATATATTTTTCAACATGCTTCTTAATTGCATAGTGTCTTTATGCTTAGTATTTATATATTTTTCAACATGCTTCTTAATTGTTTAGTGTCTTTATGCTTAGTATTTATATATTTTTCAACATGCTTCTTAATTGTTTAGTGTCTTTATGCTTACTATTTATATATTTTTCAACATGCTTCTTAATTGTTTTCTCTTTCTCAATGCAGGTGATTGAACAATATGAGCGGCGGCAAGGAGGACTCGTTGAGCTTGCTTAAGAAGATGCAACAGCGCAAGAACAATGTTAGAAGGAGTGGGAGGGAACCGCGTCGCAATCCGCGTTACGAGGACGGCGCGGGAGGAGGAGGAGGACGAGGACGAGGAAGGGGACGAGGTGGTGGAGCTGGAGGTCGAGCTGGAGGTGGAGGTGGCTTGGGAGGAGCTGGAGGTGGAGCTGGAGGTGGAGGTGGAGGTGGAGGTGGCTGGGGAGGACCGGACTTTGAGCCACCACCCTCGGCTTCAGGCGACGTTGCTTCCGGGTTCTTTTTGGAGGGGCCATCTACAGAGGAGGCGGAGACGGAGTCTAGAGCCGAGGAGGACTCTAGCCGCGGGTTTGAGACTCCGGAGGAGGATGGGCGGCCGAAGCCACTGAAGATTCGTGGGGAAGCGAGAGTCCCCGACGAGAGGAAGGAGCCTAAGACCCATGAGGCGAAGACCCTTATTATTCCTGCTGGCCCTGAGTAAGTGTACTAATTTTGCAATTTCGATTTTCATGTACTAATGTTTGATTTTCATGTGCTAATGTTTGATTTTCATGTGCAGCAATTGGACATTTCCTCCGGGGGTCAAGGGGCGCCAGCCTAGCAGCATGATTGGAGCTTTGCTTAGGAAGTTCTGGCCGGGCAAATACTATCCCCTCGGCACTGTCCCCGCTGCGAGAAGAAGCTAGCCACTACTTGGACGGACTATGAGAGTGCCCCCGTCGTAGGCTTCCCGACGGCTGCTGAGGCCGTGATGAGAAAGTTTTGGGTAAGACATATTTTCGAGAGCTTCGTTCATATTTGATGACCCCAATGTGCTAACTCATGACTCTCACAATTGTTTTTTTGCATGATTGAAGTGTTTTTATCGTGTGGCGCCCGATATTGCCGGGACGGCGAACATGACTTTGCGGGCGACTTGTGAGAGGTTGACACCGCAGGTGTGGTACAACCAAAGGATCACGTCCGCGGGTCACTTCAGGCACGAGAGGCGAGAGGGTCCGAAGCGGACATTGTCGGTAAGAATGCTAAGGCCGAGTACGAGATGACGGTGGAGGACTACATGTCGGTGAGTAAAATGTCAATGAGATTCTACATTGCTACTAAGTTGCAATTGCATTAGATTGAGTTGAGTATTGCATTTTCAGGTTATCCCCGATTGGGCCGAGCCGCATGCCGAGGCATGGGAGGAGATGGTTAGGACGAGGTGGCTCAAGATGGACGAGGACTTTGCAGCCGTGGCGAGGCGGAACGCGGAGAACCGAGGCGACGGTGGCACACACTGTGGGGGAAACCTCAGCTACGAGCGCTACAAGGGGAAGACGGTATGTATACATTTTATTTTCCGTCAGGTTCAAAGTTGGTACTCACAACATTTCCTTTCGCGATGCAGAGAGCCGAGTTAGGACCCGACGAGGAGATTTCTGACCTCGAGATATACAACAAGATGCGGCTTAAGAAGCCCGATCTCTCGCAGCCTCAGCCCTCGCTCCCTGAGTACTTCGGCACCTACGCCGAGGACGTCGAGAACTACTGCGTGATGGTGAGGCATCGTCACCCGGAGGTGGATGACCCCATGAGCGCGGAGGTCGATGAGGAGTCGTTGGTCCTGTCGTCCGGAGGGTTGCCGCATGGTCGTCTCGCCATGATGAACAAGGCCGTCAAGCATACCCTCACCACGACCTTCACGCGTCTCAAGGCGGGCCTCACCAAGGACAGCCCCCCTCTCCCGCCTCGTCACCGGGCTCGGCAACAACCCGCATACGACGTAAGTTTCCCTCATTTCCATCCTCTTTCCGACTTTCGTTCATACATTGCTAAGTGCTAACGAGACATGAATTTGTGAAATTGTAGCCTGACTTCGAGGCGGCCTACGTGGCCGCTCATCAAGAATATCAGGTGGCCTTCAACCAGCACCAGCAGCAGTTCATGGAGTACATGGCATATATACATGTAAGTTCCAACCTTTGTTTTCGCAAATGATGACAAGTCCCACTTTCCCCTAGTTTGATGCTTCATATCTGCAAAGACTGACATGTAAACTATCTTGCAGGCGTCGATGGTGGCCAATCAAACTGGACAGACAGTGGATTTAGGGCCGATGCCTCCCTTTCCGGGGCCGGCGCCAAACATGCCATCGAAGGAAAATTTCGTTGCGGAGTACTATGGGAGAACAACGGTAAGTTCTTCGCCAAACCGAATACTACGGCTTTCCTTTGCCTCGCAAATTGCTAACATCTCGGGAACATGTGTGTAGGGAACGGGATGTTCCGGAAACCAGGGTGGTGGGAGGGACATGACACCGGTTCATCATGGTGGTCCTTCTCCCGGTGCTACTCCCGGTACTTCTCTCGGTACTTCTCCCGATCCTTCTCCCGGTGGTTCTTCCGCAGCTTCTACCGGAAGGAATCGGCCCGGGCCGGTGTTTAGCGGCGACGAGCTCCTCTAGTTGTCCCATGTATCTCTTATCGGTACTATGACACTATGACACTATGACACTATGTATGCAATGTTATGAGAGATTTGTACCTATTTGCATTTCATGCACTTCATGTTATGTATATTTGCACTTCATGTGAGGCTCCTGTGAAGTTCCTGTGAAATATTTGTGAATTTATGTGCTATTTAACTGTGCAAACCTGGAAATAGCCGAAACAGCAAAAATCTGGAAAAATTGCACTGCTACGCCGACGGCTATCCCCTCGGCATAGGATCGACCAGGACCAAATGGTCATCGTACACCGACGGCCACCCCCTCGGTGTAGCCCGCGCCAGGGCTGTCAGGCTGCGCCACGTCGCAGCATACGCCGACGGCCAACCCCTTGGTGTAGCCAGAGCCAGAGGCGCCCAGGCTGCGCCACGTCGCATTGTACGCCGACGGCCCCCACTCGGCGTAGCCGGCGACAGAGCTGCCGAGGCTGCGCCACGTCGCAGCGTACGCCGACGGCAACCCCCTCGGCGTAGCGGGCGCCAAAGCTGCCCAGGCTGCGCCACGTCGCAACGTACGCCGACGGCAACCCCCTCGGCGTAGCTATAACGGCCGTCAGCTTGACTGTGCCCGTTAACGTGCTACACCGAGGGCTCGTACGCCGACGGGTGGGCCAGCCGTCGGCCCACTCCGTCTACGCCGACGGTCGACGATACGCCGAGGGCCACGTTGGCAGCGCCGAGGCCTACCTTCCCCGAGGAGCTACACCGAGGGCCACCATCGGCGTAGCATACGCCGAGGGCTAGGCGGTGCTACGCCGAGGGCCGGCGGCCGTCGGCATCTGGGCAGATTCCTGTAGTGTATGCTAGAACCTTGCAGGTATTCTCCATGAAACTGAAATTCACAGAAGGCAATGCTGGTGATTTTAAGTTGCCATTGTATGTGTACGGCATGGTTTCCGTCCGAGACATCTTGGATTCCAGAAGAAACATCCTCTTCTCGTGCCATAGGACCGTGGCCCAAAAACTGACAGAGGATGTACGTAGTATCTTGCATAAAATCGATCTTCTCTTTTAGCTCTTGATTGATTTAATGTTAATGGCGATTTCTTGCTTGCTGCAGGATCCTTTTCTGCTCTTGACTGGTCCGTCCCGAGCGATCATGTCTGAGGGCATGGTCTACTTTGAGGTCCATCTGTTAGTGAAAACGGCATCAGTCTCTCAAGATAAACGGTTGATAACTTGTGTGCGCTCTTATAACGGAGGAAGCAATGCAGCCCTGTGCTTCAGCAACGTCATGTGTACGCTAGAGATGTGCTTGCGGACAGTTACAGAGGCGGTCCAGGCTACTATCATGTGTGTCCAGATTGTCAATAAGCATAAGTTAGGGCGACCTTCAAATTTTGCATATGGCGGCTGTGTTGCTTGCACCTCACTACCAAGGACGACTGCTATTGATGGCGACCAGAAGATTGTGCTGGTTGAGTCGAAAGGTAGGGAATTTCCGCAAGGTTATTTTGGGTATGTACATCTGAGGAGCCAAGTTGTTTCTGTTGAAATTGATGGAGAGTTGGCCGTTGTCATACAAGCCTACAATCAATCTGGTGCTGTCGCTGAAGAAAGGTGCATCCATTTCAAGGCCCGTAATTGCCAGGTGTTCCAGAAGCATTGTTTTGTTGGTCAAGCTAAGGTAAACGTGACTGTTGCTTGGTCCGATGTTCCTACGAACAGGACAGATATGGTGTACGGAGACTGAAGCGTGCAGCAGCTAGGAGATTTCAATCAGTGTGATGTGTTGGACTTTGGTTGTATTTCTGTTAGTATTTTACTTCTGGCACCTGTATCGACCACTATAACTTATGTATGTCATCCATGTGTTTGTGTATCGACTCTATGTGCTCTTCTCGCCTGTGTAAAAACAGGTTATATGGAGCAGCTGAACTTTGTAGGGATTTCTATTTTCGTGCCCTCGATTACTTAGTTGTGCAGTTTTCCCCAGTCCCTTAGTTTTTCCTCAGTTTTCTCCAAGCCTTTGTTTCTCTCGGCCCAAATTGGCATTTTTAACAGCACCTTTTCCCCTCTTTCTATCTCTGTCTTTTTCACCAAATTAGTATCAAATCTAGAGAATCTTCTATTTCTGTGTTTCTTCAATTATTTATGCCTTTTGGCCCTCCTTTTTTCCCCAATATGGCAGCAAATCTAGTAGCAAATCTAGAAGCTATTATATGATAAATTCACAGCAGCATAATCAGAAAACTAAGTATAATACATAGGTAAACTGCATGCAGCAGCCAAAAGCAACCAATAACATTGTTAATGTTCACGACAAACTAAGCTGGAAAAAAATACAAGACGCACGCAATGTATGGCCAACAAGAAGATTAGGATACCCCAGGATGAATGAATTTGTTATTCATTCCTTATATATTTCTCCGTCGCTCCAGCCGTGCATTATCCCAAGGAAATATTCATTGAACTCCCGCCGTCTGCAGTGTGCGGCCAATACATCCTCCAAACGGTATGGCCTGTGTTCATTTCTCAGACCGTAGCTTCCTAATCTATGCACATATTGTGGCGACTCATCCCAGGAATTTGTATCATGAAAGTACTCTCTGGTATAACCCAAATCCGCGTAGTAGATGCAGCCAGGTCGAAGAGTCGGGTGCACTCTGGTGTCGACGGAGATACACCGGATATAATGCACGAACAAGGCATGAATGCCAATGTTACTGACCGGATGGAGAGAGCGGCTCTGAGTGTCCACACGGTACACCACAGGCGTGTTTTTCATCAACACAAGCAGCACATCACCATCCGACTTCACAAGGTAGAACTTGTCACGTCCAAGTTCTGGAAATGAAATTAGTGTCTCCATCTTGACAACTTGCTCGCTTCTGTACATTGGTGCACACTATTCTTTCGGACTCAAAATTGTCCGAAGCTATTGCATACAGTTTACCATTGAACGGGGTAATGCAACGCATACTATGGTTCTTGATCGAAAATCTTCCTTCTCCCCAACCATCTTCATATATATCCTTAGTTGGAGTGCTCTCATCGACCCAACCAAGTTCCTCCGGGTAATGTCCGCAAGCGAAGACCATAGTCGGGGAGTTGATTGCGACGGCGAATCCAGAAAAACAGTTGGCATCTGCGCCTCAAACATAGTGTTCGATGTCTTTGTGAGTGGGTTCAGAAGCCGTATCTTGTGCGGTGGGTTCTTCTGGGCAAGCACGATGACGCCACGGGAAAAGCCGACGAAGTAGAATCTAAAATATATTGATGAAGATAACATTTAGCACTAAGATTGAAAATAAGAATAGATTAACCCTATAGATATGGAGGAATTTGAACCTTGCACGAACTGCAGATAGATCTATGGTGACGTAGCGGGATGTGCCGAGATGGAGGAAGGTGAACTCAGCGGCGCGTGGAAGGGCGTGGTCTAGCATGATCCATTCGTGCAGGTGCACGTCGGTATCAGGTAAACCTGAGCTTCAATTTCTACAGACTTGCCTCATAGCAGAGTAGGTGTCCACGTACTCCTCATTCGCCAATAAGCATTCGCCGATCTTGTGAAGTGGTCCGTCAGCCGTGAGATAGGCCCAGTTCACGGAGGCGCCGCGCTTGGATGCGCCGCCCTCGGTGGCGACGGGCTCGGAGGCGACGGGCTCGGGGGCGATGGCCGCCAGCGCATTCTTCTTCTCCATCGCCGGCAGGGGAGCGCTCGTACGGCGGTTGGGGTTTTTTGGAGAAGTTGATGGGACGTGAGAGGGGTGGTTTCGTGCGTGAGCGAGAATGAGACGTACTATGTGCAGAGGGAGGGAGAGAGGGGCTTACGCGTCCTAAATGCGACCCGCGTCCTACGCGTCCACTATTGCACGTCTGCACCGCGACATGCGTCAACAATGGCACGTCTTCCACTTCTGCACCGCAACACGCGTCCTCGAGTCTAACCCTGGAAATTTAGATATACTCGGGTATATACTCGAGTCATATACTAGCATTTTTTGTTTGCTCAGTTTTCGCCTTGAGTGCTAATACTGACTAGTGCAATATACTCAGTTTTACCCTCAAGTGGCTGGTCAACAGAGAGTCAATGTAACATCCTAAAAAATTGTGCATTTTCAAATTCATGCATTGCATCACATCAGCATGTCAAATTTTTAGTTTTAGAAAATGTTTTAGTTGCTTCTTGCATAAAAGTGATTTATATTGCTTGTTTTGCTCCTTGTTGATTAATCTATATGCATACTATACTTATTCAAGTGCTTTACTGGATTGGGGCTGTGCCCATTATGTCCAAATACTGTACTGAAAGTATTTACCAATTTTCGTATTTTTATTTTGCGTCAGTTTAATAAACTATATCAGTAAATTCAGAAAAGAACAGAAAAGAGAAAGGAGAAAAAAAATAAACTGGCCGACCGGCCGGCCAGGCCAAACGGCCCAGCCAGGCACGCACATGCGAGCGAGCAGCAGCTCACGGGACGCGGGACGCACACGCCCCGTTTTTCCTTTTCTCCTCTCGTTTACTTTTCTTTTCTTTTCCCTGACCGTGGGCCCCGCAGAGCATCTCCAACCTTCAGCCAAAACTCCAGGCCGTGTACGTGAACGACGCGGAGAAGTACTCCGCGAAAATCTCACCGATTTCGTTGGCGTTTGCCACGGATTTTTCGATCTATAAATATCCCACAATCTCCTCCGTTTTGACTCCCTAAAATCCCTAATTTTTGCGCCGCCAGGCTGCGCGAATTTCTCGCCGGAGTACGGCGAATTTCTCGCCGGAGTACGCCCGCCAGCAAGTTCGAAGGAGGTTCCAGGAACCCTCGCCCTTCCCTTCTCTGTCCAAGATTCATAGATCAATCTACCGCATCTTTTTAACTTCTTTTTTTCCCACCAGCAGAACCACAAGAACACGCACACACGAGACCGTCGGAGCTTCACCGGAGACGGAGTAATTCAGCTAGGAACCGCCGCTGATCGGAACTAGCAGATCGCTGAAGAGTAGGTGAATGGAATCATCCCGTGAAGCCGCACCTCGCCGTCACCTGCAGAGTCGGAGGCAACAGCACCGCGTCCGTCTCCTTCGTCGTCCTCCACCACACCCCAGCATCGTTCGTAGCAGTACGTAGCAGTGAGCCGGTACAGCCTATCATGCCTCACCACGTTTCTTTAATTTTTCTTCCCTCCCGCATGCACTGATCACCGATCAGCTTGGTAGATGGCTAGCTCAAATACTGAACCGTACTGTCTCGTTTCCAAATCGATCGATCGTGCAGATGGTGCTAGCTCTTTCACCCATAAAGACTTTGAAAATTTATAACAAATAATCTATAGCTTCTTTTTAGATGATTCCTTTTGCATTGAGTTCGTAATTGAATTCTCTGTAACTTTCGTGTAGAAAGTTTCTCCATCCGAGAAACTTTTTCTGACAACTTTTCGGACAAAATTATTAAAAGACAGCGAAATATTTAATCTTGTAAAAATCTTAATTATGGTTTCGTAACTCGGAATTGAATAAATAATATATCGTTGGATTCAGAAAAATGAGTAGTTTGTACTTTTACGAAACTTGCGAGTTTTGCAATTTAAAATAGTGTATATAGTATTTTTACTATATTTTAAATTCTGTAAACTATTTTCAAATTGCAGATACTTAATTTTGCATATCCACCAGTATGCCTGCAAATGATATTAGAAACTATTTTTACACATAGATATTTTGTTCTTGGTAAAATGACTATTTGAAACCTCTATTGCATAAAATATTTGTTTATAAAAAAAGTTTGGTATCAAATTTAGTTCCAGAGCATGCATGCATTATTCCATTATGTGTTTTACCTGTTTATGTTGTTTGGTGTTTGATTGTGAATTATTTTGCTTGCGTTAGATTGCCCGGATTGCAACGCGTGCGATTGCGACGACTGTCTGAACACCGACCAAGGCAAGTGTCACAAACTCATTATCCTACTGTTTTCTATGCATTGGTAGTTGTTTTATGTGCATAATGATTTCAAATTGCTGGCCCTGGGATATTATCAAAGTGGAGAGATTGCGAGAGATAAATATTTTATTCTCTTAATGAAAACAACCATGTCAAATTAATACATCCCTGGATGGTAATTGGTAATGCTTGGTTTATGTTGAGTGGTTGCATCGGGGTCATTTCTATGGCAGCACCGTGTGCATCACACTTGAGGTTGGCCACCCAGGAATAAAGAGATTAGCTCGTTTTTCTAGTTTTAGTAGCTTCCAGTATAACCGCATGCTATATGGGCTCTGGCTAGATTGAGTAGGTTGCGAGAACTCGACCCAATGTACAGAGGGTGGTAGGTGTTGGTAGGACGGAGCACGTCCATTGTGGTTGAGGTATTGCTTCTGAAAGGTCTTGTCCTAGTCGACATATGTCCATTTGAGAAAAATGCGCATCATGGAAGAAGAACAGACTAGGTCATGTGGGGAATGTGTACAACCTCTCGAGAGTGTGTCAAATCTAAGTACTTAGCCGTGTCCCCGGTTACGGACATCTTTGAGCAATTAGAGCTTGAAACTGTTGGATAATCTCGTCAGTCGAATTTCTGAAATTAATGCACCAGGTGGATCATGGGTAGTAATTAGTCTTATTGAAATACTGTGTTTTAAGAAATGTTTTGAGAGTAGGGAAAATAAAACAGGCTTTACGCAAATATGAACTCCACCTGCCAAATATCATGTAGTTATAGGCGTCAGAAAAGGCACCATATGACATCTTGCCATTTCCATTCCAAGTGTAATGACCCTTCGGGGCTGCAACGTTTTATGTTGCAGGTTATTCTGAAGACGAGTAAGGAATACCGTAGGTTGCGAGCTTACACCCAACATGTTCGCCTGTGGCGTGATGGAGCTCTTCGTTTATTTATTTGCTGCTTGAACTATGTTATTTTCAGCTAGCCTTGAGCTATGCACTTTGTAATAATTATACCACGGATCATACGTTGTAATAATTGACGCATTTGCTATTCTGGTTATTCATCGAACTGTGTGTGCTAGCGATTGATCCAAGGGACTAGCACAAATAGCATAGAGATTCAACCTGTATGTCAGGTTGTGTCGTTTCAGTCAACAAATAGGATTAACTAGTTAAATGAGTTATTTAATGTGCAAGAAATTCCCCAAAAGAGTGGCACTTACTCATGGAGTCTTTAGCACAAATTGCCACTTCTCAAATCATAGATAAATCATAGATAAATCAAGTTTTACCACAAATTGCCACTTCTCAAATCACCTAGTAGCTATGAAGGTGCATGGTTTTCCACAATAAACCCTACCCAAAACAGCTTTCCCCAAAACATACTTTGTCTGAATGAGGCCATAATTTTAACACTCATGTATATTTGTATTGCAAATAGTTTGAGGTAGGCCAAGATGGGTTTCATTGTACAAAACACGCATTTTCCATTTTTTAAATCTCATATTTGAATCCCTTAGCCTGTTTACTACTCACTTGCCCTTGGTTTCTTGATACTACTCAGTTTTGCCCTCTCCCTTCACAAATTCTCACAGACGCCCAACATTGCCCTGATTGGTCTAGCCGATGTCACGCGGATCGTGCCCGTCGACCGTTGATCGTAGGATTTAACGGGCAGGATAACCCCTATCTCTCTCTCTCTCTGGTCGGGGCCACCACCCTTTCTCTCTCTGTCGGCGGTTAGCTTCCACCCTCTATGTATGCTTAAGAGCGGTTACCCAGTACGCTAAAGTTTGGTTTTCTGCATTATTTTTCACGAGCTAAATTATAAACTCTTTTAGGCATTATTTTCACGCAAAAGATGATACACCATCACCAATTTGTTGTAGCCATTACTTTTCACGCAAAAAAATGATACACCATCACCAATTTGTTTAGCCATTATTTTTCACGCAAAAAAATGATACACCATCACCAATTTGTTGTAGCCATTACTTTTCACGCAAAAAATGATACACCATCACCAATTTGTTTAGCCATTACTTTTCACGCAAAAAATGATACACCATCACCATTTCTTTGAGCCATTACTTTTCACGCAAAAAAATGATACACCATCACCCATTTCTTGTAGCCATTATTTTTCACGCAAAAAATGATACACCATCACCCATTTCTTGTAGCCATTATTTTTCACGCAAAAAATGATTCACCATCACCCATTTCTTATAGCCATTACTTTCCACGCAAAAAATGATAAACCATCACCGATTTGTTGTAGCCATTACTTTTCACGCAAAAAATGATGAACAATCACCGATTTCTTGTAGCCATTACGGTAAAATGATAAACTATCACGAATTACCATTTCTTTTAGGCATTACTTTTCACGGTAAAATGATAAACTAAATCACGAAGTTCCATTTCCGTCAAAATAGTCCGCATTACTTTTTTGTTGAGATATATACCCCCACAACGGTCATCTCCTCCTTAAATTATTGTGTAAACCCCCACAACGGTCACCTCCTCCTTAATTTATTGTGTAAACCCCTACAACAGTCATCTCTCCCTTATAAACACCCACAACGGCCATCCCTTGTGTCAATAGGTTCTGCCTCTCTCTTCTTCGTTCACATACACTTGATCATCCATTGCCATGGCTTCCACGTCTCGGACGCGGACCGGAAGGGGAAGGGGAAGGGGCGGCCGGGGTGGTGGATCATCATCATTGCCACCACCACCGTCGTCAACACTGCCATATATGATGACCCTTTGGTCAAGAAGGTACGTACGCATTCACACATATATGATGCATGTGATTAATTATGGGCATGTTCTAAAAAACCTTTAATTTCAAACGATCGACGCTCGATCTCTTTGCAGGCACTCCCAAAAAAGTTTGCGGACTATCTTGACGGCCAGGAGCCAGCTAAGGTGTATCTGCGAGCAGCTGACTGCGGTCTTCGTCTCTGGACCGTGGAGGTCCTATTTGACGGACAAGGCCGGATGTATCTCGACAAGGGCTGGGAGAATTTCGCCATCGCGCACGGTGTGGATTTTGGCTGCTCCGTACACTTCAAATATGAAGGCGATGATCTGCTCACAGTGAAGGTGTTCGACGGAACAATGTGTAGGAAGTACTACTACTCAGACGACGAAGATACTGACGATGAAAGTGACGACGTGATGAAGCCATGCATCCATCCCTTTAGATAAGGGGATTATGACCAAGAATATATATGTAGCTTCATATGCATCGATTTAGAGATCTACTAGCTATTTTCTATATATTTAGAGATCTAGCTATTTTCTATATATTATGCACAATGTTTAGCATAAGAGTCACTTTAGATTAAGCTACGAAAATAGTCACCTGCCATGGGCTAAGGCGGCCCCACAGAGCGGCTCTATATTATATTCTCTAAATAAATAGACAACCCCAGCGGTCATTGGCTGCGAAGGCCCCACAGAGCGGCAATATATGATTTTCTATAAATAAATAGACGACCCCACTGGTCATTGGCTGCGGCAGCCCCACAGAGCGGCAAATATATGTATTTTTCTGAAAAATAGACGACCCCACTGGTCATTGGCTGCGGCAGCCCCTCAGAGTGGCAATATATGACTTTTCCTGAAAAATAGATGACCCCACTGGTCAATGGCTGCGGTAGCCCTATAGAGCGGCCCCATTTCTCAGCACGAGACGGGTCAGAGAGGAACTGCCCTCTGTGTAGCCCCACCCGTCAGATTAACGGTAACGGTAAGGCCTCTGACCTGACGGCAACCCTCCCGTCCGAGCGTCTGCGAGGGGTTT
The DNA here is from genome assembly GCF_019359855.2 of Lolium perenne. Lineage (NCBI taxonomy): Eukaryota > Viridiplantae > Streptophyta > Magnoliopsida > Poales > Poaceae > Lolium > Lolium perenne. Next base: position 100,713,380 of record NC_067245.2, read on the forward strand.
CAAACTAGAGGGAGGGGAAAACTGAGGAAAAACTAACGAGCTGGGGAAAACTGAGCACAACTAAGGACCCGAGGGCACGAAAATAGAAATCCCAACTTTGTAATGCTAGTATTATTACTTCATAAGTGGTAATACTTTGACTTGCCTTCTTTGGTAATTTTAAGTGGATAGTTCGATTTTGCAGTTGGATTTTCATTGACTATTAGTTACTATCAGTACTTGATATCAATTAGATCTCAAGATGGATTTTCATTCATGGTGAAGTTAGGACGATATTTTTTTTTGCGGGCACTCGTGCTCGGCTATTGGTGATGGGAAACGGTGGTGCGGATGAAAAAGAGAATGGACATGGTACAAAATAGAGCAGACAAAGAGCGGGAGGAGCAAGCATAAGGGAAAATGAGTGCATAACATGTCGGATGCGATCATACCAGCACTAAAGCACCGGATCCCATCAGAACGCCGAAGTTAAGCGTGCTTGGGCGAGAGTAGTACTAGGATGGGTGACCTCCTGGGAAGTCCTCGTGTTGCATCCCTCCTTTTTTGCGTCACGCGGCGACATTCATGGTGAAGTTAGGACGATATTTTTTTTGCCGGCACTCGTGCTCGGCTATTGGTGATGGGAAACGGTGGTGCGGATGAAAAAGAGGATGGACATGGTACAAAATAGAGCAGACAAAGAGCGGGAGGAGCAAGCATAAGGGAAAATGAGTGCATAACATGTCGGATGCGATCATACCAGCACTAAAGCACCGGATCCCATTGATACGTCTCCGACGTATCGATAATTTCTTGTGTTCCATGCCACATTATTGATGATATCTACATGTTTTATGCACACTTTATGTCATATTCGTGCATTTTCTGGAACTAACCTATTAACAAGATGCCGAAGTGCCAGTTCCTGTTTTCTGCTGTTTTTGGTTTCAGAAATCCTAGTAACGAAATATTCTCGGAATCGGATGAAATCAACGCCCAGGTTCCTATTTTGCCCGGAAGCATCCAGAACACCCGAGAGCCGCCAGAGGGAAGCCCTGGGGGCCCCACACTACACCCTGGCGCGGCCAGAGGGGGGCCGCGCCGCCCTATGGTGTGGTGGCCCCAGGGCCCCTCCGAGGCTGCCCTTCCGCCTATTTAAAGCCTCCGTCGCGAAAACCCTAAAAAGTTCGACGAAAAAGCCACGGTACGAGAAACCATCCAGAGCCGCCGCCATCGCGAAGCCAAGATCTGGGGGACAGGAGTCTCTGTTCCGGCACGCCGTCGGGACGGGGAAGTGCCCCCGGAAGGCTCCTCCATCGACACCGCTGCCATCTCCACCGCCATCTTCATCACCGCTGCTGCTCCCATGAGGAGGGAGTAGTTCTCCATCGAGGCTCGGGGCTGTACCGGTAGCTATGTGGTTCATCTCTCTCCTATGTACTTCAATACAATAATCTCATGAGCTGCCTTACATGATTGAGATTCATATGATGATGCTTGTAATCTAGATGTCGTTATGCTAGTCAAGTGAATTTTACTTATGTGATCTCCGGAGACTCCTTGTCCCACGTGTGTAAAGGTGACAGTGTGTGCGCCGTGTGGGTCTCTTAGGCTATATTTCACAGAATACTTATTCACTGTTATGAATGGCATAGTGAAGTGCTTATTTATATCTCTTTATGATTACAATGTGTTTGTATCACAATTCATCTATGTGCTACTCTAGTGATGTTATTAAAGTAGTTTTATTCCTCCTGCACGGTGTAATGGTGACAGTGTGTGCATCCGTGTTAGTACTTGGCGTAGGCTATGATTATGATCTCTTGTAGATTATGAAGTTAACTATTGCTATGATGGTATTGATGTGATCTATTCCTCCTACATAGTGTGAAGGTGACAGTGTGCATGCTATGTTAGTACTTGGTTTAGTTGTGTTGATCTGTCGTGCACTCTAAGGTTATTTAAATATGAACATCGAATATTGTGGAGCTTGTTAACTCCGGCATTGAGGGTTCGTGTAATCCTACACAGTTAGTGGTGTTCATCATCCAACAAGAGGGTGTAGAGTATGCATTTATCTATTCTGTTATGTGATCAAAGTTCTATTCTGTTATGTGATCAAAGTTGAGAGTGTCCACTAGTGAAAGTCTAATCCCTAGGCCTTGTTCCTAAATACTGCTATCGCTGCTTGTTTACTGTTTTACTGCGTTACTACTGCTGCGTTACTACTGCTTGTTTACTGTCCTGAGCAAAGCACTTTTCTGGTGCCGTTGCCACTGCTCATATATATTCATACCACCTGTATTTCACTATCTCTTCGCCGAACTAGTGCACCTATTAGGTGTGTTGGGGACACAAGAGACTTCTTGCTTTGTGGTTGCAGGGTTGCATGAGAGGGATATCTTTGACCTCTTCCTCCCTGAGTTCGATAAACCTTGGGTGATCCACTTAAGGGAAAACTTGCTGCTGTTCTACAAACCTCTGCTCTTGGAGGCCCAACACTGTCTACAGGAAAAGGAGGGGGCGTAGACATCAAGCTATTTTCTGGCGCCGTTGCCGGGGAGGAAAGGTAAAAGGTACTCACACTTCGGATCTCGGCTACTAAGCTATTTTCACCGTCGTAAGTACTCGAAGCTATTTCCTTTAGATCCTGCAATTGCATCTTTTTGTTTCTTGTTTACACTAGTTTGGCATAATGGACAAGAATGAGCTTCTTATTCTATTTCCTTATTTAAAACATGGATTGTTTGATGCGAAAATTAAAAAACCTATGGAATCTTATTTGCATGCTGGTAGTAATATTAGTATGAACGCTTTGAACACCATTGTTGATAATAATATAGAAAGTTCTAAACTTGGGGAAGCTGGTTTTCATGATCTTTTTAGTCCCCCAAGCATTGAGGGGAAAATTTTCTTTGATGATACTTTGCCTCCTATTTATGATGATTATAATGATAGTGGTCTTTTGGTGCCACCTACTATGGAGAGTAAATTTTGTTGTGATTATACTATGCCTCCTACACTTGATGAGAATAATAATGATAGCTACTTTGTTGAATTTACTCCCACTACAACTAATAAAATTGATTATGCTTATGTGGGTAGTAATAATTTTATGCATAAGACTCATGATAAGAATGCTTTATGTGATAGTTATATTGTTGAGTTTGCTCATGATGCTACTGAAAGTTATTATGAGAGAGGAAAATATGGTTGTAGAAATTTTCATGTTACTAAAACACCTCTCGTTTTGCTGAAAATCTTGAAGCTGCACTTGTTTTATCTTTCTATGCTTATTGCATTATGCTTCATGAATTTGTTTATTTACAAGAATCTTATGCATAGGAAGCATGTTAGACTTAAATGTGTTTTGAATTTGCCTCTTGATGCTCTCTTTTGCTTCCAAAACTATTTCTTGCGAGTGCATCATTAAAACTGCTGAGCCCATCTTAATGGCTATAAAGAAAGAACTTCTTGGGAGATAACCCATGTGTTATTTTGATACAGTACTTTGTTTTTATTTTGTGTCTTGGAAGTTGTTTACTACTGTAGCAACCTCTCCTTATCTTAGTTTTGTGTTTTGTTGTGCCAAGTGAAGCCTCTAATCGAAAGTTGATACTAGATTTGGATTTCTGCGCAGAAACAGATTTCTATCTGTCACGAATCTGGGATGTTTTCTCTGTAGAAAAATCATAAAAATGTGCCAATTTACGTGCGTGTTCCTCAGATATTTACGCAACTTTCATTAGTTTTGAGTTTTCTGATCTGAGCAACGGAAGTATTTATTAAAAATTCGTCTTTACGGACTGTTCTGTTTTGACAGATTCTGCCTTTTATTTCGCATTGCTTCTTTCGCTGTGTTGGGTGGATTTCTTTGTTCCATTACCTTCCAGTAGCTTTGAGCAATATCCAGAAGTGTTAAGAATGATTGTGTCACCTCTGAACATATGAGTTTTTGATTATGTACTAACCCCTCTAATGAAGTTTATGAGAAGTTTGTTGTGAAGGAAGTTTTCAAGGGTCAAGAGAGGAGGATGATATACTATGATCAAGAAGAGTGAAAGCTCTAAGATTGGGGATGCCCCGGTGGTTCACCCCTGCATATATCAAGAAGACTCAAGCGTCTAAGATTGGGGATGCCCAAGGCATCCCCTTCTTCATCGACAACATTATCAGGTTCCTCCGCTGAAACTATATTTTTATTCCATCACATCTTATGTGCTTTGCTTGGAGCGTCGGTTTGTTTTTGTTTTTTTGTTTTGTTTGAATAAAATGGATCCTAGCATTCACTTTGTGGGAGAGAGACACGTTCCGCTGTAGCATATGGACAAGTATGTCCTTAGTTTCTACTCATAGTATTCATGGCGAAGTTTCTTCTTCGTTAACTTGTTATATGGTTGGAATTGGAAAATGATACATGTAGTAATTTGCTATAATGTCTTGGGTAATGTGATACTTGGCAATTGTTGTGCTCATGTTTAAGCTCTTGCATCATATACTTTGCACCTATTAATGAAGAAATACATAGAGCATGCTAAAATTTGGTTTGCATATTTGGTCTCTCTAAGGTCTAGATAATTTCTAGTATTGAGTTTGAACAACAAGGAAGACGGTGTAGAGTCTTATAATGTTTACAATATGTCTTTTATGTGAGTTTTGCTGCACCGGTTCATCCTTGTGTTTGTTTCAAAATAGACTTGCTAGCCTAAGCCTTGTATCGAGAGGGAATACCTCTCATGCATCCAAAATACTTGAGCCAACCACTATGCCATTTGTGTCCACCATACCTACCTACTACATGGTATTTCTCCGCCATTCCAAAGTAAATTGCTTGAGTGCTATCTTTAAAATTCCATCATTCACCTTTGCAATATATAGCTCATCGGACAAATAGCTTAAAAACTATTGTGGTATTGAATATGTACTTATGCACTTTATCTCTTATTAAGTTGCTTGTTGTGCGATAACCATGTTCACTGGGGACGCCATCAACTACTCTTTGTTGAATTTCATGTGAGTTGATATGCATGTTCGTCTTGTCTGAAGTAAGAGAGATCTACCACCTTATGGTTAAGCATGCATATTGTTAGAGAAGAACATTGGGCCGCTAACTAAAGCCATGATCCATGGTGGAAGTTTCAGTTTTGGACAATATCCTCAATCTCATATGAGAAAATTATTAATTGTTGTTACATGCTTATGCATAAAAGAGGAGTCCATTATCTGTTGTCTATGTTGTCCCGGTATGGATGTCTAAGTTGAGAATAATCAATAGCGAGAAATCCAATGCGAGCTTTCTCCTTAGACCTTTGTACAGGCGGCATAGAGGTACCCCTTTGTGACACTTGGTTAAAACATGTGCAGTGCGATGATCCGGTAGTCCAAGCTAATTAGGACAAGGTGCGGGCACTATTAGTATACTATGCATGAGGCTTGCAACTTGTAAGATATAATTTACATGATACATATGCTTTATTACTACCGTTGACAAAATTGTTTCATGTTTTCAAAATCAAAGCTCTAGCACAAATATAGCAATCGATGCTTTTCCTCCATGGAGGACCATTCTTTTACTTTCATTGTTGAGTCAGTTCACCTATTTCTCTCCACCTCAAGAAGCAAACACTTGTGTGAACTGTGCATTGATTCCTACATACTTGCATATTGCACTTGTTATATTACTTTGCATTGACAACTATCCATGAGATATACATGTTATAAGTTGAAAGCAACCGCTGAAACTTAATCTTCCTTTGTGTTGCTTCAAAGCCTTTACTTTGAATTATTGCTTTATGAGTTAACTCTTATGCAAGACTTATTGATGCTTGTCTTTAAGTACTATTCATGAAAAGTCTTTGCTTTATGATTCATTTGTTTACTCATGTCATTACCATTGTCTTGGATTACTGCATTCATTATATATGTTTACAATATGATCAAGTTTATGATGGCATGTCACTCCAGAAATTATCTTTGTTATCGTTTTACCTGCTCGGGACGAGCAGAACTAAGCTTGGGGATGCTGATACGTCTCCGACGTATCGATAATTTCTTGTGTTCCATGCCACATTATTGATGATATCTAAATGTTTTATGCACACTTTATGTCATATTCGTGCATTTTCTGGAACTAACCTATTAACAAGATGCCGAAGTGCCAGTTCCTGTTTTCTGCTGTTTTTGGTTTCAGAAATCCTAGTAACGAAATATTCTCGGAATCGGACGAAATCAACGCCCAGGTTCCTATTTTGCCCGGAAGCATCCAGAACACCCGAGAGCCGCCAGAGGGAAGCCCTAGGGGCCCCACACTACACCCTGGCGCGGCCAGAGGGGGGGCCGCGCCGCCCTATGGTGTGGTGGCCCCAGGCCCCCTCCGAGGCTGCCCTTCCGCCTATTTAAAGCCTCCGTCGCGAAAACCCTAAAAAGTTCGACGAAAAAGCCACGGTACGAGAAACCATCCAGAGCCGCCGCCATCGCGAAGCCAAGATCTGGGGGACAGGAGTCTCTGTTCCGGCACGCCGTCGGGACGGGGAAGTGCCCCCGGAAGGCTCCTCCATCGACACCGCTGCCATCTCCACCACCATCTTCATCACCGCTGCTGCTCCCATGAGGAGGGAGTAGTTCTCCATCGAGGCTCGGGGCTGTACCGGTAGCTATGTGGTTCATCTCTCTCCTATGTACTTCAATACAATAATCTCATGAGCTGCCTTACATGATTGAGATTCATATGATGATGCTTGTAATCTAGATGTCGTTATGCTAGTCAAGTGAATTTTACTTATGTGATCTCCGGAGACTCCTTGTCCCACGTGTGTAAAGGTGACAGTGTGTGCACCGTGTGGGTCTCTTAGGCTATATTTCACAGAATACTTATTCACTGTTATGAATGGCATAGTGAAGTGCTTATTTATATCTCTTTATGATTGCAATGTGTTTGTATCACAATTCATCTATGTGCTACTCTAGTGATGTTATTAAAGTAGTTTTATTCCTCCTGCACGGTGTAATGGTGACAGTGTGTGCATCCGTGTTAGTACTTGGCGTAGGCTATGATTATGATCTCTTGTAGATTATGAAGTTAACTATTGCTATGATGGTATTGATGTGATCTATTCCTCCTACATAGTGTGAAGGTGACAGTGTGCATGCTATGTTAGTACTTGGTTTAGTTGTGTTGATCTGTCGTGCACTCTAAGGTTATTCAAATATGAACATCGAATATTGTGGAGCTTGTTAACTCCGGCATTGAGGGTTCGTGTAATCCTACACAGTTAGTGGTGTTCATCATCCAACAAGAGGGTGTAGAGTATGCATTTATCTATTCTGTTATGTGATCAAAGTTGAGAGTGTCCACTAGTGAAAGTCTAATCCCTAGGCCTTGTTCCTAAATACTGCTATCGCTGCTTGTTTACTGTTTTACTGTGTTACTACTGCTGCGTTACTACTGCTTGTTTACTGTCCTGAGCAAAGCACTTTTCTGGTGCCGTTGCCACTGCTCATATATATTCATACCACCTGTATTTCACTATCTCTTCGCCGAACTAGTGCACCTATTAGGTGTGTTGGGGACACAAGAGACTTCTTGCTTTGTGGTTGCAGGGTTGCATGAGAGGGATATCTTTGACCTCTTCCTCCCTGAGTTCGATAAACCTTGGGTGATCCACTTAAGGGAAAACTTGCTGCTGTTCTACAAACCTCTGCTCTTGGAGGCCCAACACTGTCTACAGGAAAAGGAGGGGGCGTAGACATCACCCATCAGAACTCCGAAGTTAAGCGTGCGTGGGCGAGAGTAGTACTAGGATGGGTGACCTCCTGGGAAGTCCTCGTGTTGCATCCCTCCTTTTTTGCGTCACGCGGCGACATTCATGGTGAAGTTAGGACGATATTTTTTTTGCGGGCACTCGTGCTCGGCTATTGGTGATGGGAAACGGTGGTGCGGATGAAAAAGAGGATGGACATGGTACAAAATAGAGCAGACAAAGAGCGTTAGGAGCAAGCATAAGTGAAAATGAGTGCATAACATGTCGGATGCGATCATACCAGCACTAAAGCATCGGATCCCATCAGAACTCCGAAGTTAAGCGTGCTTGGGCGAGAGTAGTACTAGGATGGGTGACCTCCTGGGAAGTCCCCGTGTTGCATCCCTCCTTTTTTGCGTCACGCGGCGACATTCATGGTGAAGCTAGGACGATATTTTTTTTGCGGGCACTCGTGCTCGGCTATTGGTGATGGGAAACGGTGGTGCGGATGAAAAAGAGGATGGACATGGTACAAAATAGAGCAGACAAAGAGCGGGAGGAGCAAGCATAAGGGAAAATGAGTGCATAACATGTCGGATGCGATCATACCAGCACTAAAGCACCGGATCCTATCAGAACTCCGAAGTTAAGCGTGCTTGGGCGAGAGTAGTACTAGGATGGGTGACCTCCTGGGAAGTCCTCGTGTTGCATCCCTCCTTTTTTGCGTCACTCGACGACATTCATGGTGAAGTTAGGACGATATTTTTTTGCGGGCACTCGTGCTCGACTATTGGTGATGGGAAACGGTGGTGCGGATGAAAAAGAGGATGGCCATGGTACAAAATAGAGCAGACAAAGAGCGGGAGGAGCAAGCATAAGGGAAAATGAGTGCATAACATGTCGGATGCGATCATACTAGCACTAAAGCACCGCATCCCATCAGAACTCCGAAGTTAAGCGTGCTTGGGCGAGAGTAGTACTAGGATGGGTGACCTCCTGGGAAGTCCTCGTGTTGCATCCCTCCTTTTTTGCGTCACGCGGCGACATTCATGGTGAAGTTAGGACGATATTTTTTTTTGCAGGCACTTGTGCTCGGCTATTGGTGATGGGAAACGGTGGTGCGGATGAAAAAGAGGATGGACATGGTACAAAATAGAGCAGACAAAGAGCGGGAGGAGCAAGCATAAGGGAAAATGAGTGCATAACATGTCGGATGCGATCATACCAGCACTAAAGCACCGGATCCTATCAGAACTCCGAAGTTAAGCGTGCTTGGGCGAGAGTAGTACTAGGATGGGTGACCTCCTGGGAAGTCCTCGTGTTGCATCCCTCCTTTTTTGCGTCACGCGACGACATTCATGGTGAAGTTAGGACGATATTTTTTTGCGGGCACTCGTGCTCGACTATTGGTGATGGGAAACGGTGGTGCGGATGAAAAAGAGGATGCACATGGTACAAAATAGAGCAGACAAAGAGCGGGAGGAGCAAGCATAAGGGAAAATGAGTGCATAACATGTCGGATGCGATCATACTAGCACTAAAGCACCGCATCCCATCAGAACTCCGAAGTTAAGCGTGCTTGGGCGACAGTAGTACTAGGATGGGTGACCTCCTGGGAAGTCCTCGTGTTGCATCCCTCCTTTTTTGCGTCACGCGGCGACATTCATGGTGAAGTTAGGACGATATTTTTTTGCGGGCACTTGTGCTCGGCTATTGGTGATGGGAAACGGTGGTGCGGATGAAAAAGAGGATGGACATGGTACAAAATAGAGCAGACAAAGAGCGGGAGGAGCAAGCATAAGGGAAAATGAGTGCATAACATGTCGGATGCGATCATACCAGCACTAAAGCACCGGATAACATCAGAACTATGAAGTTAAGCGTGCTTGGGCGAGAGTAGTACTAGGATGGGTGACCTCCTGGGAAGTCCTCGTGTTGCATCCCTCCTTTTTTGCGTCACGCGGCGACATTCATGGTGAAGTTAGGACGATATTTTTTTGCGGGCACTCGTGCTCGGCTATTGGTGATGGGAAACGGTGGTGCGGATGAAAAAGAGGATGGACATGGTACAAAATAGAGCATACAAAGAGCGGGAGGAGCAAGCATAAGGGAAAATGAGTGCATAACATGTCGGATGCGATCATACCAGCACTAAAGCACCGGATCCCATCAGAACTCCGAAGTTAAGCGTGCTTGGGCGAGAGTAGTACTAGGATGGGTGACCTCCTGGGAAGTCCCCGTGTTGCATCCCTCCTTTTTTGCGTCACGCGGCGACATTCATGGTGAAGTTAGGACGATATTTTTTTTTGCGGGCACTTGTGCTCGGCTATTGGTGATGGGAAACGGTGGTACGGATGAAAAAGAGGATGGATATGGTACGAAATAGAGCAGACAAAGAGCGGGAGGAGCAAGCATAAGGGAAAATGAGTGCATAACATGTCGGATGCGATCATACCAGCACTAAAGCACTGGATCCCATCTGAACTCCGAAGTTAAGCGTGCTTGGGCGAGAGTAGTACTAGGATGGGTGACCTCCTGGGAAGTCCTCGTGTTGCATCCCTCCTTTTTTTGCGTCACGCGGCGACATTCATGGTGAAGTTAGGACGATATTTTTTTGCGGGCACTCGTGCTCGGCTATTGGTGATGGGAAACGGTGGTGCGGATGAAAAAGAGGATGAACATGGTACAAAATAGAGCGGACATAGAGCGGGAGGAGCAAGCATACGGGAAAATGAGTGCATAACATGTCGGATGCGATCATACCAGCACTAAAGCACCGGATCCGATCAGAACTCCGAAGTTAGGCGTGCTTGGGCGAGAGTAGTACTAGGATGGGTGACCTCCTGGGAAGTCCTCGTGTTGCATCCCTCCTTTTTTTGCGTCACGCGGCGACATTCATGGTGAAGTTAGGACGATATTTTTTGCGGGCACTCGTGCTCGGCTATTGGTGATGGGAAACGGTGGTGCGGATGAAAAAGAGGATGGACATAGTACAAAATTGAGCAGACAAAGAGCGGGAGGAGCAAGCATAAGGGAAAATGAGTGCATAACATGTTGGATGCGATCATACCAGCACTAAACCACCGGATCCCATCAGAACTCCGAAGTTAAGCGTGCTTGGGCGACAGTAGTACTAGGATGGGTGACCTCCTGGGAAGTCCTCGTGTTGCATCCCTCCTTTTTTGCGTCACGCGGCGACATTCATGGTGAAGTTAGGACGATATTTTTTTGCGGGCACTCGTGCTCGGCTATTGGTGATGGGAAACGGTGGTGCGGATGAAAAAGAGGATGGACATGGTACAAAATAGAGCAGACAAAGAGCGGGAGGAGCAAGCATAAGGGAAAATGAGTGCATAACATGTCGGATGCGATCATACCAGCACTAAAGCACCGGATCCTATCAGAACTCCGAAGTTAAGCGTGCTTGGGCGAGAGTAGTACTAGGATGGGTGACCTCCTGGGAAGTCCTCGTGTTGCATCCCTCCTTTTTTGCGTCACGCGACGACATTCATGGTGAAGTTAGGACGATATTTTTTTGGGGGCACTCGTGCTCGACTATTGGTGATGGGAAACGGTGGTGCGGATGAAAAAGAGGATGCACATGGTACAAAATAGAGCAGACAAAGAGCGGGAGGAGCAAGCATAAGGGAAAATGAGTGCATAACATGTCGGATGCGATCATACTAGCACTAAAGCACCGCATCCCATCAGAACTCCGAAGTTAAGCGTGCTTGGGCGACAGTAGTACTAGGATGGGTGACCTCCTGGGAAGTCCTCGTGTTGCATCCCTCCTTTTTTGCGTCACGCGGCGACATTCATGGTGAAGTTAGGACGATATTTTTTTTTGCGGGCACTTGTGCTCGGCTATTGGTGATGGGAAACGGTGGTGCGGATGAAAAAGAGGATGGACATGGTACAAAATAGAGCAGACAAAGAGCGGGAGGAGCAAGCATAAGGGAAAATGAGTGCATAACATGTCGGATGCGATCATACCAGCACTAAAGCACCGGATAACATCAGAACTATGAAGTTAAGCGTGCTTGGGCGAGAGTAGTACTAGGATGGGTGACCTCCTGGGAAGTCCTCGTGTTGCATCCCTCCTTTTTTGCGTCACGCGGCGACATTCATGGTGAAGTTAGGACGATATTTTTTTGCGGGCACTCGTGCTCGGCTATTGGTGATGGGAAACGGTGGTGCGGATGAAAAAGAGGATGGACATGGTACAAAATAGAGCAGACAAAGAGCGGGAGGAGCAAGCATAAGGGAAAATGAGTGCATAACATGTCGGATGCGATCATACCAGCACTAAAGCACCGGATCCCATCAAAACTCCGAAGTTAAGCGTGCTTGGGCGAGAGTAGTACTAGGATGGGTGACCTCCTGGGAAGTCCCCGTGTTGCATCCCTCCTTTTTTGCGTCACGCGGCGACATTCATGGTGAAGTTAGGACGATATTTTTTTTTGCGGGCACTTGTGCTCGGCTATTGCTGATGGGAAACGGTGGTGCGGATGAAAAAGAGGATGGATATGGTACAAAATAGAGCAGACAAAGAGCGGGAGGAGCAAGCATAAGGGAAAATGAGTGCATAACATGTCGGATGTGATCATACCAGCACTAAAGCACTGGATCCCATCTGAACTCCGAAGTTAAGCGTGCTTGGGCGAGAGTAGTACTAGGATGGGTGACCTCCTGGGAAGTCCTCGTGTTGCATCCCTCCTTTTTTGCGTCACGCGGCGACATTCATGGTGAAGTTAGGACGATATTTTTTTGCGGGCACTCGTGCTCGGCTATTGGTGATGGGAAACGGTGGTGCGGATGAAAAAGAGGATGGACATGGTACAAAATAGAGCAGACAAAGAGCGGGAGGAGCAAGCATAAGGGAAAATGAGTGCATAACATGTCGGATGCGATCATACCAGCACTAAAGCACCGGATCCCATCAGAACTCCAAAGTTAAGCGTGCTTGGGCGAGAGTAGTACTAGGATGGGTGACCTCCTGGGAAGTCCTCGTGTTGCATCCCTCCTTTTTTGCGTCACGCGGCGACATTCATGGTGAAGTTAGGACGATATTTTTTTGCGGGCACTCGTGCTCGGCTATTGGTGATGGGAAACGGTGGTGCGGATGAAAAAGAGGATGAACATGGTACAAAATAGAGCGGACATAGAGCGGGAGGAGCAAGCATACGGGAAAATGAGTGCATAACATGTCGGATGCGATCATACCAGCACTAAAGCACCGGATCCGATCAGAACTCCGAAGTTAAGCGTGCTTGGGCGAGAGTAGTACTAGGATGGTTGACCTCCTGGGAAGTCCTCGTGTTGCATCCCTCCTTTTTTGCGTCACGCGGCGACATTCATGGTGAAGTTAGGACGATATTTTTTTGCGGGCACTCGTGCTCGGCTATTGGTGATGGGAAACGGTGGTGCGGATGAAGAAGAGGATGGACATAGTACAAAATAGAGCGGACAAAGAGCGGGAGGAGCAAGCATAAGGGAAAATGAGTGCATAACATGTTGGATGCGATCATACCGGCACTAAACCACCGGATCCCATCGAACTCCGAAGTTAAGCGTGCTTGGGCGAGAGTAGTACTAGGATGGGTGACCTCTGGGAAGTCCTCGTGTTGCATCCCTCCTTTTTTGCGTCACGCGGCGACATTCATGGTGAAGTTAGGACGATATTTTTTTGCGGGCACTCGTGCTCGGCTATTGGTGATGGGAAACGGTGGTGCGGATGAAAAAGAGGATGGACATAGTACAAAATAGAGCAGACAAAGAGCGGGAGGAGCAAGCATAAGGGAAAATGAGTGCATAACATGTTGGATGCGATCATACCAGCACTAAACCACCGGATCCCATCAGAACTCCGAAGTTAAGCGTGCTTGGGCGAGAGTAGTACTAGGATGGGTGACCTCCTGGGAAGTCCTCGTGTTGCATCCTTCCTTTTTTGCGTCACGCGGCGACATTCATGGTGAAGTTAGGACGATATTTTTTTGCGGGCACTCGTGCTCGGCTATTGGTGATGAGAAACGGTGGTGCGGATGAAAAAGAGGATGGACATGGTACAAAATAGAGCAGACAAAGAGCGGGAGGAGCAAGCATAAGGGAAAATGAGTGCATAACATGTCGGATGCGATCATACCAGCACTAAAGCACCGGATCCCATCAGAACTCCGAAGTTAAGCGTGCTTGGGAGAGAGTAGTACTAGGATGGGTGACCTCCGTAAGTCCTCGTGTTGCATCCCTCCTTTTTTGCGTCACGCGGCGACATTCATGGTGAAGTTACGACGATATTTTTTTTTACGGGCACTCGTGCTCGGCTATTGGTGATGGGAAACGGTGGTGCGGATGAAAAAGAGGATGGACATGGTACAAAATAGAGCAGACAAAGAGCGGGAGGAGCAGGCATAAGGGAAAATGAGTGCATAACATGTCGGATGCGATCATACCAGCACTAAAGCACCGGATCCCATCAGAACTCCGAAGTTAAGCATGCTTGGGCGAGAGTAGTACTAGGATGGGTGACCTCCTGGGAAGTCCTCGTGTTGCATCCCTCCTTTTTTGCGTCACGCGGCGACATTCATGGTGAAGTTAGGACGATATTTTTTTGCGGGCACTCGTGCTCGGCTATTGGTGATGGGAAATGGTGGTGCGGATGAAAAAGAGGATGGACATGGTACAAAATAGAGCAGACAAAGAGCGGGAGGAGCAAGCATAAGGGAAAATGAGTGCATAATATGTCGGATGCGATCATATCAGCACTAAAGCACCGGATCCCATCAGAACTCCGAAGTTAAGCGTGCTTGGGCGAGAGTAGTATTAGGATGGGTGACCTCCTGGGAAGTCCTCGTGTTGCATCCCTCCTTTTTTGCGTCACGCGGCGACATTCATGGTAAAGTTAGGAAGATATTTTTTTGCGGGCACTCGTGCTCGGCTATTGGTGATGGGAAACGGTGGTGCGGATGAAAAAGAGGATGGACATGGTACAAAATAGAGCAGACAAAGAGCGGGAGGAGCAAGCATAAGGGAAAATGAGTGCATAACATGTCGGATGCGATCATACCAGCACTAAAGCACCGGATCCCATCAGAACTCCGAAGTTAAGCGTGCTTGGGCGAGAGTAGTACTAGGATGAGTGAACTCCTCGGAAGTCCTCGTGTTGCATCCTTCCTTTTTTGCGTCACGCGGCGACATTCATGGTGAAGTTAGGACGATATTTTTTTGCGGGCACTCGTGCTCGGCTATTGGTGATCGGAAACGGTGGTGCGGATGAAAAAGAGGATGGACATGGTACAAAATAGAGCAGACAAAGAGCGGGAGGAGCAAGCATAAGGGAAAATGAGTGCATAACATGTCGGATGCGATCATACCAGCACTAAAGCACCGGATCCCATCAGAACTACGAAGTTAAGCGTGCTTGGGCGAGAGTAGTACTAGGATGGGTGACCTCCTGGGAAGTCCTTGAGTTGCATCCCTCCTTTTTTGCGTCACGCGGCGACATTCATGGTGAAGTTAGGACGATATTTTTTTTGCGGGCACTCGTGCTAGACCATTGGTGATGGGAAACGGTGGTGCGGATGAAAAAGAGGATGAACATGGTACAAAATAGAGCAGACAAAGAGCGGGAGGAGCAAACATAAGGGAAAATGAGTGCATAACATGTCGGATGCGATCATACCAGCACTAAAGCACCGGATCCCATCAGAACTCCGAAGTTAAGCGTGCTTGGGCGAGAGTAGTACTAGGATGGGTGACCTCCGTAAGTCCTCGTGTTGCATCCCTCCTTTTTTGCGTCACGCGGCGACATTCATGGTGAAGTTAGGACGATATTTTTTTGCGGGCACTCGTGCTCGGCTATTGGTGATGGGAAACGGTGGTGCGGATGAAAAAGAGGATGGACATGGTACAAAATAGAGCAGACAAAGAGCGGGAGGAGCAAGCATAAGGGAAAATGAGTGCATAACATGTCGGATGCGATCATACCAGCACTAAAGCACCGGATCCGATCAGAACTCCGAAGTTAAGCGTGCTTGGGCGAGAGTAGTACTAGGATGGGTGAACTCCTGGGAAGTCCTCGTGTTGCATCCCTCCTTTTTTGCGTCACGCGGCGACATTCATGGTGAAGTTAGGACGATATTTTTTTGCGGGCACTCGTGCTCGGCTATTGGTGATGGGAAACGGTGGTGCGGATGTTAAATAGCTTGGACATGGGCCACCACTTACGAGACAAAGAGCGGGAGGAGCAAGCATAAGGGAAAATGAGTGCATAACATGTCGGATGCGATCATACCAGCACTAAAGCACCGGATCCCATCAGAACTCCGAAGTTAAGCGTGCTTGGGCGAGAGTAGTACTAGGATGGGTGAACTCCTGGGAAGTCCTCGTGTTGCATCCCTCCTTTTTTGCGTCACGCGGTGACATTCATGGTGAAGTTAGGACGATATTTTTTTGCGGGCACTCGTGCTCGGCTATTGGTGATGGGAAACGGTGGTGCGGATGAAAAAGAGGATGGACATGGTACAAAATAGAGCAGACAAAGAGCGGGAGGAGCAAGCATAAGGGAAAATGAGTGCATAACATGTCGGATGCGATCATACCAGCACTAAAGCACCGGATCCCATCAGAACTCCGAAGTTAAGCGTGCTTGGGCGAGACTAGTACTAGGATGGGTGACCTCCTGGGAAGTCCTCGTGTTGCATCCCTCCTTTTTTGCGTCACGCGGCGACATTCATGGTGAAGTTAGGACGATATTTTTTTGCGGGCACTCGTGCTCGACTATTGGTGATGGGAAACGGTGGTGCGGATGAAAAAGAGGATGAACATGGTACAAAATAGAGCAGACAAAGAGCGGGAGGAGCAAGCATAAGGGAAAATGAGTGCATAACATGTCGGATGCGATCATACCAGCACTAAAGCACCGGATCCCATCAGAACTCCGAAGTTAAGCGTGCTTGGGCGAGAGTAGTACTAGGATGGGTGACCTCCGTAAGTCCTCGTGTTGCATCCCTCCTTTTTTGCGTCACGCGGCGACATTCATGGTGAAGTTAGGACGATATTTTTTTGCGGGCACTCGTGCTCGGCTATTGGTGATGGGAAACGGTGGTGCGGATGAAAAAGAGGATGGACATGGTACAAAATAGAAGACGACAAAGAGCGGGAGGAGCAAGCATAAGGGAAAATGAGTGCATAACATGTCGGATGCGATCATACCAGCACTAAAGCACCGGATCCCATCAGAACTCCGAAGTTAAGCATGCTTGGGCGAGAGTAGTACTAGGATGGGTGACCTCCTGGGAAGTCCTCGTGTTGCATCCCTCCTTTTTTGCGTCACGCGGCGACATTCATGGTGAAGTTAGGACGATATTTTTTTTTGCGGGCACTCGTGCTCGGCTATTGGTGATGGGAAACGGTGGTGCGGATGAAAAAGAGGATGGACATGGTAAAAAATAGAGCAGACAAAGAGCGGGAGGAGCAAGCATAAGGGAAAATGAGTGCATAACATGTCGGATGCGATCATACCAGCACTAAAGCACCGGATCCCATCAGAACTCCGAAGTTAAGCGTGCTCGGGCGAGAGTAGTACTAGGATGGATGACCTCCTGGGAAGCCCTCGTGTTGCATCCCTCCTTTTTTTGCGTCACGCGGCGACATTCATGGTGAAGTTAGGACGATATTTTTTTGCGGGCACTCGTGCTCGGCTATTGGTGATGGGAAACGGTGGTGCGGATGAAAAAGAGGATGGACATGGTACAAAATAGAGCAGACAAAGAGCGGGAGGAGCAAGCATAAGGGAAAATGAGTGCATAACATGTCGGATGCGATCATACCAGCACTAAAGCACCGGATCCCATCAGAACTCCGAAGTTAAGCATGCTTGGGCGAGAGTAGTACTAGGATGGGTGACCTCCTGGGAAGTCCTCGTGTTGCATCCCTCCTTTTTTGCGTCACGCGGCGACATTCATGGTGAAGTTAGGATGATATTTTTTTTGCGGGCACTCGTGCTCGGCTATTGGTGATGGGAAACGGTGGTGCGGATGAAAAAGAGGATGGACATGGTACAAAATAGAGCAGACAAAGAGCGGGAGGAGCAAGCATAAGGGAAAATGAGTGCATAACATGTCGGATGCGATCATACCAGCACTAAAGCACCGGATCCCATCAGAACTCCGAAGTTAAGCGTGCTTGGGCGAGAGTAGTACTAGGGTGGGTGACCTCCTGGGAAGCCTGATACGTCTCCGACGTATCGATAATTTCTTATGTTCCATGCCACATTATTGATGATATCTACATGTTTTATGCATACTTTATGTCATTATTATGCGTTTTCCGGAACTAACCTATTGACGAGATGCCGAAGTGCCAGTTCCTGTTTTCTGCTGTTTTTGGTTTCAGAAATCCTAGTAAGGAAATATTCTCGGAATTGGACGAAATCAACACCCAGGGTCCTATTTTCACACGAAGCTTCCAGAAGACCGGAGGAGATACGAAGTGGGGCCACGAGGTGGCGCCACACTAAGGCGGCGCGGCCAGGCTAGGGCCCGCGCCGCCCTGTTGTGTGGATCCCTCATGAGTCCACCGACCTTGCCCTTCCGCCTACTTAAAGTCTCCGTCGCGAAAACCCTACCACGTTCGACGAAACCGGAGAAAACCTTCCAGAGCCGCCGCCATCGCGAAGCCAAGATCTGGGGGATAGGAGTCTCTATTCCGGCACGCCGCCGGGACGGGGAAGTGCCCCCGGAAGGCTTCTCCATCGACACCACCTCCATCTTCATCAACGCTGTTGTCTCCCATGAGGAGGGAGTAGTTCTCCATCGAGGCTCGGGGCTATACCGGTAGCTATGTGGTTCATCTCTCTCCTATGTACTTCAATACAATAATCTCATGAGCTGCCTTACATGATTGAGATTCATATGATGATGCTTGTAATCTAGATGTCATTATGCTAGTCAAGTGGGTTTTACTTATGTGATCTCCGTAGACTCCTTGTCCCACGTGTGTAAAGGTGATAGTGTGTGCACCGTGTGGGTCTCTTAGGCTATATTTCACAGAATACTTATTCGCTGTTATGAATGGCATAGTGAAGTGCTTATTTATATCTCTTTATGATTGCAATGTGTTTTGTATCACAATTTATCTGTGTGCTACTCTAGTGATGTTATTAAAGTAGTTTATTCCTCCTGCACGGTGTAATGGTGACAGTGTGTGCATCGTGTAGTACTTGGCGTAGGCTATGATTGTGATCTCTTGTAGATTATGAAGTTAACTATTGCTATGATAGTATTGATGTGATCTATTCCTCCTTTCGTGGTGTGAAGGTGACAGTGTGCATGCTATGTTAGTACTTGGTTTAGTTGTGTTGATCTGTCGTGCACTCTAAGGTTATTCAAATATGAACATCGAATATTGTGGAGCTTGTTAACTCCGGCATTGAGGGTTCGTGTTATCCTACACAGTTAGTGGTGTTCATCATCCAACAAGAGGGTGTAGAGTCTAGCATCTATTTATTTATTCTGTTATGTGATCAATGTTGAGAGTGTCCACTAGTGAAAGTATGATCCCTAGGCCTTGTTCCTAAATACTGCTATCGCTGCTTGTTTCTTGTTTTCTTGCTTGTTTACTTCCCGCAATATTACTACCATCAATCGCACGCCAAAGCACTTTTTCAAGGCGCCGTTACTACTGCTCATATTCATTCATACCACTTGTATTTCACTATCTCTTCGCCGAACTAGTGCACATATTAGGTGTGTTGGGGACACAAGAGACTTCTTGCTTTGTGGTTGCAGGGTTGCATGAGAGGGATATCTTTGACCTCTTCCTCCCTGAGTTCGATAAACCTTGGGTGATCCACTTAAGGGAAACTTGCTGCTGTTCTACAAACCTCTGCTCTTGGAGGCCCAACACTGTCTACAAGAATAGAAGCACCCGTAGACATCAAGCTATTTTCTGGCGCCGTTGCCGGGGAGGAAAGGTAAAAGGCACTCATACTTCGGTCCAAGGTAACTGAGTACTTTTCTGTTGCCGTTGTGTGTGTGCTCGAAGCTATTTCCTTTAGATCCTGCAATTGCATCTTTTTGTCTCTTGTTTTACACTAGTAAGGCTTAATGGAAGACACCAACAAAATGAGAGATCTTTATGAACTTTATCTTGAATTAGGACATGATGTGTTTGAAGAGAAAATTAAAAAACCCATGGAACTTATGCATGCTAATGGGAATGTTATTAGTATGAATGCTTTGAACACCATTGTTGCTAATGCTATGGAAGAATTTAAGCTTGGGGAGGTCGGTTTTGATGAAAATGATCTCTTTAGCCCTCCGGGTATTGAGGAGAAAGTTTATGTTGATTATGATATGCCTCCTATTTATGATGATTATAATGATAGTGGTCTTTTGGTGCCGCCTACTATGGAGAGTAAATGTTATTATGATTATACTATGCCTCCTACACTTGATGAGAATAATAATGATAGCTACTTTGTTGAATTTGCTCCCACTACAACTAATAAAATTGATTATGCTTATGTGGAGAGTAATGATACTTTTATGCATGTGAATAAGAACGCTTTATGTGATACTTATATTGTTGAGTTTGTTCATGATGCCTCTGAAAATTATTATGAGAGAGGAAAATATAGTTGTAGAAATTTTCCTGTTACTAAAACACCTCTCTATGTGCTGAAATTTTTGAAGCTACACTTGTTCTATCTTCCTATGCTTGTTACTTTGCTCTTCATGAACTTGTTTATTTACAAGATTCCTATGCATAGGAAGCATGTTAGACTTAAATTTGTTTTGAATTTGCCTCTTGATGCTCTCTTTTGCTTCAACTACTATTTCTTGCGAGTGCATCATTAAAACTGCTGAGCCCATCTTAATGGCTATAAAGAAAGAACTTCTTGGGAGATAACCCATGTGTTTATTTTACTACAGTACCTTTTTTTATATATTTGTGTCTTGGAAGTTGTTACTACTGTAGAAACCTTTCCTTATCTTTATTTTATAGCATTGTTGTGCCAAGTAAAGTCTTTGATAGTAATGTTGATACTAGATTTGGATTACTGCGCAGAAACAGATTTCTGTCTGTCACGAATCTGGGCAGAATTCTCTGTAGGTAACTCAGAAAAATCTGCCAATTTACGTGTGTGATCCTCAGATATGTACGCAACTTTAATTAAATTTGAGCATTTTCATCTGAGCAAGTCTGGTGCCACTTTAAAATTCGTCTTTACGGACTGTTCTGTTTTGACAGATTCTGCCTTTTATTTCGCATTGCCTCTTTTGCTATGTTGGATGGATTTCTTGGTCCCATTAACTTCCAGTGGCTTTGGGAAATGTCCAGAAGTGTTAAGAATGATTGTGTCACCTCTGAACATGTGAAATTTTGATTATGCACTAACCCTCTAATGAGTTTGTTTTAAGTTTGGTGTGGAGGAAGTTTTCAAGGGTCAAGAGAGGAGGATGATATACTATGATCAAGAAGAGTGAAAAGTCTAAGCTTGGGGATGCCCCCGTGGTTCATCCCTGCATATTTCAAGAAGACTCAAGCATCTAAGCTTGGGGATGCCCAAGGCATCCCCTTCTTCATCGACAAATTTATCAGGTTCCTCCCTTGAAACTATATTTTTATTCGGTCACATCTTATGTACTTTACTTGGAGCGTCTGTTTGTTTTTGTTTTTGTTTGAATAAATGCTTGTGTGGGAGAGAGACACGCTCCGCTGGTTCATATGAACACATGTGTTCTTAGCTTTTAATGTTCATGGCGAAGGTTGAAACTGCTTCATTAATTGTTATATGGTTGGAAACGGGAAATGCTACATGTAGTAATTGGTAAAATGTCTTGGATAATTTGATACTTGGCAATTGTTGTGCTCATGTTTAAGCTCTTGCATCATATACTTTGCACCCATTAATGAAGAAATACATAGAGCTTGCTAAAATTTGGTTTGCATATTTGGTCTCTCTAAAGTCTAGATAATTTCTAGTATTGAGTTTTGAACAACAAGGAAGACGGTGTAGAGTCTTATAATGTTTACAATATGTCTTTTATGTAAGTTTTGCTGCACCGGTTCATCCTTGTGTTTGTTTCAAATAACTTTGCTAGCCTAAACCTTGTATCGAGAGGGAATACTTCTCATGCATCCAAAATCCTTGAGCCAACCACTATGCCATTTGTGTCCACCATACCTACCTACCAGATGGTATTTCTCCGCCGTTCCAAAGTAAATTTCTTGAGTGCTACCTTTAAATTTCCATCATTCGCCTTTGCAATATATAGCTCATGGGACAAAATAGCCTTAAAAACTATTGTGGTATTGAATATGTACTTATGCACTTTATCTCTTATTAAGTTGCTTGTTGTGCGGTAACCATGTTTTCTGGGGACGCCATCAACTTTTTACCTTTGTTGAATATCATGTGAGTTGCTATGCATGTTCGTCTTGTCTGAAGTAAGGGCGGTTTTCACAATCAAATGGTTTGAGTATGCATACTGTTAGAGAAGAACATTGGGCCGCTAACTAAAGCCATGAATCATGGTGGAAGTTTCAGTTTGGACATAAAACCTCAATCTCTTATGAGAATATTAACTGTTGAATGCTTAAGCATTAAAAGAGGAGTCCATTATCTGTTGTCTATGTTGTCCCGGTATGGGTGTCTAAGTTGAAGAATGATCAAAAGCGAGAAATCCAATGCGAACTTTCTCCTTAGACCCTTGTACAGGCGACATAGAGGTACCCCTTTGTGACACTTGGTTGAAACATATGTTATGCAATGATAATCCGTGTTAATCCGAGCTAATTAGGACAAGGTGCGGGCACTACTAGTATACTATGCATGAGTCTTGCAACTTGTAAGATATAATTTACATGATACATATGCTTTATTACTACCGTTGACAAAATTGTTTCATGTTTTCAAAATAAAAGCTCTAGCACAAATATAGCAATCGATGCTTTCCTCTTTGAAGGACCTTTCTTTTACTTTTATGTTGAGTCAGTTCACCTATCTCTCTCCACCTCAAGAAGCAAACACTTGTGTGAACTGTGCATTGATTCCTACATACTTGCATATTGCACTTGTTATATTACTTTATATTGACAATATCCATGAGATATACATGTTATAAGTTGAAAGCAACCGCTGAAACTTAATCTTCTTTTGTGTTGCTTCAATACCTTTACTTTGATTTATTGCTTTATGAGTTAACTCTTATGCAAGACTTATTGATGCTTGTCTTGAAGTACTATTCATGAAAAGTCTTTGCTTTATGATTCAGTTGTTTACTCATGTCATTACCATTGTTTTGATCGCTGCATTCATTACATATGCTTACAATAGTATGATCAAGGTTATGATGGCATGTCACTCCAGAAATTATCTTTGTTATCGTTTACCTGCTCGGGACGAGCAGGAACTAAGCTTGGGGATGCTGATACTTCTCCGACGTATCGATAATTTCTTATGTTCCATGCCACATTATTGATGATATCTACATGTTTTATGCATACTTTATGTCATTATTATGCGTTTTCCGGAACTAACCTATTGACGAGATGCCGAAGGGCCTGTTGCTGTTTGCTGCGGTTGTTGGTTGCAGAAATCCGCGTACGGCAATATTCTCGGAATTGGACGAAATCAACGCCCAGGGTCCTATTTTCACACGAAGCTTCCAGAAGACCGGAGGAGATACGAAGTGGGGCCACGAGGTGGCGCGACACTAAGGCGGCGCGGCCAGGCTAGGGCCCGCGCCGCCCTGTTGTGTGGATCCCTCGTGACTCCACCGACCTTGCCCTTCCGCCTACTTAAAGTCTCCGTCGCGAAAACCCTACCACGTTCGACGAAACCAGAGAAAACCTTCCAGAGCCGCCGCCATCGCGAAGCCAAGATTTGGGGGACAGGAGTCTCTGTTCCGGCACGCCGCCGGGATGGGGAAGTGCCCCCGGAAGGCTTCTCCATCGACACCACCGCCATCTTCATCAACGCTGCTGTCTCCCATGAGGAGGGAGTAGTTCTCCATCGAGGCTCGGGGCTGTACCGGTAGCTATGTGGTTCATCTCTCTCCTATGTACTTCAATACAATAATCTCATGAGCTGCCTTACATGATTGAGATTCATATGATGATGCTTGTAACCTAGATGTCATTATGCTAGTCAAGTGGGTTTTACTTATGTGATCTCCGGAGACTCCTTGTCCCACGTGTGTAAAGGTGATAGTGTGTGCACCGTGTGGGTCTCTTAGGCTATATTTCACAGAATACTTATTCGTTGTTACGAATGGCATAGTGAAGTGCTTATTTATATCTCTTTATGATTGCAATGTGTTTTGTATCACAATTTATCTGTGTGCTACTCTAGTGATGTTATTAAAGTAGTTTATTCCTCCTGCACGGTATAATGGTGACAGTGTGTGCATCGTGTAGTACTTGGCGTAGGCTATGATTGTGATCTCTTGTAGATTATGAAGTTAACTATTGCTATGATAGTATTGATGTGATCTATTCCTCCTTTCGTGGTGTGAAGGTGATAGTGTGCATGCTATGTTAGTACTTGGTTTGGTTATGTTGATCTGTTATGCACTCTAAGGTTATTTAAATATGAACATTGAATATTGTGGAGCTTGTTAACTCCGGCATTGAGGGTTCGTGTAATCCTACACAGTTAGTGGTGTTCATCATCCAACAAGAGGGTGTAGAGTCTAGCATCTATTTATTTATTCTGTTATGTGATCAATGTTGAGAGTGTCCACTAGTGAAAGTATGATCCCTAGGCCTTGTTCCTAAATACTGCTATCGCTGCCTGTTTACCGTTTTACTGCTTGTTTACTTCCTGCAATATTACTACCATCAACTACACGCCAGCAAGCACTTTTCTGGCGCCGTTACTACTGCTCATATTCATTCATACCACTTGTATTTCACTATCTCTTCGCCGAACTAGTGCACCTATTAGGTGTGTTGGGGACACAAGAGACTTCTTGCTTTGTGGTTGCAGGGTTGCATGAGAGGGATATCTTCGACCTCTTCCTCCCTGAGTTCGATAAACCTTGGGTGATCCACTTAAGGGAAACTTGCTGCCGTTCTACAAACCTCTGCTCTTGGAGGCCCAACACTGTCTTCAAGAATAGAAGCACCCGTAGACATCAAAGCCCTCATGTTGCATCCCTCCTTTTTTTGCGTCACGCGGCGACATTCATGGTGAAGTTAGGACGATATTTTTTTGCGGGCACTCTTGCTCGGCTATTGGTGATGGGAAACGGTGGTGCGGATGAAAAAGAGGATGGACATGGTACAAAATAGAGCAGACAAAGAGCGGGAGGAGCAAGCATAAGGGAAAATGAGGGCATAACATGTCGGATGCGATCATACCAGCACTAAAGCACCGGATCCCATCATAACTCCGAAGTTAAGCGTGCTTGGGTGAGAGTAGTACTAGGATGGGTGACCTCCTGGGAAGTCCTCGTGTTGCATCCCTCCTTTTTTGCGTCACGCGGCGACATTCATGGTGAAGTTAGGACGATATTTTTTTGCGGGCACTCGTGCTCGGCTATTGGTGATGAGAAACGGTGGTGCGGATGAAAAAGAGGATGGACATGGTACAAAATAGAGCAGACAAAGAGCGGGAGGAGCAAGCATAAGGGAAAATGAGTGCATAACATGTCGGATGCAATCATACCAGCACTAAAGCACCAGATCCCATCAGAACTCCGAAGTTAAGCGTGCTCGGGCGAGAGTAGTACTAGGATGGGTGACCTCCTGGGAAGTCCTCGTGTTGCATCTCTCCTTTTTTGCGTCACGCGGCGACATTCATGGTGAAGTTAGGACGATATTTTTTTCGGGTACTCGTGCTCGGCTATTGGTGATGGGAAACGGTGGTGCGGATGAAAAAGAGGATGGACATGGTACAAAATAGAGCAGACAAAGAGCGGGAGGAGCAAGCATAAGGGAAAATGAGTGCATAACATGTCGGATGCGATCATACCAGCACTAAAGCACCGGATCCATTCAGAACTCCGAAGTTAAGCGTGCTTGGGCGAGAGTAGTACTAGGATGGGTGACCTCCTAGGAAGTCCTCGTGTTGCATCTCTCCTTTTTTGCGTCACGCGGCGACATTCATGGTGAAGTTAGGACGATTTTTTTTTTGCGGGCACTCGTGCTCGGCTATTGGTGATGGGAAACGGTGGTGCGGATGAAAAAGAGGATGGACATGGTACAAAATAGAGCAGGCAAAGAGCGGGAGGAGCAAGCATAAGGGAAAATGAGTGCATAACATGTCGGATGTGATCATACCAGCACTAAAGCACCGGATCCCATCAGAACACCGAAGTTAAGCGTGCTTAGGCGAGAGTAGTACTATGATGGGTGACCTCCTGGGAAGTCCTCGTGTTGCATCCCTCCTTTTTTGCGTCACGCGGCGACATTCCTGGTGAAGTTAGGACGATATTTTTTTTTGCGGGCACTCGTGCTCGGCTATTGGTGATGGGAAACGGTGGTGCTGATGAAAAAGAGGATGGACATGGTACAAAATAGAGCAGACAAAGAGCGGGAGGAGCAAGCATAAGGGAAAATGAGTGCATAACATGTCGGATGCGATCATACCAGCACTAAAGCACCGGATCCCATCAGAACTCCGAAGTTAAGCGTGCTTGGGCGAGAGTAGTACTAGGATGGGTGACCTCCTGGGAAGCCCTCGTGTTGCATCCCTCCTTTTTTGCGTCACGCGGCGACATTCATGGTGAAGTTAGGACGATATTTTTTTGCGGGCACTCGTGCTCGGCTATTGGTGATGAGAAACGGTGGTGCGGATGAAAAAGAGGATGGACATGGTACAAAATAGAGCAGACAAAGAGCGGGAGGAGCAAGCATAAGGGAAAATGAGTGCATAACATGTCGGATGCGATCATACCAGCACTAAAGCACCGGATCCCATCAGAACTCCGAAGTTAAGCGTGCTTGGGCGAGAGTAGTACTAGGATGGGTGAACTCCTGGGAAGTCCTCGTGTTGCATCCCTCCTTTTTTGCGTCACGTGGCGAATTTCATGGTGAAGTTAGGATGATATTTTTTTGCGGGCACTCGTGCTCGGCTATTGGTGATGGGAAACGGTGGTGCGGATGAAAAAGAGGATGGACATGGTACAAAATAGAGCAGACAAAGAGCGGGAGGAGCAAGCATAAGGGAAAATGAGTGCATAACATGTTGGATGTGATCATACCAGCACTAAAGCACCGGATCCCATCAGAACTCTGAAGTTAAGCGTGCTTGGGCGAGAGTAGTACTAGGATGGGTGACCTCCTGGGAAGTCCTCGTGTTGCATCCCTCCTTTTTTGCGTCACGCGGCGACATTCATGGTGAAGTTAGGAGATATTTTTTTGCGGGCACTCGTGCTCGACTATTGGTGATGGGAAACGGTGGTGCGGATGAAAAAGAGGATGGACATGGTACAAAATAGAGCAGACAAAGAGCGGGAGGAGCAAGCATAAGGGAAAATGAGTGCATAACATGTTGGATGCGATCATACCAGCAATAAAGCACCGGATCACATCAGAACTCCGAAGTTAAGCGTGCTTGGGCGAGAGTAGTACTAGGATGGGTGACCTCCTGGGAAGTCCTCGTGTTGCATCCCTCCTTTTTTGCGTCACGCGACATTCATGGTGAAGTTAGGACGATATTTTTTTTGCGGGCACTCGTGCTCGGCTATTGGTGATGGGAAACGGTGGTGCGGATGAAAAAGAGGATGGACATGGTACAAAATAGAGCAGACAAAGAGCGGGAGGAGCAAGCATAAGGGAAAATGAGTGCATAACATGTCGGATGCGATCATACCAGCTCTAAAGCATCGGATCCCATCAGAACTCCGAAGTTAAGCGTGCTTGGGCGAGAGTAGTACTAGGATCGGTGACCTCCTGGGAAGTCCTCGTGTTGCATCCCTCCTTTTTTGCGTCACGCGGCGACATTCATGGTGAACTTAGGACGATATTTTTTTTTGCGGGCACTCGTGCTCGGCTATTGGTGATGGGAAACGGTGGTGCGGATGAAAAAGAGGATGGACATGGTACAAAATAGAGCAGACAAAGAGCGGGAGGAGCAAGCATAAGGGAAAATGAGTGCATAATATGTTGGATGCGATCATACCAGCACTAAAGCACCGGATCCATTCAGAACTCCGAAGTTAAGCGTGCTTGGGCGAGAGTAGTACTAGGATGAGTGACCTCCTAGGAAGTCCTCGTGTTGCATCTCTCCTTTTTTGCGTCATGCGGCGACATTCATGGCGAAGTTAGGACGATTTTTTTTTTTGCGGGCACTCGTGCTCGGCTATTGGTGATGGGAAACGATGGTGCGGATGAAAAAGAGGATAGACATGGTACAAAATAGAGCAAGCAAAGAGCGGGAGGAGCAAGCATAAGGGAAAATGAGTGCATAACATGTCGGATGCGATCATACCAGCACTAAAGCACCGGATCCCATCAGAACTCCGAAGTTAAGCGTGCTTGGGCGAGAGTAGTACTAGGATGGGTGACCTCCTGGGAAGTCCTCGTGTTGCATCCCTCCTTTTTTGCGTCACGCGGCGACATTCCTGGTGAAGTTAGGACGATTTTTTTTTTGCGGGCACTCGTGCTCGGCTATTGGTGATGGGAAACGGTGGTGCTGATGAAAAAGAGGATGGACATGGTACAAAATAGAGCAGACAAAGAGCGGGAGGAGCAAGCATAAGGGAAAATGAGTGCATAACATGTCGGATGCGATCATACCAGCAGTAAAGCACTGGATCCCATCAGAACTCCGAAGTTAAGCGTGCTTGGGCGAGAGTAGTACTAGGATGGGTGACCTCCTGGGAAGTCCTCGTGTTGCATCCCTCCTTTTTTGCGTCACGCGGCGACATTCATGGTGAAGTTAGGACGATATTTTTTTGCGGGCACTCGTGCTCGGCTATTGGTGATGAGAAACGGTGGTGCGGATGAAAAAGAGGATGGACATGGTACAAAATAGAGCAGACAAAGAGCGGGAGGAGCAAGCATAAGGGAAAATGAGTGCATAACATGTCGGATGCGATCATACCAGCACTAAAGCACCGGATCCCATCAGAACTCCGAAGTTAAGCGTGCTTAGGCGAGAGTAGTACTATGATGGGTGACCTCCTGGGAAGTCCTCGTGTTGCATCTCTCCTTTTTTGCGTCACGCGGCGACATTCATGGTGAAGTTAGGACGATATTTTTTTTCGGGTACTCGTGCTCGGCTATTGGTGATGGGAAACGGTGGTGCGGATGAAAAAGAGGATGGACATGGTACAAAATAGAGCAGACAAAGAGCGGGAGGAGCAAGCATAAGGGAAAATGAGTGCATAACATGTCGGATGCGATCATACCAGCACTAAAGCACCGGATCCATTCAGAACTCCGAAGTTAAGCGTGCTTGGGCGAGAGTAGTACTAGGATGGGTGACCTCCTAGGAAGTCCTCGTGTTGCATCTCTCCTTTTTTGCGTCACGCGGCGACATTCATGGTGAAGTTAGGACGATTTTTTTTTTGCGGGCACTCGTGCTCGGCTATTGGTGATGGGAAACGGTGGTGCGGATGAAAAAGAGGATGGACATGGTACAAAATAGAGCAGGCAAAGAGCGGGAGGAGCAAGCATAAGGGAAAATGAGTGCATAACATGTCGGATGTGATCATACCAGCACTAAAGCACCGGATCCCATCAGAACTCCGAAGTTAAGCGTGCTTAGGCGAGAGTAGTACTATGATGGGTGACCTCCTGGGAAGTCCTCGTGTTGCATCCCTCCTTTTTTGCGTCACGCGGCGACATTCCTGGTGAAGTTATGACGATATTTTTTTTTGCGGGCACTCGTGCTCGGCTATTGGTGATGGGAAACGGTGGTGCTGATGAAAAAGAGGATGGACATGGTACAAAATAGAGCAGACAAAGAGCGGGAGGAGCAAGCATAAGGGAAAATGAGTGCATAACATGTCGGATGCGATCATACCAGCACTAAAGCACTGGATCCCATCAGAACTCCGAAGTTAAGCGTGCTTGGGCGAGAGTAGTACTAGGATGGGTGACCTCCTGGGAAGCCCTCGTGTTGCATCCCTCCTTTTTTGCGTCACGCGGCGACATTCATGGTGAAGTTAGGACGATATTTTTTTGCGGGCACTCGTGCTCGGCTATTGGTGATGAGAAACGGTGGTGCGGATGAAAAAGAGGATGGACATGGTACAAAATAGAGCAGACAAAGAGCGGGAGGAGCAAGCATAAGGGAAAATGAGTGCATAACATGTCGGATGCGATCATACCAGCACTAAAGCACCGGATCCCATCAGAACTCCGAAGTTAAGCGTGCTTGGGCGAGAGTAGTACTAGGATGGGTGAACTCCTGGGAAGTCCTCGTGTTGCATCCCTCCTTTTTTGCGTCACGCGGCGAATTTCATGGTGAAGTTAGGATGATATTTTTTTGCGGGCACTCGTGCTCGGCTATTGGTGATGGGAAACGGTGGTGCGGATGAAAAAGAGGATGGACATGGTACAAAATAGAGCAGACAAAGAGCGGGAGGAGCAAGCATAAGGGAAAATGAGTGCATAACATGTCGGATGTGATCATACCAGCACTAAACACCGGATCCCATCAGAACTCTGAAGTTAAGCGTGCTTGGGCGAGAGTAGTACTAGGATGGGTGACCTCCTGGGAAGTCCTCGTGTTGCATCCCTCCTTTTTTGCGTCACGCGGCGACATTCATGGTGAAGTTAGGAGATATTTTTTTGCGGGCACTCGTGCTCGACTATTGGTGATGGGAAACGGTGGTGCGGATGAAAAAGAGGATGGACATGGTACAAAGTAGAGCAGACAAAGAGCGGGAGGAGCAAGCATAAGGGAAAATGAGTGCATAACATGTTGGATGCGATCATACCAGCAATAAAGCACCGGATCCCATCAGAACTCCGAAGTTAAGCGTGCTTGGGCGAGAGTAGTACTAGGATGGGTGACCTCCTGGGAAGTCCTCGTGTTGCATCCCTCCTTTTTTGCGTCACGCGACATTCATGGTGAAGTTAGGACGATATTTTTTTTTTGCGGGCACTCGTGCTCGGCTATTGGTGATGGGAAACGGTGGTGCGGATGAAAAAGAGGATGGACATGGTACAAAATAGAGCAGACAAAGAGCGGGAGGAGCAAGCATAAGGGAAAATGAGTGCATAACATGTCGGATGCGATCATACCAGCTCTAAAGCATCGGATCCCATCAGAACTCCGAAGTTAAGCGTGCTTGGGCGAGAGTAGTACTAGGATCGGTGACCTCCTGGGAAGTCCTCGTGTTGCATCCCTCCTTTTTTGCGTCACGCGGCGACATTCATGGTGAACTTAGGACGATATTTTTTTTTGCGGGCACTCGTGCTCGGCTATTGGTGATGTGAAACGGTGGTGCGGATGAAAAAGAGGATGGACATGGTACAAAATAGAGCAGACAAAGAGCGGGAGGAGCAAGCATAAGGGAAAATGAGTGCATAATATGTTGGATGCGATCATACCAGCACTAAAGCACCGGATCCATTCAGAACTCCGAAGTTAAGCGTGCTTGGGCGAGAGTAGTACTAGGATGAGTGACCTCCTAGGAAGTCCTCGTGTTGCATCTCTCCTTTTTTGCGTCATGCGGCGACATTCATGGCGAAGTTAGGACGATATTTTTTTTTGCGGGCACTCGTGCTCGGCTATTGGTGATGGGAAACGATGGTGCGGATGAAAAAGAGGATAGACATGGTACAAAATAGAGCAAGCAAAGAGCGGGAGGAGCAAGCATAAGGGAAAATGAGTGCATAACATGTCGGATGCGATCATACCAGCACTAAAGCACCGGATCCCATCAGAACTCCGAAGTTAAGCGTGCTTGGGCGAGAGTAGTACTAGGATGGGTGACCTCCTGGGAAGTCCTCGTGTTGCATCCCTCCTTTTGCGTCACGCGGCGACACATTCCTGGTGAAGTTAGGACGATTTTTTTTTTGCGGGCACTCGTGCTCGGCTATTGGTGATGGGAAACGGTGGTGCTGATGAAAAAGAGGATGGACATGGTACAAAATAGAGCAGACAAAGAGCGGGAGGAGCAAGCATAAGGGAAAATGAGTGCATAACATGTCGGATGCGATCATACCAGCAAAAAAGCACCGGATCCCATCAGAACTCCGAAGTTAAGCGTGCTTGGGCGAGAGTAGTACTAGGATGGGTGACCTCCTGGGAAGTCCTCGTGTTGCATCCCTCCTTTTTTGCGTCACGCGGCGACATTCATGGTGAAGTTAGGACGATATTTTTTTGAGGGCACTCGTGCTCGGCTATTGGTGATGAGAAACGGTGGTGCGGATGAAAAAGAGGATGGACATGGTACAAAATAGAGCAGACAAAGAGCGGGAGGAGCAAGCATAAGGGAAAATGAGTGCATAACATGTCGGATGCGATCATACCAGCACTAAAGCACCGGATCCCATCAGAACTCCGAAGTTAAGCGTGCTTGGGCGAGAGTAGTACTAGGATGGGTGAACTCCTGGGAAGTCCTCGTGTTGCATCCCTCCTTTTTTGCGTCACGCGGCGACATTCATGGTGAAGTTAGGACGATATTTTTTTGCGGGCACTCGTGCTCGGCTATTGGTGATGGGAAACGGTGGTGCGGATGAAAAAGAGGATGGACATGGTACAAAATAGAGCAGACAAAGAGCGGGAGGAGCAAGCATAAGGGAAAATGAGTGCATAACATGTCGGATGCGATCATAAAAGCACTAAAGCACCGGATCCCATCAGAACTCCGAAGTTAAGCGTGCTTGGGCGAGAGTAGTACTAGGCGTGTTGCATCCCTCCTTTTTAGCGTCACGCGGCGACATTCATGGTGAAGTTAGGACGATATTTTTTTGCGGGCACTCGTGCTCGGCTATTGGTGATGGGAAACGGTGGTGCTGATGAAAAAGAGGATGGACATGGTACAAAATAGAAGCGGACAAAGAGCGGGAGGAGCAAGCATAAGGGAAAATGAGTGCATAACATGTCGGATGCGATCATACCAGCACTAAAGCACTGGATCCCATCAGAACTCCGAAGTTAAGCGTGCTTGGGCGAGAGTAGTACTAGGATGGGTGACCTCCTGGGAAGTCCTCGTGTTGCAACCCTCCTTTTTTGCGTCACGTGGCGACATTCATGGTGAAGTTAGGACGATATTTTTTTGCGGGCACTCGTGCTCGGCTATTGGTGATGGGAAACGGTGGTGCGGATGAAAAAGAGGATGGACATGGTACAAAATAGAGCAGACAAAGAGCGGGAGGAGCAAGCATAAGGGGAAATGAGTGCATAACATGTCGGATGCGATCATACCAGCACTAAAGCACCGGATCCCATCAGAACTCCGAAGTTAAGTGTGCTTGGGCGAGAGTAGTACTAGGATGGGTGACCTCCTGGGAAGTCCTCGTGTTGCATCCCTCCTTTTTTGCGTCACGCGGCGACATTCATGGTGAAGTTAGGACGATATTTTTTTGCGGGCACTCGTGCTCGGCTATTGGTGATGGGAAACGGTGGTGCGGATGAAAAAGAGGATGGACATGGTACAAAATAGAGCGGACAAAGAGCGGGAGGAGCAAGCATAAGGGAAAATGAGTGCATAACATGTCGGATGCGATCATACCAGCACTAAAGCACCGGATCCCATCAGAACTCCGAAGTTAAGCGTGCTTGGGCGAGAGTAGTACTAGGCGTGTTGCATCCCTCCTTTTTTGCGTCACGCGGCGACATTCATGGTGAAGTTAGGACGATATTTTTTTGCGGGCACTCGTGCTCGGCTATTGGTGATGGGAAACGGTGGTGCTGATGAAAAAGAGGATGGACATGGTACAAAATAGAGCAGACAAAGAGCGGGAGGAGCAAGCATAAGGGAAAATGAGTGCATAACATGTCGGATGCGATCATACCAGCACTAAAGCACCGGATCCCATCAGAACTCCGAAGTTAAGCGTGCTTGGGCGAGAGTAGTACTAGGATGGGTGACCTCCTGGGAAGTCCTCGTGTTGCATCCCTCCTTTTTTGCGTCACGTGGCGACATTCATGGTGAAGTTAGGACGATATTTTTTTGCGGGCACTCGTGCTCGGCTATTGGTGAAGGGAAACGGTGGTGCGGATGAAAAAGAGGATGGACATGGTACAAAATAGAGCAGACAAAGAGCGGGAGGAGCAAGCATAAGGGAAAATGAGTGCATAACATGTCGGATACGATCATACCAGCACTAAAGCACCGGATCCCATCAGAACTCCGAAGTTTAGTGTGCTTGGGCGAGAGTAGTACTAGGATGGGTGACCTCCTGGGAAGTCCTCTTGTTGCATCCCTCCTTTTTTGCGTCACGCGGCGACATTCATGGTGAAGTTAGGACGGTATTTTTTTGCGGGCACTCGTGCTCGGCTATTGGTGATGGGAAACGGTGGTGCGGATGAAAAAGAGGATGGACATGGTACAAAATAGAGCAGACAAAGAGCGGGAGGAGCAAGCATAAGGGAAAATGAGTGCATAACATGTCGGATGCGATCATACTAGCACTAAAGCACCGGATCCCATCAGAACTCCGAAGTTAAGCGTGCTTGGGCGAGAGTAGTACTAGGATGGGTGACCTCCTGGGAAGTCCTCGTGTTGCATCCCTCCTTTTTTGCGTCACGCGGCGACATTCATGGTGAAGTTAGGACGATATTTTTTTGCGGGCACTCGTGCTCGGCTATTGGTGATGGGAAACGGTGGTGCGGATGAAAAAGAGGATGGACATGGTACAAAATAGAGTAGACAAAGAGCGGGAGGAGCAAGCATAAGGGAAAATGAGTGCATAACATGTCGGATGCGATCATACCAGCACTAAAGCACCGGATCCCATCAGAACTCCGAAGTTAAGCGTGCTTGGGCGAGAGTAGTACTAGGCGTGTTGCATCCCTCCTTTTTTGCGTCACGCGGCGACATTCATGGTGAAGTTAGGACGATATTTTTTTGCGGGCACTCGTGCTCGGCTATTGGTGATGGGAAACGGTGGTGCTGATGAAAAAGAGGATGGACATGGTACAAAATAGAGCAGACAAAGAGCGGGAGGAGCAAGCATGTAATGTCCCAGGTTTAGAGACGATCGAGGGGTAGATTTTAGAAAGGGATGTGCATTGCATAGTAAATTCTGGGGAAATTTCGCGCTTTTAAACAAAAACTGCATCGAAGGGGGACAAGTTTCTCTCTCGACACCTTACAGGGTTAGGGTTTCGAGAGTGCGACAAACTTGCATCTCACTTCACTAGTTTAGGGTTTTGAGATGAGAGGGGAGAGTTTGCTTGATTGAATTCTAAATGATATGACATGGCTGAATTCAAACCAAGGTTGAATTTGAATTTCAAATTCAAACATTAAATAATTACCTTAAATAATTCAATTGAGGAAATTCATTAAGTATATAATTAATAATAAACAAGATGAACAATTATATTAAAGTAAAGCTCATTAGAGAAAACTTTGAGCTTTATTGAACATCACACACATTACAATGTCATTACAATATTCATAAGTGAAATAAAAGAATAATACAACACATTACATAAATGGGCAGAATAGAAGAAAGGAAAATAAAGAAAAATTACAAGTTAATATCCTAGTCTAAATTCTACAAGAACATCTTCACTTGATCTTGGACTTGATGATCTTATGGATCATCTTGATCAATTCTTGAATCCTGCACACAAGCACAACAAAGAAAGAAGTTATGCCAAGTGGCATAGCCACTTGGCAGGTTAAAAAAAGAATGGAAATAGAGGATAATATCAAGTCTGCCGAGCTGATCCAACTCTCACAGCCAAGTACAGGGTATCAGCATACACACACACACAGCCTGCTCACATGGCTGTGTGCATGCAGCACACATACACAGTGAATCACCCAAAGAGTAAGGTGGAGCTGTCGATCAGGGAAGCAAAGGCCAACCATATAAAAACTTTTCCACAGCAAACCCTAGCTCATTCATCGACCAAGCCGCAGGGTAAGTCACCAGGCACCAAGAACAGCCAAGAACACCAAGAACAGGTGAACAGCTAGAGCTGTCTCATCTATTCACAATCACCAGAAATTAAACCAAGACCTCAAGCTTGCTAGGAGGAGAAGGGCAAACAAACCAAGCATCACAGAAGCAATCCTCTACAACAACACTTAATTCTAGGAGCTGGAGTGAGGTATACCACACAAAAGCCTGAGCAAGATCATATCTTGCTCATAATTAAGCATACAATGCATCACTGGAGCACAGAAGGGTAGAATACCCTGTGTGTGTCATCATCTGGCTACCAGGCCATTTGGTGCAAGCATAGATGGGTAAGACCACTAGGTAAACATCTTATGGGAACAACAGTTATGCAAATCCATGCATAACTAGAGGAATCCAGCCAAGAATGCAACCATAGCTAGCCTAACCCACTCACTAAACACCTACAGCTAGCTAGGCCATCAGACTATAGACAAATTCTTGTCTATAGAATTTCTCAACATCAAAAGCCACTGGAAGTCCAGTATTGGATCAAGCCAGTGAGCATCTATCCATCACAGAAAGCCACCAAACAGGGGAGACATCCCAGGGCAGCACATAAATACTGCCAGGATCACCTCAACCACTTAACCAATTCCAACAATGAAACCATGCAAAGATATCATCACCCAGTAGGGTTCAAAAGGAGGGCTAGGGTACCCAACCAATGGTTGGCATCCTGCTAGCCCTAACAAAATCATTTAAATGATCATCACTGAATCTCAGTTCACATTATTTATCCATTTAATCAAGCATGGATAAACAGATAAATAAAACAGACAATCAATTGATGCTTAAGCAAGCAACAGCACACATCAGGCCAGGCACATGTGATACACAAGAGAGCAACAAAGTGAGGCACAGACACCAAAGGGCAATGTTACAAGCAAGCGGTGATCATATGAACACCGAAGCTTGTTAGAGCATGCTACCGCATGCTAGAACTCATTCTAAGCAATTAACACATGAACAGATAATTAAATAATCGAACAATTGCATCACGAGATAAGGGCATCGGGCTTTATAATTGTATCCGAGAAGCACATCAAAGGCTTGATGAACCAAAGGATCATAATACACCCGAGAAAAGCACATATCAATTCATCAACTGGATCACCTTTGCTAAGCCAACAGTAATGCTCAATTGAGCATAATCATGAATCCGAACTAAATGAACTAGCCCAGAGGCACTGGCACTTGCAAGTATGCAAGGATTAACCACCACAATCAAGCCAGGGACAAGATTAAGCACACACAGTATGCCCTAGTGACAGTAAAAAGAATAGGAGCATGCCAGTAGACCATGAGCATCACTGGATGCTCATGAGCAATCACAGTGAGCAATTGAGCAAGAACAGCACAGCACAGTAAGCTAGGATCTATGGTGACAGCAGTAAGCCAAGCACAGCAGAGCATCAACAACAGCAGGCCAGCACCTCCACAAGGAGGGAAGCCATGGCCAGGGATACTGGAGGAGGAAGAAGAGAGGCACAGAAGAAAGAGGGTGGCGGAACACTTACCGTGGTCGAGCAGATAGGCACGGCCATGGCGGCCATGGCGGCACACGCCAGAGCGCGGCGGCGCCAAGCCAAGCCAGGCCATGGTGGCACCACGGCACCACCCGCACCACGGCGGCGAAGCCAGGGCGGAGTCCAAGCACCAGGAGCGCCAGGAACGGCGGGATCGAGCGGATCCCGTAACCCTAGCACCAGACGGGGACGAGACCGAGAGCAGCAGGTCGCCCGCGTCAGATCGACGCGGATAGGATTGACCGCCGTCGTGTGGCGCGTTGATTGCGCACCATGGCGGGGGCCAAGTCCGGCGAACCTCGCCGGAATCGAGCGGCGACGGCGGAGGCGACGCGGGTCGCCAGAGCAGGTTAGGGTTAAGGTTCGATCGCGCGTGAGGAGAAGAGAGAGGAGTGGGGCTGGTCGAGCCGGACCGGGCCGGTCGGTTCGACCTAACCCACTGGGTTGCACCGACAGGTGGGCCCAGGGGTGTTTTTGTCTTTTCACAAACAAATAAAAATGCTGAAACTTTGAATAATCATAGAAAATTATTAATAGCTCTAAAAAAATAATTAAAAATATGAAAATAGATCAGCATAAAATTCTCTAACTAAATAAAATATCAAAGAGAATTTTTGAAGACAATTAAGAATGAATCTTAATTTGATGATTTAAATAATGATTTAAATCACACATGTTATTTTCAATAATGAAAATAAGTCCATTAATGCATTTGGACCTCAAAAACACCTTGACAACATTTCAAGGTAGTATTTTACTCTTAAACAAGTATCCCCAAATCATTCTTAGTATTAACCTCTTACATGAAATAATAACGTCATCGGAAGGGGGGAACAAACCCTAAAAATGGAATCATGCATAATTGCTTCTTTAACCATTGCCCTTATCGGACAATGATGCTATTTTTCAGAACAAGAGGACAAGGGTCAGTCCATACCTTCCAACTGCAGAACTTTGCAGTGTTCAGGCAAGTTCATCACTTGCTCATGTCATTTGAGTATTTCTATCAAATTACTTGCAAAGTACTATGATTATCACTATTGCATAAAAACCAAAACCACTACTTTCATAACTATGAATATGACTATGTGGTGGGCAATGGAACCATGGATTGTGTTGATATGGTGGAGGTTCCATTGCAAGGGTTTATATCCATCTAGGATTAAACAACAAATGTCGCCAGTGATTCTTGTGCCGTAATATCCGTGTTAACCATAAGATCCGGAGTGGGACGGAGTAGTCAAAAGTGTTTCCACCTCTCGTTCATCAACGGATGCGCTTTACCGTAGTACACTTGTAATCCAAGGGGGCAAGCTGGTGAGGCTGGGGAGTCCTAAGTCCCCACGGCATAGTCCGTAGTACACTTGTCGCCCGAAGGAGCAAGCTGGTGAGGCTGGGGAGTCCTAAGTCCCCACGGTATTGCGGTCTATGATGGGTTGCAGCTACCGGCGAAGGAGTTTGGTTCGATCCCCGCATCGTCGTCGTGGTCGGGGTCCACCCTGAAATATATGGGAATCATGGGACCGGCGAGGACCCAGGGTCGGGGCATGCAACAAAGGGTGGGTGTTCGAGGTAGCGGAGGAACATGATTGGCTAGACCTTATACCGGGCCTCACACCTAAGGAAGTGTGGACGGGAAAGCTGCCCGGTTGGCACCAAGGTTAAGATCTCTTATGGGTAAAGCAACACCCCTCTGCAGAGTGTAAAAAAAACTGTGACCTGTCACTCCCTGTTCCGGGATTGAGGAACTGCGAACGCGGCCGGAAAGGAGCTCCATGAAGTTCTAGTAAACCGGTGAAGGCTGACGGACATAGCTCTTTGAAATAAAAGCAATCTCTTGAAGAAATGTTTATCAAAACTTGCATTGGTATTAGACTTTCTGGTCTAATATCGTAGTTAGTGCATTAAACACCTCTTATCTATAATGAACTTGTTGAGTACGCTCGTACTCATACCACTCTTAAATCCCCTGCTTAGATTGTCTGAATCATCTGGAGGAGGACTACAACAGCAATGATGGAGCCGAGATCATCGGCTACGATGAACCTGACCTCTCAGGTGGAGTTGAAGGCATAGACTATATCATAGTCTACGGATCCGGGGAGGCTTCCGGAGGAGAACAAGCCTAGGAATATCTGAGGAGTAGTAGTAGCCGAGCAGCACAAACTCTTACTAATGAGCTGCTCGATTGAATAAATGTTTAGTTTAATGAGACAATGGTATTGTAAGTTAAGTTGGGTTCGCCTCGAACCCAGGAGTTATCCTCTTAGGACCCAAGAGGGGCTCCAAGACGACTTGTGTATGATGTATTGTAATATTATGTGAATGAGTTATGGACCTTGCTACGTTCTGTTGTACTACTCTGAGGGATGTGATATTTGCGGAATGGTACTTCGCGAATGTTATATCAACGACTGGCATACTACAACATGCAGTGGTATGCAGGGTCACCACAGTTGGTATCAGAGCAAAAGCTTTGACCTTAGGTTGGAACCTAGTAAATGGGACCAAACGTTAGGAGTCAAATAGGATTAGTAAAGAATTCTCTAAAAATATGGTGTATATTCAATTGAGAATACAACAATCATATCTTTTAGTGCGATAATTCTTTATTATCTCTATTATGATGCATTATTACTAATCTTATAATCTTTCTATTTCTACAGCCAACATGGCAAGTGCACGACCGGGAAGAAACGTGAAAGTTATGGATTCCACATTGAACGAATACCAAGGAGGACTTGCTGATATCCTACGAGCCATGCTATTGGAATTTGGGTGTGATCCCCAGATTCCAGTAAAGAAGTACATGTTCTATGATGGACCGGTGTTGGCCAAGTGCAGAGTAGGACTGCGACTTCCCGAATCTTTGGGAATGAGCGTAGTCATGCCAGCTGGAGAAGCTAGGACAACCAACACAGCCTACCATATAGCTGTTATGAGAGCCATAACCGACATACGGGAACATAAGACAAAAGAGCTTATGGATTCCGAGTTTTCCCATATTCCCCATAATCAGGAGGAAGAAGATCCCTTGCTCAACCACTACAAATACGCCAAACGCAAACCCATAGCAGCGGCAAAATATATGGATAATAGCCGTAACTTCATATCATTACTCTTTCAGCTGAATCATCATCTGATAGGAGCTATTGATACGATGCTAGAGGAATTTACTGAACCCAAGGAGGAGAGTAGGGAGAAAGAACCTATGGAGAATGTAGTGCACACACCAGTTTATTCAGCTGGTGACTACATCAGCTTTGATCCACTTGCACGTGAACCTACACCTGCTACACCTGGGAACTATTTGGGAAGTTCCTATGGGGGATACGAAGGCGGAGCGGAATCCGGAAACAACCAGCGTTCCGAGACTCCAATCGAGAATTCCAGGGGTTGGCGTTGGGGAAATGATACTGGAACCCATAGTACTACTGAGTATTATGATGGAGAGATGAACGATGACGCAACAACCCAGAACCAGAGCTATCCTAGTAATGAAGGAGTGGATGGAGGATATCCGACACAGGTTGAGTCGGGTATGGTTTTTGGTAACCCTTATGGTGGGGCTACAGGAGAGTACACCCGATGGGTGGACTATGATGCACTCAACGATCAGTTTGTGAACACTGATTTCTCCTTAGGATCATCATCGGATTCGGATTACAAGCCAACGGGGAGACCTTATGTTCCAGGGTCTATCAGGAGGACGACACGTTCGACCGGATGGAAGCCTGGAATGTACCGGGAGTGAAGACCGATTAGAAGCCCACCAAGGGAGGCGTGGCTATAATACACAAGTACCACGTGTATTATAGTTTGTAATATTTGTATAAATTTGTACATATACTTTAATAAGTGAGTTTGCATACTCACATCGACTTGAGTATTGTAATAAGACCACTTATGTATGTATATACAGGGTATATGTTTTGTATGATTTGGATTTGCTTCTTGATTTCCATTGCGTGACTAGTTCTGTGCACAAAGTTGAGCTCAGAAAACTTGCGCATGGAGTAATTATGAGTATCATCTTGTGTTGCAGAACTAGGGGAATTATGTCGGGAACGTTAGGAAATGAGACGGAAGCACAGCGCATGGAGCGCGAAGCAAAAGAAAAGGAAGAGGCTGAGGGTGCAGCCAGAGATCAGTTTCCACCACCACCACCACCCATGACGCAGCAAAACTTTATCCAGTACATGCAACTGGCGGAAGAGAGGCAGCGTGTAACACTGGAGCTGCAGAACAAATTCCTTCAGGATCTGATGCAGCAGAATAGGGTGGAGAGACCTGAGAATCAGGGAGTCACATTAGCAGACTTCCAAAACACCAAGCCGATATCTTTCGCATACGCGCCAGAGCCTATGGACGCGGAAGATTGGCTGATGGATACTGAGCGCAAGCTCAACACTGTTGGATGCAACGACCAAGAGAAAGTTAGATATGCTACCCATCTGTTATGTGGACCTGCAGCATCATGGTGGGACAATATTGTAGCCGTTTACCCGGCTGGAAAGGTATTTACCTGGGAGGAGTTCGCAAGGAAGTTCAGGGAATCCAATGTCCCTGAAAGTATTGTAGAACTGAAGCGTCGAGAGTTCAAGAGTCTTGAGCAGAAGGATAAGGCAATCCTGACTTATGTCAGGGAGTTTTCAAAGCTGTCCCGGTATGCTGTTGATGAAGTCAACACCGAGGACAAGAAGAAAAAGAGATTTCTGAGGGGGTTAAGTCCCTAGTTCAAGGTACAGCTGCGGATGATGAGAGCAACGGAATTCCAAGAGTTGGTGGATGCAGCCATCACTCTTGAAGATGACTTCAAGCAATTGCAGGAAGAGAAGCGGAAAAAGGCCAAGTTTGAGCCTAAGAGATATATCAGTAACAAACCTAATACTGGTTTGAGTTTCAAACCAAGGTACAACCACAACAACAACAACAGCTACAATAACAGGAGGAACCAAGGAAACCAAGCCGCAAACCAGATTGTTTGCCGCATTTGTGGGGTTAGAGGGCATCTTTCACAAGATTGCCGGAAACCCAAGATCATATGCTTTGGGTGTCGTCAGGAGGGGCACATGCTGAAGGATTGCCCCAAGAAGAATAGTGGAGGAGGTCAGTCAGGAGGAGGAGGAAACCGAGGAGGAAACACCGGAGGCAGCTGGAAGAATAAGAAGCCCTTCGGCAAGCTGAACTGTACCAGTCTGGAGGAGGTGGTCAACTCTGACCAGGCGGTGATAGGTACGCTCCAGATACTCACTAATCCTGGCAAAGTACTTTTTGATACTGGTGCAACTACATCATTCATTTCTCAACAATTCATCATCAAACATGGGATTAGTTGCACTAAGTTAGATACACCCATAACCATACTTTCTGCGGGGGGAACGATAGTAGTAACCCATGCCAAACAAAAACAAGTCATTATGATCAATAAGTGCGCGTTTGACGCGGACCTGTTCATTTTACCGATGAAGGACATTGATGTCATTCTTGGTATGAACTGGTTAGAAGCTAATGGAGCATTGATCGACTGTGTAAACAAGACGGTGTCATTGAAAAGTCCCGATGGAAGTAGAATGATCTACCAAGGCGACAAACATACACAGATTGAAGTGGAGCTACAGCTGAATAGCATGAAGGAGGTGAAGTTAGAAGATATACCTGTGGTAAATGAATTCCAGGATGTGTTTCTGGAATTACAGTATGCCACCAGATAGGGAGATAGAATTCACTATCGACCTAATTCCAGGAACAGCTCCGATTGCCAAGGCACCATACAAGATGGGGCCTAAGGAATTGAAAGAACTGAAGGAGCAATTGGATGACTTGGAACAAAAGGGATTCATTCAGGAGAGTGTTTCACCATGGGGATCACCTGTGATCTTCGTGGATAAAAGAGATGGAGGAAGAAGGATGTGCGGAGACTACAGGAATCTGAACAACGTCACAATCAAGAACAAGTATCCACTTCCAAGAATACAAGATCTATTTGATCAGGTTAGAGGAGCGGGAGTCTTTTCCAAGATTGATCTAAGATCGGGTTATCACCAGATAAAGATCAAGAAGGAGGACGTTCCGAAAACTGCCTTTGTCTCAAGGTATGGACACCATGAATACCTTGTAGTACCTTTTGGATTAACCAATGCCCCAGCAATATTCATGAATCTCATGAATAAGATCTTCATGCCATATCTGGACAAGTTTGTCATCGTATTTATCGATGATATTCTGATATACTCCAAGAACAAGGCGGAACATGCCGAACATTTGAGGTTAGTATTGCAAACACTAAGGGAACATCAACTCTATGCCAAATTCAGTAAGTGTGAATTTTGGCTAGATCAAGTGGAATTTCTTGGTCATGTCATTAGCAAAGATGGAATCGCTGTCAACCCGAGCAAGGTAGCAGCAGTTCTAGAATGGGAAGCACCCAAAACTGTCAAGGAAATCCGAGGATTCCTTGGAATGGCAGGATACTATCGGAGATTCATTGAAGGATTCTCTAAGATAGCAGGACCTATGACAAAGTTGCTAAGGAAAAACACACCATTCGTGTGGTCAGAAGAGTGTGAGAAGAGTTTTCAAACTCTGAAGGAGAAACTCACCACGGCACCGGTGTTAGCAGTTCCGGAGGTTGGCAAGGATTACACCGTGTACTGTGACGCATCCAAACATGGATTGGGTTGCGTACTCATGCAAGATCGGAAAGTGATATCCTATGGATCGAGGCAACTCAGACCTCATGAAGTGA
Source organism: Lolium perenne (assembly GCF_019359855.2). NCBI lineage: Eukaryota > Viridiplantae > Streptophyta > Magnoliopsida > Poales > Poaceae > Lolium > Lolium perenne. The sequence continues at coordinate 100,757,422 of NC_067245.2, forward strand.
ACTATCCAACACATGACTTGGAATTAGCAGCTGTCGTGTTTGCATTAAAAACTTGGAGACATTTTCTCTATGGAGCTAAGTGTGAGCTCTATACAGATCATAAAAGCCTCAAATATTTCTTCACTCAGAAGGAACTCAACATGAGACAGAAAAGATGGCTAGAATTGATCAAGGATTACGATCTGACAATCAATTACACACCAGGGAAGGCTAATGTAGTAGCAGATGCCCTGAGTAGGAAAAGTACCGGAGGAGTGGAACAAGAAATATCACCGGAGCTGAGAAAGGAGATAAGCCAAGCCCAAATACAACTTTGGGAGAAGGAAGCCCATGAAGGATTATCGGCATTGCAAGTAGCCGATGAGCTTAATGTCAACTTGAAGAATGAGATAATGATGGGTCAGATGGACGATCCATTCATTGTAGAAGAGATGAGGAGAATAGATGAGGGAAGACCATCAGAATTTCACCGAGGAGAATCTGGATCTTTGTGGTTCCAGAAGAGGATTTGCGTTCCGGATATTGCTGAAATCAAGGAAATAATAATCCGGGAAGCTCATCAAACACCATATTCCATACATCCGGGAAGTACAAAGATGTACATGGATCTAAAGGAACTATTCTGGTGGAATAACATGAAGAGGGAGATAGCACAATATGTGGCAGAATGCCATACCTGCCAAAGAGTGAAAGCAGAACACCAGAGCCCGGCAGGGAAGTTACAACCCCTACCTATTCCAGAGTGGAAATGGGAAGAAATAGGGATGGATTTCATCACCGGACTACCCATGACCAATAAAAAGAAGGACATGATATGGGTAATCGTGGACCGGTTGACGAAAAGTGCACACTTCTTAGCGGTAAACCAGCAGGATAAAGGAGAGAAACTCATCGATCTTTACATTAAAGAGATCGTGAGTAAGCATGGAGTGCCTAAGAAGATCGTATCGGATCGAGGATCCGTGTTCACATCAGCATTCTGGAAGCAGCTTCACGAAGCTTTAGGATCCAAGTTGGATTATAGTACCGCGTATCATCCACAAACAGGTGGACAAACTGAGAGAACCAATCAGATCTTAGAAGATATGCTTAGGGCTTGTGCCCTAGACTTCGGAGGATCATGGGAGGAGCATCTACCTTTAGCAGAGTTTTCATACAACAATAGTTATCAAAGCAGCATCAAGATGGCACCATTTGAAGCTCTGTATGGGAGGAAGTGTAGATCACCAATATGTTGGTATGAAGCCGGAGCAAGCAAAGAGTTCAACCCTGATTATGTCAAGGAAAAACAACAAATCATTGACATTATCAGAGACAGGCTCAAGATAGCCCAGAGTCGGCAAAAGAGTTATGCCGATCAAAAGAGAAGGACATGGGAGCCACAAGTTGGAGATATGGTTTATCTTAAGGTAAGCCCGATGAAAGGACTCCAGAGATTTGGAGTTAAAGGGAAACTCAGTCCTAGATATATAGGACCTTTCAAGATACTGAGTCAGAATCGAGGTTTAGCTTTTGAGTTGGATTTACCGGGAAGGTTAGCTCAAGTTCATAATGTATTCCATGTGTCACAACTTCGGAAATGTTTGAAGACCCCAGATGAACCAATATCACATGAGGAGCTTGAGTTACAACCAGACCTGACGTACATTGAGAAGCCAGCCAAGATTCTCGAGGAGAGCTGGAAAAAACTCAGAAACAAGGCGATCAAGTATTGCAAAATACAATGGAAGCATCATCCCGAGAGGGAAGCCACCTGGGAAAAAGAGGAAGACCTGAGGAAAACATACCCCGAGCTGTTCAGGTATTACAACCACAACTTCGGGACGAAGTTTTCTTTAAGGGGGAAAGGCTGTAATGTCCCAGGTTTAGAGACGATCGAGGGGTAGATTTTAGAAAGGGATGTGCATTGCATAGTAAATTCTGGGGAAATTTCGCGCTTTTAAACAAAAACTGCATCGAAGGGGGACAAGTTTCTCTCTCGACACCTTACAGGGTTAGGGTTTCGAGAGTGCGACAAACTTGCATCTCACTTCACTAGTTTAGGGTTTTGAGATGAGAGGGGAGAGTTTGCTTGATTGAATTCTAAATGATATGACATGGTTGAATTCAAACCAAGGTTGAATTTGAATTTCAAATTCAAACATTAAATAATTACCTTAAATAATTCAATTGAGGAAATTCATTAAGTATATAATTAATAATAAACAAGATGAACAATTATATTAAAGTAAAGCTCATTAGAGAAAACTTTGAGCTTTATTGAACATCACACACATTACAATGTCATTACAATATTCATAAGTGAAATAAAAGAATAATACAACACATTACATAAATGGGCAGAATAGAAGAAAGGAAAATAAAGAAAAATTACAAGTTAATATCCTAGTCTAAATTCTACAAGAACATCTTCACTTGATCTTGGACTTGATGATCTTATGGATCATCTTGATCAATTCTTGAATCCTGCACACAAGCACAACAAAGAAAGAAGTTATGCCAAGTGGCATAGCCACTTGGCAGGTTAAAAAAAGAATGGAAATAGAGGATAATATCAAGTCTGCCGAGCTGATCCAACTCTCACAGCCAAGTACAGGGTATCAGCATACACACACACACAGCCTGCTCACATGGCTGTGTGCATGCAGCACACATACACAGTGAATCACCCAAAGAGTAAGGTGGAGCTGTCGATCAGGGAAGCAAAGGCCAACCATATAAAAACTTTTCCACGACAAACCCTAGCTCATTCATCGACCAAGCCGCGGGGTAAGTCACCGAGCACCAAGAACAGCCAAGAACACCAAGAACAGGTGAACAGCTAGAGCTGTCTCATCTATTCACAATCACCAGAAATTAAACCAAGACCTCAAGCTTGCTAGGAGGAGAAGGGCAAACAAACCAAGCATCACAGAAGCAATCCTCTACAACAACACTTAATTCTAGGAGCTGGAGTGAGGTATACCACACAAAAGCCTGAGCAAGATCATATCTTGCTCATAATTAAGCATACAATGCATCACTGGAGCACAGAAGGGTAGAATACCCTGTGTGTGTCATCATCTGGCTACCAGGCCATTTGGTGCAAGCATAGATGGGTAAGACCACTAGGTAAACATCTTATGGGAACAACAGTTATGCAAATCCATGCATAACTAGAGGAATCCAGCCAAGAATGCAACCATAGCTAGCCTAACCCACTCACTAAACACCTACAGCTAGCTAGGCCATCAGACTATAGACAAATTCTTGTCTATAGAATTTCTCAACATCAAAAGCCACTGGAAGTCCAGTATTGGATCAAGCCAGTGAGCATCTATCCATCACAGAAAGCCACCAAACAGGGGAGACATCCCAGGGCAGCACATAAATACTGCCAGGATCACCTCAACCACTTAACCAATTCCAACAATGAAACCATGCAAAGATATCATCACCCAGTAGGGTTCAAAAGGAGGGCTAGGGTACCCAACCAATGGTTGGCATCCTGCTAGCCCTAACAAAATCATTTAAATGATCATCACTGAATCTCAGTTCACATTATTTATCCATTTAATCAAGCATGGATAAACAGATAAATAAAACAGACAATCAATTGATGCTTAAGCAAGCAACAGCACACATCAGGCCAGGCCTGTGTGATACACAAGAGAGCAACAGTGAGGCACAGACACCAAAGGGCAGCTGTTACAAGCAACTGGTGATCATATGAACACCAGAAGCTTGTTAGAGCATGCTACTGCATGCTAGAACTCATTCTAAGCAATTAACACATGAACAGATAATTAAATAACTGAACAATTGCATCACAGATAAGGGCATCAGGCTTTATAATTGTATCCGGAAGCACATCAAAGGCTTGATGAACCAAAGGATCATAATACACCAGAAAAGCACATATCAATTCATCACTGGATCACACTGCTAAGCCAACAGTAATGCTCAATTGAGCATAATCATGAATCCGAACTAAATGAACTAGCCCAGAGGCACTGGCACTTGCAAGTATGCAAGGATTAACCACCACAATCAAGCCAGGGACAAGATTAAGCACACACAGTATGCCCTAGTGACAGTAAAAAGAATAGGAGCATGCCAGTAGACCATGAGCATCACTGGATGCTCATGAGCAATCACAGTGAGCAATTGAGCAAGAACAGCACAGCACAGTAAGCTAGGATCTATGGCGACAGCAGTAAGCCAAGCACAGCAGAGCATCAACAACAGCAGGCCAGCACCTCCACAAGGAGGGAAGCCATGGCCAGGGATACTGGAGGAGGAAGAAGAGAGGCACAGAAGAAAGAGGGTGGCGGAACACTTACCGTGGTCGAGCAGATAGGCACGGCCATGGCGGCCATGGTGGCACACGCCAGAGCGCGGCGGCGCCAAGCCAAGCCAGGCCATGGTGGCACCACGGCACCACCCGCACCACGGCGGCGAAGCCAGGGCAGAGTCCAAGCACCAGGAGCGCCAGGAACGGCGGGATCGAGCGGATCCCGTAACCCTAGCACCAGACGGGGACGAGACCGAGAGCAGCAGGTCGCCCGCGTCAGATCGACGCGGATAGGATTGACCGCCGTCGTGTGGCGCGTTGATTGCGCACCATGGCGGGGGCCAAGTCCGGCGAACCTCGCCGGAATCGAGCGGCGACGGCGGAGGCGACGCGGGTCGCCAGAGCAGGTTAGGGTTAAGGTTCGATCGCGCGTGAGGAGAAGAGAGAGGAGTGGGGCTGGTCGAGCCGGACCGGGCCGGTCGGTTCGACCTAACCCTTTGTGTTGCACAGACAGGTGGTCCCTGGTGTTTTTTTGTCTTTTCACAAACAAATAAAAATGCTGAAACTTTGAATAATCATAGAAAATTATTAATAGCTCTAAAAAAATAATTAAAAATATGAAAATAGATCAGCATAAAATTCTCTAACTAAATAAAATATCAAAGAGAATTTTTGAAGACAATTAAGAATGAATCTTAATTTGATGATTTAAATAATGATTTAAATCACACATGTTATTTTCAATAATGAAAATAAGTCCATTAATGCATTTGGACCTCAAAAACACCTTGACAACATTTCAAGGTAGTATTTTACTCTTAAACAAGTATCCCCAAATCATTCTTAGTATTAACCTCTTACATGAAATAATAACGTCATCGGAAGGGGGGAACAAACCCTAAAAATGGAATCATGCATAATTGCTTCTTTAACCATTGCCCTTATCGGACAATGATGCTATTTTTCAGAACAAGAGGACAAGGGTCAGTCCATACCTTCCAACTGCAGAACTTTGCAGTGTTCAGGCAAGTTCATCACTTGCTCATGTCATTTGAGTATTTCTATCAAATTACTTGCAAAGTACTATGATTATCACTATTGCATAAAAACCAAAACCACTACTTTCATAACTATGAATATGACTATGTGGTGGGCAATGGAACCATGGATTGTGTTGATATGGTGGAGGTTCCATTGCAAGGGTTTATATCCATCTAGGATTAAACAACAAATGTCGCCAGTGATTCTTGTGCCGTAATATCCGTGTTAACCATAAGATCCGGAGTGGGACGGAGTAGTCAAAAGTGTTTCCACCTCTCGTTCATCAACGGATGCGCTTTACCGTAGTACACTTGTAATCCAAGGGGGCAAGCTGGTGAGGCTGGGGAGTCCTAAGTCCCCACGGCATAGTCCGTAGTACACTTGTCGCCCGAAGGAGCAAGCTGGTGAGGCTGGGGAGTCCTAAGTCCCCACGGTATTGCGGTCTATGATGGGTTGCAGCTACCGGCGAAGGAGTTTGGTTCGATCCCAGACTGTCATCGTGGTCGGGGTCCACCCTGAAATATATGGGAATCATGGGACCGGCGAGGACCCAGGGTCGGGGCATGCAACAAAGGGTGGGTGTTCGAGGTAGCGGAGGAACATGATTGGCTAGACCTTATACCGGGCCTCACACCTAAGGAAGTGTGGACGGGAAAGCTGCCCAGTTGGCACCAAGGTTAAGATCTCTTATGGGTAAAGCAACACCCCTCTGCAGAGTGTAAAAAAAACTGTGACCTGTCACTCCCTATTCCGGGATTGAGGAACTGCGAACGCGGCCGGAAAGGAGCTCCATGAAGTTCTAGTAAACCGGTGAAGGCTGACGGACATAGCTCTTTGAAATAAAAGCAATCTCTTGAAGAAATGTTTATCAAAACTTGCATTGGTATTAGACTTTCTGGTCTAATATCGTAGTTAGTGCATTAAACACCTCTTATCTATAATGAACTTGTTGAGTACGCTCGTACTCATACCACTCTTAAATCCCCTGCTTAGATTGTCTGAATCATCTGGAGGAGGACTACAACAGCAATGATGGAGCCGAGATCATCGGCTACGATGAACCTGACCTCTCAGGTGGAGTTGAAGGCGTAGACTATATCATAGTCTACGGATCCGGGGAGGCTTCCGGAGGAGAACAAGCCTAGGAATATCTGAGGAGTAGTAGTAGCCGAGCAGCACAAACTCTTACTAATGAGCTGCTCGATTGAATAAATGTTTAGTTTAATGAGACAATGGTATTGTAAGTTAAGTTGGGTTCGCCTCGAACCCAGGAGTTATCCTCTTAGGACCCAAGAGGGGCTCCGAGATGACTTGTGTATGATGTATTGTAATATTATGTGAATGAGTTATGGACCTTGCTACGTTCTGTTGTACTACTCTGAGGGATGTGATATTTGCGGAATGGTACTTCGCGAATGTTATATCAACGACTGGCATACTACAACATGCAGTGGTATGCAGGGTCACCACAAAGCATAAGGGAAAATGAGTGCATAACATGTCGGATGCGATCATACCAGCACTAAAGCACCGGATCCCATCAGAACTCCGAAGTTAAGCGTGCTTGGGCGAGAGTAGTACTAGGCGTGTTGCATCCCTCCTTTTTTGCGTCACGCGGCGACATTCATGGTGAAGTTAGGACGATATTTTTTTGCGGGCACTCGTGCTCGGCTATTGGTGATGGGAAACGGTGGTGCTGATGAAAAAGAGGATGGACATGGTACAAAATAGAGCAGACAAAGAGCGGGAGGAGCAAGCATAAGGGAAAATGAGTGCATAACATGTCGGATGCGATCATACCAGCACTAAAGCACCGGATCCCATCAGAACTCCGAAGTTAAGCATGCTTGGGCGAGAGTAGTACTAGGATGGGTGACCTCCTGGGAAGTCCTCGTGTTGCAACCCTCCTTTTTTGCGTCACGTGGCGACATTCATGGTGAAGTTAGGACGATATTTTTTTGCGGGCACGCGTGCTCGGCTATTGGTGATGGGAAACGGTGGTGCGGATGCAAAAGAGGATGGACATGGTACAAAATAGAGCAGACAAAGAGCGGGAGGAGCAAGCATAAGGGAAAATGAGTGCATAACATGTCGGATGCGATCATACCAGCACTAAAGCACCGGATCCCATCAGAACTCCGAAGTTAAGTGTGCTTGGGCGAGAGTAGTACTAGGATGGGTGACCTCCTGGGAAATCCTCGTGTTGCATCCCTCCTTTTTTGCGTCACGCGGCGACATTCATGGTGAACTTAGGACGATATTTTTTTGCGGGCACTCGTGCTCGGCTATTGGTGATGGGAAACGGTGGTGCGGATGAAAAAGAGGATGGACATGGTACAAAATAGAGCAGACAAAGAGCGGGAGGAGCAAGCATAAGGGAAAATGAGTGCATAACATGTCGGATGCGATCATACCAGCACTAAAGCACCGGATCCCATCAGAACTCCGAAGTTAAGCGTGCTTGGGCGAGAGTAGTACTAGGCGTGTTGCATCCCTCCTTTTTTGCGTCACGCGGCGACATTCATGGTGAAATTAGGACGATATTTTTTTGCGGGCACTCGTGCTCGGCTATTGGTGATGGGAAACGGTGGTGCTGATGAAAAAGAGGATGGACATGGTACAAAATAGAGCAGACAAAGAGCGGGAGGAGCAAGCATAAGGGAAAATGAGTGCATAACATGTCGGATGCGATCATACCAGCACTAAAGCACCGGATCCCATCAGAACTCCGAAGTTAAGCGTGCTTGGGCGAGAGTAGTACTAGGATGGGTGACCTCCCGGGAAGTCCTCGTGTTGCATCCCTCCTTTTTTGCGTCACGTGGCGACATTCATGGTGAAGTTAGGACGATATTTTTTTGCGGGCACTCGTGCTCGGCTATTGGTGATGGGAAACGGTGGTGCGGATGAAAAAGAGGATGGACATGGTACAAAATAGAGCAGACAAAGAGCGGGAGGAGCAAGCATAAGGGAAAATGAGTGCATAACATGTCGGATACGATCATACCAGCACTAAAGCACCGGATCCCATCAGAACTCCGAAGTTAAGTGTGCTTGGGCGAGAGTAGTACTAGGATGGGTGACCTCCTGGGAAGTCCTCGTGTTGCATCCCTCCTTTTTTGCGTCACGCGGCGACATTCATGGTGAAGTTAGGACGGTATTTTTTTGCGGGCACTCGTGCTCGGCTATTGGTGATGGGAAACGGTGGTGCGGATGAAAAAGAGGATGGACATGGTACAAAATAGAGCAGACAAAGAGCGGGAGGAGCAAGCATAAGGGAAAATGAGTGCATAACATGTCGGATGCGATCATAACAGCACTAAAGCACCGGATCCCATCAGAACTCCGAAGTTAAGCGTGCTTGGGCGAGAGTAGTACTAGGATGGGTGAACTCCTGGGAAGTCCTCGTGTTGCATCCCTCCTTTTTTGCGTCACGCGGCGACATTCATGGTGAAGTTAGGACGATATTTTTTTGCGGGCACTCGTGCTCGGCTATTGGTGATGGGAAACGGTGGTGCGGATGAAAAAGAGGATGGACATGGTACAAAATAGAGTAGACAAAGAGCGGGAGGAGCAAGCATAAGGGAAAATGAGTGCATAACATGTCGGATGCGATCATACCAGCACTAAAGCACCGGATCCCATCAGAACTCCGAAGTTAAGCGTGCTTGGGCGAGAGTAGTACTAGGCGTGTTGCATCCCTCCTTTTTTGCGTCACGCGGCGACATTCATGGTGAAGTTAGGACGATATTTTTTTGCGGGCACTCGTGCTCGGCTATTGGTGATGGGAAACGGTGGTGCTGATGAAAAAGAGGATGGACATGGTACAAAATAGAGCAGACAAAGAGCGGGAGGAGCAAGCATAAGGAAAAATGAGTGCATAACATGTCGGATGCGATCATACTAGCACTAAAGCACCGGATCCCATCAGAACTCCGAAGTTAAGTGTGCTTGGGCGAGAGTAGTACTAGGATGGGTGACCTCCTGGGAAGTCCTCGTGTTGCATCCCTCCTTTTTTGCGTCACGCGGCGACATTCATGGTGAAGTTAGGACGATATTTTTTTGCGGGCACTCGTGCTCGGCCATTGGTGATGGGAAACGGTGGTGCGGATGAAAAAGAGGATGGACATGGTACAAAATAGAGCAGACAAAGAGCGGGAGGAGCAAGCATAAGGGAAAATGAGTGCATAACATGTCGGATGCGATCATACCAGCACTAAAGCACCGGATCCCATCAGAACTCCAAAGTTAAGCGTGCTTGGGCGAGAGTAGTACTAGGCGTGTTGCATCCCTCCTTTTTTGCGTCACGCGGCGACATTCATGGTGAAGTTAGGACGATATTTTTTTGCGGGCACTCGTGCTCGGGTATTGGTGATGGGAAACGGTGGTGCTGATGAAAAAGAGGATGGACATGGTACAAAATAGAGCAGACAAAGAGCGGGAGGAGCAAGCATAAGGGAAAATGAGTGCATAACATGTCGGATGCGATCATACCAGCACTAAAGCACCGGATCCCATCAGAACTCCGAAGTTAAGCGTGCTTGGGCGAGAGTAGTACTAGGATGGGTGACCTCCTGGGAAGTCCTCGTGTTGCATCCCTCCTTTTTTGCGTCACGTGGCGACATTCATGGTGAAGTTAGGACGATATTTTTTGCGGGCACTCGTGCTCGGCTATTGGTGATGGGAAACGGTGGTGCGGATGAAAAAGAGGATGGACATGGTACAAAATAGAGCAGACAAAGAGCGGGAGGAGCAAGCATAAGGGAAAATGAGTGCATAACATGTCGGATGCGATCATACCAGCACTAAAGCACCGGATCCCATCAGAACTCCGAAGTTAAGCGTGCTTGGGCGAGAGTAGTACTAGGATGGGTGACCTCCTGGGAAGTCCTCGTGTTGCATCCCTCCTTTTTTGCGTCACGCGGCGACATTCATGGTGAAGTTAGGACGGTATTTTTTTGCGGGCACTCGTGCTCGGCTATTGGTGATGGGAAACGGTGGTGCGGATGAAAAAGAGGATGGACATGGTACAAAATAGAGCAGACAAAGAGCGGGAGGAGCAAGCATAAGGGAAAATGAGTGCATAACATGTCGGATGCGATCATACTAGCACTAAAGCACCGGTTCCCATCAGAACTCCGAAGTTAAGCGTGCTTGGGCGAGAGTAGTACTAGGCGTGTTGCATCCCTCCTTTTTTGCGTCACGCGGCGACATTCATGGTGAAGTTAGGACGATATTTTTTTGCGGGCACTCGTGCTCGGCTATTGGTGATGGGAAACGGTGGTGCTGATGAAAAAGAGGATGGACATGGTACAAAATAGAGCAGACAAAGAGCGGGAGGAGCAAGCATAAGGGAAAATGAGTGCATAACATGTCGGATGCGATCATACCAGCACTAAAGCACCGGATCCCATCAGAACTCCGAAGTTAACCGTGCTTGGGCGAGAGTAGTACTAGGATGGGTGACCTCCTGGGAAGTCCTCGTGTTGCATCCCTCCTTTTTTGCGTCACGTGGCGACATTCATGGTGAAGTTAGGACGATATTTTTTTGCGGGCACTCGTGCTCGGCTATTGGTGATGGGAAACGGTGGTGCGGATGAAAAAGAGGATGGACATGGTACAAAATAGAGCATACAAAGAGCGGGAGGAGCAAGCATAAGGGAAAATGAGTGCATAACATGTCGGATGCGATCATACTAGCACTAAAGCACCGGATCCCATCAGAACTCCGAAGTTAAGCGTGCTTGGGCGAGAGTAGTACTAGGATGGGTGACCTCCTGGGAAGTCCTCGTGTTGCATCCCTCCTTTTTTGCGTCACGCGGCGACATTCCTGGTGAAGTTAGGACGATATTTTTTTTTGCGGGCACTCGTGCTCGGCTATTGGTGATGGGAAACGGTGGTGCTGATGAAAAAGAGGATGGACATGGTACAAAATAGAGCAGACAAAGAGCGGGAGGAGCAAGCATAAGGGAAAATGAGTGCATAACATGTCGGATGCGATCATACCAGCACTAAAGCACCGGATCCCATCAGAACTCCGAAGTTAAGCGTGCTTGGGCGAGAGTAGTACTAGGATGGGTGACCTCCTGGGAAGTCCTCGTGTTGCATCCCTCCTTTTTTGCGTCACGCGGCGACATTCATGGTGAAGTTAGGATGATATTTTTTTGCGGGCACACGTGCTCGGCTATTGGTGATGAGAAACGGTGGTGCGGATGAAAAAGAGGATGGTCATGGTACAAAATAGAGCAGACAAAGAGCGGGAGGAGCAAGCATAAGGGAAAATGAGTGCATAACATGTCGGATGCGATCATACCAGCACTAAAGCACCGGATCCCATCAGAACTCCGAAGTTAGCGTGCTTGGGCGAGAGTAGTACTAGGATGGGTGAACTCCTGGGAAGTCCTTGTGTTGCATCCCTCCTTTTTTGCGTCACACAGCGACATTCATGGTGAAGTTAGGACGATATTTTTTTGCGGGCACTCGTGCTCGGCTATTGGTGATGGGAAACGGTGGTGCGGATGAAAAAGAGGATGGACATGGTACAAAATAGAGCAGACAAAGAGCGGGAGGAGCAAGCATAAGGGAATGGTGAAGTTAGGACGATATTTTTTTGCGGGCACTCGTGCTCGGCTATTGGTGATGGGAAACGGTGGTGCGGATGAAAAAGAGGATGGACATGGTACAAAATAGAGCAGACAAAGAGCGGGAGGAGCAAGCATAAGGGAAAATGAGTGCATAACATGTCGGATGCGATCATACCAGCACTAAAGCACCGGATCCCATCAGAACTCCGAAGTTAAGCGTGCTTGGGCGAGAGTAGTACTAGGATGGGTGACCTCCTGGGAAGTCCTCGTGTTGCATCCCTCCTTTTTTGCGTCACGCGGCGACATTCATGGTGAAGTTAGGACGATATTTTTTTGCGGGCACTCGTGCTCGACTATTGGTGATGGGAAACGGTGGTGCGGATGAAAAAGAGGATGGACATGGTACAAAATAGAGCAGACAAAGAGCGGGAGGAGCAAGCATAAGGGAAAATGAGTGCATAACATGTCGGATGCGATCATACCAGCACTAAAGCACCGGATCCCATCAGAACTCCGAACTTAAGCGTGCTTGGGCGAGAGTAGTACTAGGATGGGTGACCTGAAGGGTTGTTGTCGTGTTGCATCCCTCCTTTTTTGCGTCACGCGGCGACATTCATGGTGAAGTTAGGACGACTTTTTTTTTGCGGGCACTCGTGCTCGGCTATTGGTGATGGGAAACGGTGGCGCGGATGAAAAAGTGGATGGACATGGTACAAAATAGAGCAGACAAAGAGCGGGAGGAGCAAGCATACGAGAAAATGAGTGCATAACATGTCGGATGCGATCATACCAGCACTAAAGCACCGGATCCCATCAGAACTCCGAAGTTAAGCGTGCTTGGGCAAGAGTAGTACTAGGCGTGTTGCATCCCTCCTTTTTTGCGTCACGCGGCGACATTCATGGTGAAGTTAGGACGATATTTTTTTGCGGGCACTCGTGCTCGGCTATTGGTGATGGGAAACGGTGGTGCCGATGAAAAAGAGGATGGACATGGTACAAAATAGAGCAGACAAAGAGCGGGAGGAGCAAGCATAAGGGAAAATGAGTGCATAACATGTCGGATGCGATCATACCAGCACTAAAGCACCGGATCCCATCAGAACTCCGAAGTTAAGCATGCTTGGGCGAGAGTAGTACTAGGATGGGTGACCTCCTGGGAAGTCCTCGTGTTGCAACCCTCCTTTTTTGCGTCACGTGGCGACATTCATGGTGAAGTTAGGACGATATTTTTTTGCGGGCACGCGTGCTTGGCTATTGGTGATGGGAAACGGTGGTGCGGATGAAAAAGAGGATGGACATGGTACAAAATAGAGCAGACAAATAGCGGGAGGAGCAAGCATAAGGGAAAATGAGTGCATAACATGTCGGATGCGATCATACCAGCACTAAAGCACCGGATCCCATCAGAACTCCGAAGTTAAGTGTGCTTGGGCGAGAGTAGTACTAGGATGGGTGACCTCCTGGGAAATCCTCGTGTTGCATCCCTCCTTTTTTGCGTCACGCGGCGACATTCATGGTGAAGTTAGGACGATATTTTTTTGCGGGCACTCGTGCTCGGCTATTGGTGATGGGAAACGGTGGTGCGGATGAAAAAGAGGATGGACATGGTACAAAATAGAGCAGACAAAGAGCGGGAGGAGCAAGCATAAGGGAAAATGAGTGCATAACATGTCGGATGCGATCATACCAGCACTAAAGCACCGGATCCCATCAGAACTCCGAAGTTAAGCGTGCTTGGGCGAGAGTAGTACTAGGCGTGTTGCATCCCTCCTTTTTTGCGTCACGCGGCGACATTCATGGTGAAGTTAGGACGATATTTTTTTGCGGGCACTCGTGCTCGGCTATTGGTGATGGGAAACGGTGGTGCTGATGAAAAAGAGGATGGACATGGTACAAAATAGAGCAGACAAAGAGCGGGAGGAGCAAGCATAAGGGAAAATGAGTGCATAACATGTCGGATGCGATCATACCAGCACTAAAGCACCGGATCCCATCAGAACTCCGAAGTTAAGCGTGCTTGGGCGAGAGTAGTACTAGGATGGGTGACCTGATCCGCAGTCCTCGTGTTGCATCCCTCCTTTTTTGCGTCACGTGGCGACATTCATGGTGAAGTTAGGACGATATTTTTTTGCGGGCACTCGTGCTCGGCTATTGGTGATGGGAAACGGTGGTGCGGATGAAAAAGAGGATGGACATGGTACAAAATAGAGCAGACAAAGAGCGGGAGGAGCAAGCATAAGGGAAAATGAGTGCATAACATGTCGGATACGATCATACCAGCACTAAAGCACCGGATCCCATCAGAACTCCGAAGTTAAGTGTGCTTGGGCGAGAGTAGTACGAGGATGGGTGACCTCCTGGGAAGTCCTCGTGTTGCATCCCTCCTTTTTTGCGTCACGCGGCGACATTCATGGTGAAGTTAGGACGGTATTTTTTTGCGGGCACTCGTGCTCGGCTATCGGTGATGGGAAACGGTGGTGCGGATGAAAAAGAGGATGGACATGGTACAAAATAGAGCAGACAAAGAGCGGGAGGAGCAAGCATAAGGGAAAATGAGAGCATAACATGTCGGATGCGATCATACCAGCACTAAAGCACCGGATCCCATCAGAACTCCGAAGTTAAGCGTGCTTGGGCGAGAGTAGTACTAGGATGGGTGAACTCCTGGGAAGTCCTCGTGTTGCATCCCTCCTTTTTTGCGTCACGCGGCGACATTCATGGTGAAGTTAGGACGATATTTTTTTGCGGGCACTCGTGCTCGGCTATTGGTGATGGGAAACGGTGGTGCGGATGAAAAAGAGGATGGACATGGTACAAAATAGAGTAGACAAAGAGCGGGAGGAGCAAGCATAAGGGAAAATGAGTGCATAACATGTCGGATGCGATCATACCAGCACTAAAGCACCGGATCCCATCAGAACTCCGAAGTTAAGCGTGCTTGGGCGAGAGTAGTACTAGGCGTGTTGCATCCCTCCTTTTTTGCGTCACGCGGCGACATTCATGGTGAAGTTAGGACGATATTTTTTTGCGGGCACTCGTGCTCGGCTATTGGTGATGGGAAACGGTGGTGCTGATGAAAAAGAGGATGGACATGGTACAAAATAGAGCAGACAAAGAGCGGGAGGAGCAAGCATAAGGAAAAATGAGTGCATAACATGTCGGATGCGATCATACCAGCACTAAAGCACCGGATCCCATCAGAACTCCGAAGTTAAGTGTGCTTGGGCGAGAGTAGTACTAGGATGGCTGACCTCCTGGGAAGTCCTCGTGTTGCATCCCTCCTTTTTTGCGTCACGCGGCGACATTCATGGTGAAGTTAGGACGATATTTTTTTGCGGGCACTCGTGCTCGGCTATTGGTGATGGGAAACGGTGGTGCGGATGAAAAAGAGGATGGACATGGTACAAAATAGAGTAGACAAAGAGCGGGAGGAGCAAGCATAAGGGAAAATGAGTGCATAACATGTCGGATGCGATCATACCAGCACTAAAGCACCGGATCCCATCAGAACTCCGAAGTTAAGCGTGCTTGGGCGAGAGTAGTACTAGGCGTGTTGCATCCCTCCTTTTTTGCGTCACGCGGCGACATTCATGGTGAAGTTAGGACGATATTTTTTTGCGGGCACTCGTGCTCGGCTATTGGTGATGGGAAACGGTGGTGCTGATGAAAAAGAGGATGGACATGGTACAAAATAGAGCAGACAAAGAGCGGGAGGAGCAAGCATAAGGAAAAATGAGTGCATAACATGTCGGATGCGATCATACCAGCACTAAAGCACCGGATCCCATCAGAACTCCGAAGTTAAGTGTGCTTGGGCGAGAGTAGTACTAGGATGGGTGACCTCCTGGGAAGTCCGCGTGTTGCATCCCTCCTTTTTTGCGTCACGCGGCGACATTCATGGTGAAGTTAGGACGATATTTTTTTGCGGGCACTCGTGCTCGGCTATTGGTGATGGGAAACGGTGGTGCGGATGAAAAAGAGGATGGACATGGTACAAAATAGAGCAGACAAAGAGCGGGAGGAGCAAGCATAAGGGAAAATGAGTGCATAACATGTCGGATGCGATCATACCAGCACTAAAGCACCGGATCCCATCAGAACTCCGAAGTTAAGCGTGCTTGGGCGAGAGTAGTACTAGGCGTGTTGCATCCCTCCTTTTTTGCGTCACGCGGCGACATTCATGGTGAAGTTAGGACGATATTTTTTTGCGGGCACTCGTGCTCGGGTATTGGTGATGGGAAACGGTGGTGCTGATGAAAAAGAGGATGGACATGGTACAAAATAGAGCAGACAAAGAGCGGGAGGAGCAAGCATAAGGGAAAATGAGTGCATAACATGTCGGATGCGATCATACCAGCACTAAAGCACCGGATCCCATCAGAACTCCGAAGTTAAGCGTGCTTGGGCGAGAGTAGTACTAGGATGGGTGACCTCCTGGGAAGTCCTCGTGTTGCATCCCTCCTTTTTTGCGTCACGTGGCGACATTCATGGTGAAGTTAGGACGATATTTTTTGCGGGCACTCGTGCTCGGCTATTGGTGATGGGAAACGGTGGTGCGGATGAAAAAGAGGATGGACATGGTACAAAATAGAGCAGACAAAGAGCGGGAGGAGCAAGCATAAGGGAAAATGAGTGCATAACATGTCGGATACGATCATACCAGCACTAAAGCACCGGATCCCATCAGAACTCCGAAGTTAAGTGTGCTTGGGCGAGAGTAGTACTAGGATGGGTGACCTCCTGGGAAGTCCTCGTGTTGCATCCCTCCTTTTTTGCGTCACGCGGCGACATTCATGGTGAAGTTAGGACGGTATTTTTTTGCGGGCACTCGTGCTCGGCTATTGGTGATGGGAAACGGTGGTGTGGATGAAAAAGAGGATGGACATGGTACAAAATAGAGCAGACAAAGAGCGGGAGGAGCAAGCATAAGGGAAAATGAGTGCATAACATGTCGGATGCGATCATACCAGCACTAAAGCACCGGATCCCATCAGAACTCCGAAGTTAAGCGTGCTTGGGCGAGAGTAGTACTAGGCGTGTTGCATCCCTCCTTTTTTGCGTCACGCGGCGACATTCATGGTGAAGTTAGGACGATATTTTTTTGCGGGCACTCGTGCTCGGCTATTGGTGATGGGAAACGGTGGTGCGGATGAAAAAGAGGATGGACATGGTACAAAATAGAGCAGACAAAGAGCGGGATGAGCAAGCATAAGGGAAAATGAGTGCATAACATGTCGGATGCGATCATACCAGCACTAAAGCACCGGATCCCATCAGAACTCCGAAGTTAAGCGTGCTTGGGCGAGAGTAGTACTAGGATGGGTGACCTCCTGGGAAGTCCTCGTGTTGCATCCCTCCTTTTTTGCGTCACGCGGCGACATTCCTGGTGAAGTTAGGACGATTTTTTTTTTGCGGGCACTCGTGCTCGGCTATTGGTGATGGGAAACGGTGGTGCTGATGAAAAAGAGGATGGACATGGTACAAAATAGAGCAGACAAAGAGCGGGAGGAGCAAGCATAAGGGAAAATGAGTGCATAACATGTCGGATGCGATCATACCAGCACTAAAGCACCGGATCCCATCAGAACTTCGAAGTTAAGCGTGCTTGGGCGAGAGTAGTACTAGGATGGGTGACCTCCTGGGAAGTCCTCGTGTTGCATCCCTCCTTTTTTGCGTCACGCGGCGACATTCATGGTGAAGTTAGGACGATATTTTTTTGCGGGCACTCGTGCTCGGCTGTTGGTGATGAGAAACGGTGGTGCGGATGAAAAAGAGGATGGTCATGGTACAAAATAGAGCAGACAAAGAGCGGGAGGAGCAAGCATAAGGGAAAATGAGTGCATAACATGTCGGATGCGATCATACCAGCACTAAAGCACCGGATCCCATCAGAACTCCGAAGTTAGCGTGCTTGGGCGAGAGTAGTACTAGGATGGGTGAACTCCTGGGAAGTCCTTGTGTTGCATCCCTCCTTTTTTGCGTCACGCAGCGACATTCATGGTGAAGTTAGGACGATATTTTTTTGCGGGCACTCGTGCTCGGCTATTGGTGATGGGAAACGTTGGTGCGGATGAAAAAGGGGATGGACATGGTACAAAATAGAGCAGACAAAGAGCGGGAGGAGCAAGCATAAGGGAATGGTGAAGTTAGGACGATATTTTTTTGCGGGCACTCGTGCTCGGCTATTGGTGATGGGAAACGGTGGTGCGGATGAAAAAGAGGATGGACATGGTACAAAATAGAGCAGACAAAGAGCGGGAGGAGCAAGCATAAGGGAAAATGAGTGCATAACATGTCGGATGCGATCATACCAGCACTAAAGCACCGGATCCCATCAGAACTCCAAAGTTAAGCGTGCTTGGGCGAGAGTAGTACTAGGATGGGTGACCTCCTGGGAAGTCCTTGTGTTGCATCCCTCCTTTTTTGCGTCACGCGGCGACATTCATGGTGAAGTTAGGACGATATTTTTTTGCGGGCACTCGTGCTCGACTATTGGTGATGGGAAACGGTGGTGCGGATGAAAAAGAGGATGGACATGGTACAAAATAGAGCAGACAAAGAGCGGGAGGAGCAAGCATAAGGGAAAATGAGTGCATAACATGTCGGATGCGATCATACCAGCACTAAAGCACCGGATCCCATCAGAACTCCGAAGTTAAGCGTGCTTGGGCGAGAGTAGTACTAGGATGGGTGACCTCCTGGGAAGTCCTCGTGTTGCATCCCTCCTTTTTTGCGTCACGCGGCGACATTCCTGGTGAAGTTAGGACGATATTTTTTTTTGCGGGCACTCGTGCTCGGCTATTGGTGATGGGAAACGGTGGTGCTGATGAAAAAGAGGATGGACATGGTACAAAATAGAGCAGACAAAGAGCGGGAGGAGCAAGCATAAAGGAAAATGAGTGCATAACATGTCGGATGCGATCATACCAGCACTAAAGCACCGGATCCCATCAGAACTCCGAAGTTAAGCGTGCTTGGGCGAGAGTAGTACTAGGATGGGTGACCTCCTGGGAAGTCCTCGTGTTGCATCCCTCCTTTTTTGCGTCACGCGGCGACATTCATGGCGAAGTTAGGACGATATTTTTTTGCGGGCACTCGTGCTCGGCTATTGGTGATGAGAAACGGTGGTGCGGATGAAAAAGAGGATGGTCATGGTACAAAATAGAGCAGACAAAGAGCGGGAGGAGCAAGCATAAGGGAAAATGAGTGCATAACATGTCGGATGCGATCATACCAGCACTAAAGCACCGGATCCCATCAGAACTCCGAAGTTAGCGTGCTTGGGCGAGAGTAGTACTAGGATGGATGAACTCCTGGGAAGTCCTTGTGTTGCATCCCTCCTTTTTTGCGTCACGCAGCGACATTCATGGTGAAGTTAGGACGATATTTTTTTGCGGGCACTCGTGCTCGGCTATTGGTGATGGGAAACGGTGGTGCGGATGAAAAAGAGGATGGACATGGTACAAAATAGAGCAGACAAAGAGCGGGAGGAGCAAGCATAAGGGAATGGTGAAGTTAGGACGATATTTTTTTGCGGGCACTCGTGCTCGGCTATTGGTGATGGGAAACGGTGGTGCGGATGAAAAAGAGGATGGACATGGTACAAAATAGAGCAGACAAAGAGCGGGAGGAGCAAGCATAAGGGAAAATGAGTGCATAACATGTCGGATGCGATCATACCAGCACTAAAGCACCGGATCCCATCAGAACTCCAAAGTTAAGCGTGCTTGGGCGAGAGTAGTACTAGGATGGGTGACCTCATGGGAAGTCCTCGTGTTGCATCCCTCCTTTTTTGCGTCACGCGGCGACATTCCTGGTGAAGTTAGGACGATATTTTTTTTTGCGGGCACTCGTGCTCGGCTATTGGTGATGGGAAACGGTGGTGCTGATGAAAAAGAGGATGGACATGGTACAAAATAGAGCAGACAAAGAGCGGGAGGAGCAAGCATAAGGGAAAATGAGTGCATAACATGTCGGATGCGATCATACCAGCACTAAAGCACCGGATCCCATCAGAACTTCGAAGTTAAGCGTGCTTGGGCGAGAGTAGTACTAGGATGGGTGACCTCCTGGGAAGTCCTCGTGTTGCATCCCTCCTTTTTTGCGTCACGCGGCGACATTCATGGTGAAGTTAGGACGATATTTTTTTGCGGGCACTCGTGCTCGGCTGTTGGTGATGAGAAACGGTGGTGCGGATGAAAAAGAGGATGGTCATGGTACAAAATAGAGCAGACAAAGAGCGGGAGGAGCAAGCATAAGGGAAAATGAGTGCATAACATGTCGGATGCGATCATACCAGCACTAAAGCACCGGATCCCATCAGAACTCCGAAGTTAGCGTGCTTGGGCGAGAGTAGTACTAGGATGGGTGAACTCCTGGGAAGTCCTTGTGTTGCATCCCTCCTTTTTTGCGTCACGCAGCGACATTCATGGTGAAGTTAGGACGATATTTTTTTGCGGGCACTCGTGCTCGGCTATTGGTGATGGGAAACGTTGGTGCGGATGAAAAAGGGGATGGACATGGTACAAAATAGAGCAGACAAAGAGCGGGAGGAGCAAGCATAAGGGAATGGTGAAGTTAGGACGATATTTTTTTGCGGGCACTCGTGCTCGGCTATTGGTGATGGGAAACGGTGGTGCGGATGAAAAAGAGGATGGACATGGTACAAAATAGAAGCAGACAAAGAGCGGGAGGAGCAAGCATAAGGGAAAATGAGTGCATAACATGTCGGATGCGATCATACCAAAGACTAAAGCACGGGATCCCATCAGAACTCCAAAGTTAAGGGTGCTTGGGCGAGAGTAGTACTAGGATGGGTGACCTCCTGGGAAGTCCTCGTGTTGCATCCCTCCTTTTTGGCGTCACGCGGCGACATTCATGGTGAAGTTAGGACGATATTTTTTTGCGGGCACTCGTGCTCGACTATTGGTGATGGGAAACGGTGGTGCGGATGAAAAAGAGGATGGACATGGTACAAAATAGAGCAGACAAAGAGCGGGAGGAGCAAGCATAAGGGAAAATGAGTGCATAACATGTCGGATGCGATCATACAAGCACTAAAGCACCGGATCCCATCAGAACTCCGAAGTTAAGCGTGCTTGGGCGAGAGTAGTACTAGGATGGGTGACCTCCTGGGAAGTCCTCGTGTTGCATCCCTCCTTTTTTGCGTCACGCGGCGACATTCATGGTGAAGTTAGGACGATATTTTTTTGCGGGCACTCGTGCTCGACTATTGGTGATGGGAAACGGTGGTGCGGATGAAAAAGAGGATGGACATGGTACAAAATAGAGCAGACAAAGAGCGGGAGGAGCAAGCATAAGGGAAAATGAGTGCATAACATGTCGGATGCGATCATAACGGCACCAAAGCACCGAATACCATCATAACTCCGAAGTTAAGCGTGCTTGGGCGAGAGTAGTACTAGGATGGGTGACCTCCTGGGAAGTCCTCGTGTTGCATCCCTCCTTTTTTGCGTCACGCGGCGACATTCCTGGTGAAGTTAGGACGATATTTTTTTTTGCGGGCACTCGTGCTCGGCTATTGGTGATGGGAAACGGTGGTGCTGATGAAAAAGAGGATGGACATGGTACAAAATAGAGCAGACAAAGAGCGGGAGGAGCAAGCATAAGGGAAAATGAGTGCATAACATGTCGGATGCGATCATACCAGCACTAAAGCACCGGATCCCATCAGAACTCCGAAGTTAAGCGTGCTTGGGCGAGAGTAGTACTAGGATGGGTGACCTCCCGGGAAGTCCTCGTGTTGCATCCCTCCTTTTTTGCGTCACGCGGCGACATTCATGGCGAAGTTAGGACGATATTTTTTTGCGGGCACTCGTGCTCGGCTATTGGTGATGAGAAACGGTGGTGCGGATGAAAAAGAGGATGGTCATGGTACAAAATAGAGCAGACAAAGAGCGGGAGGAGCAAGCATAAGGGAAAATGAGTGCATAACATGTCGGATGCGATCATACCAGCACTAAAGCACCGGATCCCATCAGAACTCCGAAGTTAGCGTGCGTTGGCGAGATTAGTACTAGGATGGGTGAACTCGGGGAAGTCCTTGTGTTGCATCCCTCCTTTTTTGCGTCACGCAACGACATTCATGGTGAAGTTAGGACGATATTTTTTTGCGGGCACTCGTGCTCGGCTATTGGTGATGGGAAACGGTGGTGCGGATGAAAAAGAGGATGGACATGGTACAAAATAGAGCAGACAAAGAGCGGGAGGAGCAAGCATAAGGGAATGGTGAAGTTAGGACGATATTTTTTTGCGGGCACTCGTGCTCGGCTATTGGTGATGGGAAACGGTGGTGCGGATGAAAAAGAGGATGGACATGGTACAAAATAGAGAGCAGACAAAGAGCGGGAGGAGCAAGCATAAGGGAAAATGAGTGCATAACATGTCGGATGCGATCATACCAGCACTAAAGCACCGGATCCCATCAGAACTCCAAAGTTAAGCGTGCTTGGGCGAGAGTAGTACTAGGATGGGTGACCTCCTGGGAAGTCCTCGTGTTGCATCCCTCCTTTTTTGCGTCACGCGGCGACATTCATGGTGAAGTTAGGACGATATTTTTTTGCGGGCACTCGTGCTCGACTATTGGTGATGGGAAACGGTGGTGCGGATGAAAAAGAGGATGGACATGGTACAAAATAGAGCAGACAAAGAGCGGGAGGAGCAAGCATAAGGGAAAATGAGTGCATAACATGTCGGATGCGATCATACCAAAGCACTAAAGCACCGGATCCCATCGAACTCCGAAGTTAAGCGTGCTTGGGCGAGAGTAGTACTAGGATGGGTGACCTCCGGGAAGTCCTCGTGTTGCATCCCTCCTTTTTTGCGTCACGCGGCGACATTCCTGGTGAAGTTAGGACGATATTTTTTTGCGGGCACTCGTGCTCGGCTATTGGTGATGGGAAACGGTGGTGCTGATGAAAAAGAGGATGGACATGGTACAAAATAGAGCAGACAAAGAGCGGGAGGAGCAAGCATAAGGGAAAATGAGTGCATAACATGTCGGATGCGATCATACCAGCACTAAAGCACCGGATCCCATCAGAACTCCGAAGTTAAGCGTGCTTGGGCGAGAGTAGTACTAGGATGGGTGACCTCCTGGGAAGTCCTCGTGTTGCATCCCTCCTTTTTTGCGTCACGCGGCGACATTCATGGCGAAGTTAGGACGATATTTTTTTGCGGGCACTCGTGCTCGGCTATTGGTGATGAGAAACGGTGGTGCGGATGAAAAAGAGGATGGTCATGGTACAAAATAGAGCAGACAAAGAGCGGGAGGAGCAAGCATAAGGGAAAATGAGTGCATAACATGTCGGATGCGATCATACCAGCACTAAAGCACCGGATCCCATCAGAACTCCGAAGTTAGCGTGCTTGGGCGAGAGTAGTACTAGGATGGGTGAACTCCTGGGAAGTCCTTGTGTTGCATCCCTCCTTTTTTGCGTCACGCAGCGACATTCATGGTGAAGTTAGGACGATATTTTTTTGCGGGCACTCGTGCTCGGCTATTGGTGATGGGAAACGGTGGTGCGGATGAAAAAGAGGATGGACATGGTACAAAATAGAGCAGACAAAGAGCGGGAGGAGCAAGCATAAGGGAATGGTGAAGTTAGGACGATATTTTTTTGCGGGCACTCGTGCTCGGCTATTGGTGATGGGAAACGGTGGTGCGGATGAAAAAGAGGATGGACATGGTACAAAATAGAGCAGACAAAGAGCGGGAGGAGCAAGCATAAGGGAAAATGAGTGCATAACATGTCGGATGCGATCATACCAGCACTAAAGCACCGGATCCCATCAGAACTCCAAAGTTAAGCGTGCTTGGGCGAGAGTAGTACTAGGATGGGTGACCTCCTGGGAAGTCCTCGTGTTGCATCCCTCCTTTTTTGCGTCACGCGGCGACATTCATGGTGAAGTTAGGACGATATTTTTTTGCGGGCACTCGTGCTCGACTATTGGTGATGGGAAACGGTGGTGCGGATGAAAAAGAGGATGGACATGGTACAAAATAGAGCAGACAAAGAGCGGGAGGAGCAAGCATAAGGGAAAATGAGTGCATAACATGTCGGATGCGATCATACCAGCACTAAAGCACCGGATCCCATCAGAACTCCGAACTTAAGCGTGCTTGGGCGAGAGTAGTACTAGGATGGGTGACCTCCTGGGAAGTCCTCGTGTTGCATCCCTCCTTTTTTGCGTCACGCGGCGACATTCATGGTGAAGTTAGGACGATTTTTTTTTGCGGGCACTCGTGCTCGGCTATTGGTGATGGGAAACGGTGGCGCGGATGAAAAAGAGGATGGACATGGTACAAAATAGAGCAGACAAAGAGCGGGAGGAGCAAGCATAAGGGAAAATGAGTGCATAACATGTCGGATGCGATCATACCAGCACTAAAGCACCGGATCCCATCAGAACTCCGAAGTTAAGCGTGCTTGGGCGAGAGTAGTACTAGGCGTGTTGCATCCCTCATTTTTTGCGTCACGCGGCGACATTCATGGTGAAGTTAGGACGGTATTTTTTTGCGGGCACTCGTGCTCGGCTATTGGTGATGGGAAACGGTGGTGCGGATGAAAAATAGGATGGACATGGTACAAAATAGAGCAGACAAAGAGCGGGAGGAGCAAGCATAAGGGAAAATGAGTGCATAACATGTCGGATGCGATCATACCAGCACTAAAGCACCGGATCCCATCAGAACTCCGAAGTTAAGCGTGCTTGGGCGAGAGTAGTACTAGGCGTGTTGCATCCCTCCTTTTTTGCGTCACGCGGCGACATTCATGGTGAAGTTAGGACGATATTTTTTTGCGGGCACTCGTGCTCGGCTATTGGTGATGGGAAACGGTGGTGCGGATGAAAAAGAGGATGGACATGGTACAAAATAGAGCAGACAAAGAGCGGGAGGAGCAAGCATAAGGGAAAATGAGTGCATAACATGTCGGATGCGATCATACCAGCACTAAAGCACCGGATCCCATCAGAACTCCGAAGTTAAGCGTGCTTGGGCGAGAGTAGTACTAGGATGGGTGACCTCCTGGGAAGTCCTCGTGTTGCGTCCCTCCTTTTTTGCGTCACGCGGCGACATTCCTGGTGAAGTTAGGACGATTTTTTTTTTTGCGGGCACTCGTGCTCGGCTATTGGTGATGGGAAACGGTGGTGCTGATGAAAAAGAGGATGGACATGGTACAAAATAGAGGCGGACAAAGAGCGGGAGGAGCAAGCATAAGGGAAAATGAGTGCATAACATGTCGGATGCGATCATACCGGCACTAAAGCACCGGATCCCATCAGAACTTCGAAGTTAAGCGTGCTTGGGCGAGAGTAGTACTAGGATGGGTGACCTCCTGGGAAGTCCTCGTGTTGCATCCCTCCTTTTTTGCGTCACGCGGCGACATTCATGGTGAAGTTAGGACGATATTTTTTTGCGGGCACTCGTGCTCGGCTGTTGGTGATGAGAAACGGTGGTGCGGATGAAAAAGAGGATGGTCATGGTACAAAATAGAGCAGACAAAGAGCGGGAGGAGCAAGCATAAGGGAAAATGAGTGCATAACATGTCGGATGCGATCATACCAGCACTAAAGCACCGGATCCCATCAGAACTCCGAAGTTAGCGTGCTTGGGCGAGAGTAGTACTAGGATGGGTGAACTCCTGGGAAGTCCTTGTGTTGCATCCCTCCTTTTTTGCGTCACGCAGCGACATTCATGGTGAAGTTAGGACGATATTTTTTTGCGGGCACTCGTGCTCGGCTATTGGTGATGGGAAACGTTGGTGCGGATGAAAAAGGGGATGGACATGGTACAAAATAGAGCAGACAAAGAGCGGGAGGAGCAAGCATAAGGGAATGGTGAAGTTAGGACGATATTTTTTTGCGGGCACTCGTGCTCGGCTATTGGTGATGGGAAACGGTGGTGCGGATGAAAAAGAGGATGGACATGGTACAAAATAGAGCAGACAAAGAGCGGGAGGAGCAAGCATAAGGGAAAATGAGTGCATAACATGTCGGATGCGATCATACCAGCACTAAAGCACCGGATCCCATCAGAACTCCAAAGTTAAGCGTGCTTGGGCGAGAGTAGTACTAGGATGGGTGACCTCCTGGGAAGTCCTCGTGTTGGATCCCTCCTTTTTTGCGTCACGCGGCGACATTCATGGTGAAGTTAGGACGATATTTTTTTGCGGGCACTCGTGCTCGACTATTGGTGATGGGAAACGGTGGTGCGGATGAAAAAGAGGATGGACATGGTACAAAATAGAGCAGACAAAGAGCGGGAGGAGCAAGCATAAGGGAAAATGAGTGCATAACATGTCGGATGCGATCATACCAGCACTAAAGCACCGGATCCCATCAGAACTCCGAAGTTAAGCGTGCTTGGGCGAGAGTAGTACTAGGATGGGTGACCTCCTGGGAAGTCCTCGTGTTGCATCCCTCCTTTTTTGCGTCACGCGGCGACATTCCTGGTGAAGTTAGGACGATATTTTTTTGCGGGCACTCGTGCTCGGCTATTGGTGATGGGAAACGGTGGTGCTGATGAAAAAGAGGATGGACATGGTACAAAATAGAGCAGACAAAGAGCGGGAGGAGCAAGCATAAGGGAAAATGAGTGCATAACATGTCGGATGCGATCATACCAGCACTAAAGCACCGGATCCCATCAGAACTCCGAAGTTAAGCGTGCTTGGGCGAGAGTAGTACTAGGATGGGTGACCTCCTGGGAAGTCCTCGTGTTGCATCCCTCCTTTTTTGCGTCACGCGGCGACATTCATGGCGAAGTTAGGACGATATTTTTTTGCGGGCACTCGTGCTCGGCTATTGGTGATGAGAAACGGTGGTGCGGATGAAAAAGAGGATGGTCATGGTACAAAATAGAGCAGACAAAGAGCGGGAGGAGCAAGCATAAGGGAAAATGAGTGCATAACATGTCGGATGCGATCATACCAGCACTAAAGCACCGGATCCCATCAGAACTCCGAAGTTAGCGTGCTTGGGCGAGAGTAGTACTAGGATGGGTGAACTCCTGGGAAGTCCTTGTGTTGCATCCCTCCTTTTTTGCGTCACGCAGCGACATTCATGGTGAAGTTAGGACGATATTTTTTTGCGGGCACTCGTGCTCGGCTATTGGTGATGGGAAACGGTGGTGCGGATGAAAAAGAGGATGGACATGGTACAAAATAGAGCAGACAAAGAGCGGGAGGAGCAAGCATAAGGGAATGGTGAAGTTAGGACGATATTTTTTTGCGGGCACTCGTGCTCGGCTATTGGTGATGGGAAACGGTGGTGCGGATGAAAAAGAGGATGGACATGGTACAAAATAGAGCAGACAAAGAGCGGGAGGAGCAAGCATAAGGGAAAATGAGTGCATAACATGTCGGATGCGATCATACCAGCACTAAAGCACCGGATCCCATCAGAACTCCAAAGTTATGCGTGCTTGGGCGAGAGTAGTACTAGGATGGGTGACCTCCTGGGAAGTCCTCGTGTTGCATCCCTCCTTTTTTGCGTCACGCGGCGACATTCATGGTGAAGTTAGGACGATATTTTTTTGCGGGCACTCGTGCTCGACTATTGGTGATGGGAAACGGTGGTGCGGATGAAAAAGAGGATGGACATGGTACAAAATAGAGCAGACAAAGAGCGGGAGGAGCAAGCATAAGGGAAAATGAGTGCATAACATGTCGGATGCGATCATACCAGCACTAAAGCACCGGATCCCATCAGAACTCCGAACTTAAGCGTGCTTGGGCGAGAGTAGTACTAGGATGGGTGACCTCCTGGGAAGTCCTCGTGTTGCATCCCTCCTTTTTTGCGTCACGCGGCGACATTCATGGTGAAGTTAGGACGATTTTTTTTTGCGGGCACTCGTGCTCGGCTATTGGTGATGGGAAACGGTGGCGCGGATGAAAAAGAGGATGGACATGGTACAAAATAGAGCAGACAAAGAGCGGGAGGAGCAAGCATAAGGGAAAATGAGTGCATAACATGTCGGATGCGATCATACCAGCACTAAAGCACCGGATCCCATCAGAACTCCGAAGTTAAGCGTGCTTGGGCGAGAGTAGTACTAGGCGTGTTGCATCCCTCATTTTTTGCGTCACGCGGCGACATTCATGGTGAAGTTAGGACGATATTTTTTTGCGGGCACTCGTGCTCGGCTATTGGTGATGGGAAACGGTGGTGCTGATGAAAAAGAGGATGGACATGGTACAAAATAGAGCAGACAAAGAGCGGGAGGAGCAAGCATAAGGGAAAATGAGTGCATAACATGTCGGATGCGATCATACCAGCACTAAAGCACCGGATCCCATCAGAACTCCGAAGTTAAGTGTGCTTGGGCGAGAGTAGTACTAGGATGGGTGACCTCCTGGGAAGTCCTCGTGTTGCATCCCTCCTTTTTTGCGTCACGTGGCGACATTCATGGTGAAGTTAGGACGATATTTTTTTGCGGGCACTCGTGCTCGGCTATTGGCGATGGGAAACGGTGGTGCGGATGAAAAAGAGGATGGACATGGTACAAAATAGAGCAGACAAAGAGCAGGAGGAGCAAGCATAAGGGAAAATGAGTGCATAACATGTCGGATGCGATCATACCAGCACTAAAGCACCGGATCCCATCAGAACTCCGAAGTTAAGCGTGCTTGGGCGAGAGTAGTACTAGGATGGGTGACCTCCTGGGAAGTCCTCGTGTTGCATCCCTCCTTTTTTGCGTCACGCGGCGACATTCCTGGTAAAGTTAGGATGATATTTTTTTTGCGGGCACTCGTGCTCGGCTATTGGTGATGGGAAACGGTGGTGCTGATGAAAAAGAGGATGGACATGGTACAAAATAGAGCAGACAAAGAGCGGGAGGAGCAAGCATAAGGGAAAATGAGTGCATAACATGTCGGATGCGATCATACCAGCACTAAAGCACCGGATCCCATCAGAACTCCGAAGTTAAGCGTGCTTGGGCGAGAGTAGTACTAGGATGGGTGACCTCCTGGGAAGTCCTCGTGTTGCATCCCTCCTTTTTTGCGTCACGCGGCGACATTCATGGTGAAGTTAGGACGATATTTTTTTGCGGGCACTCGTGCTCGGCTATTGGTGATGAGAAACGGTGGTGCGGATGAAAAATAGGATGGACATGGTACAAAATAGAGCAGACAACAAGCGGGAGGAGCAAGCATAAGGGAAAATGAGTGCATGACATGTCGGATGCGATCATACCAGCACTAAAGCACCGGATCCCATCAGAACTCCGAAGTTAAGCGTGCTTGGGCGAGAGTAGTACTAGGATGGGTGAACTCCTGGGAAGTCCTCGTGTTGCATCCCTCCTTTTTTGCGTCACGCGGCGACATTCATGGTGAAGTTAGGACGATATTTTTTTGCGGGCACTCGTGCTCGGCTATTGGTGATGGGAAACGGTGGTGCGGATGAATAAGAGGATGGACATGGTACAAATAGAGCAGACAAAGAGCGGGAGGAGCAAGCATAAGGGAAAGGTGAAGTAAGGACGATATTTTTGCGGGCACTCGTGCTCGGCTATTGGTGATGGGAAACGGTGGTGCGGATGAAAAAGAGGATGGACATGGTACAAAATAGAGCAGACAAAGAGCGGGAGGAGCAAGCATAAGGGAAAATGAGTGCATAACATGTCGGATGCGATCATACCAGCACTAAAGCACCGGATCCCATCAGAACTCCGAAGTTAAGCGTGCTTGGGCGAGAGTAGTACTAGGATGGGTGACCTCCAGGGAAGTCCTCGTGTTGCATCCCTCCTTTTTTGCGTCACGCGGCGACATTCATGGTGAAGTTAGGACGATATTTTTTTGCGGGCACTCGTGCTCGACTATTGGTGATGGGAAACGGTGGTGCGGATGAAAAAGAGGATGGACATGGTACAAAATAGAGCAGACAAAGAGCGGGAGGAGCAAGCATAAGGGAAAATGAGTGCATAACATGTCGGATGCGATCATACCAGCACTAAAGCACCGGATCCCATCAGAACTCCGAAGTTAGCGTGCTTGGGCGAGAGTAGTACTAGGATGGGTGAACTCCTGGGAAGTCCTTGTGTTGCATCCCTCCTTTTTTGCGTCACGCAGCGACATTCATGGTGAAGTTAGGACGATATTTTTTTGCGGGCACTCGTGCTCGGCTATTGGTGATGGGAAACGGTGGTGCGGATGAAAAAGAGGATGGACATGGTACAAAATAGAGCAGACAAAGAGCGGGAGGAGCAAGCATAAGGGAATGGTGAAGTTAGGACGATATTTTTTTGCGGGCACTCGTGCTCGGCTATTGGTGATGGGAAACGGTGGTGCGGATGAAAAAGAGGATGGACATGGTACAAAATAGAGCAGACAAAGAGCGGGAGGAGCAAGCATAAGGGAAAATGAGTGCATAACATGTCGGATGCGATCATACCAGCACTAAAGCACCGGATCCCATCAGAACTCCGAAGTTAAGCGTGCTAGGGCGAGAGTAGTACTAGGATGGGTGACCTCCTGGGAAGTCCTCGTGTTGCATCCCTCCTTTTTTGCGTCACGCGGCGACATTCATGGTGAAGTTAGGACGATATTTTTTTGCGGGCACTCGTGCTCGACTATTGGTGATGGGCAACGGTGGTGCGGATGAAAAAGAGGATGGACATGGTACAAAATAGAGCAGACAAAGAGCGGGAGGAGCAAGCATAAGGGAAAATGAGTGCATAACATGTCGGATGCGATCATACCAGCACTAAAGCACCGGATCCCATCGAACTCCGAACTTAAGCGTGCTTGGGCGAGAGTAGTACTAGGATGGGTGACCTCCTGGGAAGTCCTCGTGTTGCATCCCTCCTTTTTTGCGTCACGCGGCGACATTCATGGTGAAGTTAGGACGATTTTTTTTTGCGGGCACTCGTGCTCGGCTATTGGTGATGGGAAACGGTGGCGCGGATGAAAAAGAGGATGGACATGGTACAAAATAGAGCAGACAAAGAGCGGGAGGAGCAAGCATAAGGGAAAATGAGTGCATAACATGTCGGATGCGATCATACCAGCACTAAAGCACCGGATCCCATCAGAACTCCGAAGTTAAGCGTGCTTGGGCGAGAGTAGTACTAGGCGTGTTGCATCCCTCCTTTTTTGCGTCACGCGGCGACATTCATGGTGAAGTTAGGACGATATTTTTTTGCGGGCACTCGTGCTCGGCTATTGGTGATGGGAAACGGTGGTGCTGATGAAAAAGAGGATGGACATGGTACAAAATAGAGCAGACAAAGAGCGGGAGGAGCAAGCATAAGGGAAAATGAGTGCATAACATGTCGGATGCGATCATACCAGCACTAAAGCACCGGATCCCATCAGAACTCCGAACTTAAGCGTGCTTGGGCGAGAGTAGTACTAGGATGGGTGACCTCCTGGGAAGTCCTCGTGTTGCATCCCTCCTTTTTTGTGTCATGCGGCGACATTCATGGTGAAGTTAGGACGATTTTTTTTTGCGGGCACTCGTGCTCGGCTATTGGTGATGGGAAACGGTGGCGCGGATGAAAAAGAGGATGGACATGGTACAAAATAGAGCAGACAAAGAGCGGGAGGAGCAAGCATAAGGGAAAATGAGTGCATAACATGTCGGATGCGATCATACCAGCACTAAAGCACCGGATCCCATCAGAACTCCAAAGTTAAGCGTGCTTGGGTGAGAGTAGTACTAGGCGTGTTGCATCCCTCCTTTTTTGCGTCACGCGGCGACATTCATGGTGAAGTTAGGACGATATTTTTTTGCGGGCACTCGTGCTCGGCTATTGGTGATGGGAAACGGTGGTGCTGATGAAAAAGAGGATGGACATGGTACAAAATAGAGCAGACAAAGAGCGGGAGGAGCAAGCATAAGGGAAAATGAGTGCATAACATGTCGGATGCGATCATACCAGCACTAAAGCACCGGATCCCATCGAACTCCGAAGTTAAGCGTGCTTGGGCGAGAGTAGTACTAGGATGGGTGACCTCTGGGAAGTCCTCGTGTTGCATCCCTCCTTTTTTGCGTCACGTGGCGACATTCATGGTGAAGTTAGGACGATATTTTTTTGCGGGCACTCGTGCTCGGCTATTGGTGATGGGAAACGGTGGTGCGGATGAAAAAGAGGATGGACATGGTACAAAATAGAAGCGAGACAAAGAGCGGGAGGAGCAAGCATAAGGGAAAATGAGTGCATAACATGTCGGATGCGATCATACCAGCACTAAAGCACCGGATCCCATTAGAACTCCGAAGTTAAGCGTGCTTGGGCGAGAGTAGTACTAGGATGGGTGACCTCCTGGGAAGTCCTCGTGTTGCATCCCTCCTTTTTTGCGTCACGCGGCGACATTCCTGGTAAAGTTAGGACGATATTTTTTTTTGCGGGCACTCGTGCTCGGCTATTGGTGATGGGAAACGGTGGTGCTGATGAAAAAGAGGATGGACATGGTACAAAATAGAGCAGACAAAGAGCGGGAGGAGCAAGCATAAGGGAAAATGAGTGCATAACATGTCGGATGCGATCATACCAGCACTAAAGCACCGGATCCCATCAGAACTCCGAAGTTAAGCGTGCTTGGGCGAGAGTAGTACTAGGATGGGTGACCTCCTGGGAAGTCCTCGTGTTGCATCCCTCCTTTTTTGCGTCACGCGGCGACATTCATGGTGAAGTTAGGACGATTTTTTTTTTGCGGGCACTCGTGCTCGGCTATTGGTGATGGGAAACGGTGGCGCGGATGAAAAAGAGGATGGACATGGTACAAAATAGAGCAGACAAAGAGCGGGAGGAGCAAGCATAAGAGAAAATGAGTGCATAACATGTCGGATGCGATCATACCAGCACTAAAGCACCGGATCCCATCAGAACTCCGAAGTTAAGCGTGCTTGGGCGAGAGTAGTACTAGGCGTGTTGCATCCCTCCTTTTTTGCGTCACGCGGCGACATTCATGGTGAAGTTAGGACGATATATGTTTGCGGGCCCTCGTGCTCGGCTATTGGTGAGGGGAAACGGTGGTGGGGATGAAAAAGAGGAGGGACATGGTACAAAATAGAGGAGACAAAGAGCGGGAGGAGCAAGCATAAGGGAAAATGAGTGCATAACATGTCGGATGCGATCATACCAGCACTAAAGCACCGGATCCCATCAGAACTCCGAAGTTAAGCGTGCTTGGGCGAGAGTAGTACTAGGATGGGTGACCTCCTGGGAAGTCCTCGTGTTGCATCCCTCCTTTTTTGCGTCACGCGGCGACATTCCTGGTAAAGTTAGGACGATATTTTTTTTTGCGGGCACTCGTGCTCGGCTATTGGTGATGGGAAACGGTGGTGCCGATGAAAAAGAGGATGGACATGGTACAAAATAGAGCAGACAAAGAGCGGGAGGAGCAAGCATAAGGGAAAATGAGTGCATAACATGTCGGATGCGATCATACCAGCACTAAAGCACCGGATCCCATCAGAACTCCGAAGTTAAGCGTGCTTGGGCGAGAGTAGTACTAGGATGGGTGACCTCCTGGGAAGTCCTCGTGTTGCATCCCTCCTTTTTTGCGTCACGCGGCGACATTCATGGTGAAGTTAGGACGATATTTTTTTGCGGGCACTCGTGCTCGACTATTGGTGATGGGAAACGGTGGTGCGGATGAAAAAGAGGATGGACATGGTACAAAATAGAGCAGACAAAGAGCGGGAGGAGCAAGCATAAGGGAAAATGAGTGCATAACATGTCGGATGCGATCATACCAGCACTAAAGCACCGGATCCCATCAGAACTCCGAACTTAAGCGTGCTTGGGCGAGAGTAGTACTAGGATGGGTGACCTCCTGGGAAGTCCTCGTGTTGCATCCCTCCTTTTTTGCGTCACGCGGCGACATTCATGGTGAAGTTAGGACGATTTTTTTTTTGCGGGCACTCGTGCTCGGCTATTGGTGATGGGAAACGGTGGCGCGGATGAAAAAGAGGATGGACATGGTACAAAATAGAGCAGACAAAGAGCGGGAGGAGCAAGCATAAGGGAAAATGAGTGCATAACATGTCGGATGCGATCATACCAGCACTAAAGC
Organism: Lolium perenne; assembly: GCF_019359855.2. Lineage (NCBI taxonomy): Eukaryota > Viridiplantae > Streptophyta > Magnoliopsida > Poales > Poaceae > Lolium > Lolium perenne. The sequence goes on from NC_067245.2 coordinate 100,791,360, forward strand.
ACCGGATCCCATCAGAACTCCGAAGTTAAGCGTGCTTGGGCGAGAGTAGTACTAGGCGTGTTGCATCCCTCCTTTTTTGCGTCACGCGGCGACATTCATGGTGAAGTTAGGACGATATTTTTTTGCGGGCACTCGTGCTCGGCTATTGGTGATGGGAAACGGTGGTGCTGATGAAAAAGAGGATGGACATGGTACAAAATAGAGCAGACAAAGAGCGGGAGGAGCAAGCATAAGGGAAAATGAGTGCATAACATGTCGGATGCGATCATACCAGCACTAAAGCACCGGATCCCATCAGAACTCCGAAGTTAAGCGTGCTTGGGCGAGAGTAGTACTAGGATGGGTGACCTCCTGGGAAGTCCTCGTGTTGCATCCCTCCTTTTTTGCGTCACGTGGCGACATTCATGGTGAAGTTAGGACGATATTTTTTTGCGGGCACTCGTGCTCGGCTATTGGTGATCGGAAACGGTGGTGCGGATGAAAAAGAGGATGGACATGGTACAAAATAGAGCAGACAAAGAGCGGGAGGAGCAAGCATAAGGGAAAATGAGTGCATAACATGTCGGATGCGATCATACCAGCACTAAAGCACCGGATCCCATCAGAACTCCGAAGTTAAGCGTGCTTGGGCGAGAGTAGTACTAGGATGGGTGACCTCCTGGGAAGTCCTCGTGTTGCATCCCTCCTTTTTTGCGTCACGCGGCGACATTCCTGGTAAAGTTAGGACGATATTTTTTTTTGCGGGCACTCGTGCTCGGCTATTGGTGATGGGAAACGGTGGTGCTGATGAAAAAGAGGATGGACATGGTACAAAATAGAGCAGACAAAGAGCGGGAGGAGCAAGCATAAGGGAAAATGAGTGCATAACATGTCGGATGCGATCATACCAGCACTAAAGCACCGGATCCCATCAGAACTCCGAAGTTAAGCGTGCTTGGGCGAGAGTAGTACTAGGATGGGTGACCTCCTGGGAAGTCCTCGTGTTGCATCCCTCCTTTTTTGCGTCACGCGGCGACATTCATGGTGAAGTTAGGACGATATTTTTTTGCGGGCACTCGTGCTCGGCTATTGGTGATGAGAAACGGTGGTGCGGATGAAAAATAGGATGGACATGGTACAAAATAGAGCAGACAACAAGCGGGAGGAGCAAGCATAAGGGAAAATGAGTGCATGACATGTCGGATGCGATCATACCAGCACTAAAGCACCGGATCCCATCAGAACTCCGAAGTTAAGCGTGCTTTGGCGAGAGTAGTACTAGGATGGGTGAACTCCTGGGAAGTCCTCGTGTTGCATCCCTCCTTTTTTGCGTCACGCGGCGACATTCATGGTGAAGTTAGGACGATATTTTTTTGCGGGCACTCGTGCTCGGCTATTGGTGATGGGAAACGGTGGTGCGGATGAAAAAGAGGATGGACATGGTACAAATAGAGCAGACAAAGAGCGGGAGGAGCAAGCATAAGGGAATGGTGAAGTTAGGACGATATTTTTTTGCGGGCACTCGTGCTCGGCTATTGGTGATGGGAAACGGTGGTGCGGATGAAAAAGAGGATGGACATGGTACAAAATAGAGCAGACAAAGAGCGGGAGGAGCAAGCATAAGGGAAAATGAGTGCATAACATGTCGGATGCGATCATACCAGCACTAAAGCACCGGATCCCATCAGAACTCCGAAGTTAAGCGTGCTTGGGCGAGAGTAGTACTAGGATGGGTGACCTCCTGGGAAGTCCTCGTGTTGCATCCCTCCTTTTTTGCGTCACGCGGCGACATTCATGGTGAAGTTAGGACGATATTTTTTTGCGGGCACTCGTGCTCGACTATTGGTGATGGGAAACGGTGGTGCGGATGAAAAAGAGGATGGACATGGTACAAAATAGAGCAGACAAAGAGCGGGAGGAGCAAGCATAAGGGAAAATGAGTGCATAACATGTCGGATGCGATCATACCAGCACTAAAGCACCGGATCCGATCAGAACTCCGAAGTTAAGCGTGCTTGGGCGAGAGTAGTACTAGGATGGGTGACCTCCTAGGAAGTTCTCGTGTTGCATCCCTCCTTTCTTGCGTCACGCGGCGACATTCATGGTGAAGTTAGGACGATATTTTTTTGCGGGCACTCGTGCTCGGCTATTGGTGATGGGAAACGGTGGTGCAGATGAAAAAGAGGATGGACATGGTACAAAATAGAGCAGACAAAGAGCGGGAGGAGCAAGCATAATGGAAAATGAGTGCATAACATGTCGGATGCGATCATACCAGCACTAAAGCACTGGATCCCATCAGAACTCCGAAGTTAAGTGTGCTTGGGCGAGAGTAGTACTAGGATGGGTGACCTCCTGGGAAGTCCTCGTGTTGCATCCCTCCTTTTTTGCGTCACGCGGCGACATTCATGGTGAAGTTAGGACGATATTTTTTTGCGGGCACTCGTGCTCGGCTATTGGTGATGGGAAACGGTGGTGCGGATGAAAAAGAGGATGGACATGGTACAAAATAGAGCAGACAAAGAGCGGGAGGAGCAAGCATAAGGGAAAATGAGTGCATAACATGTCGGATGCGATCATACCAGCACTAAAACACCGGATCCCATCAGAACTCCGAAGTTAAGCGTGCTTGGGTGAGAGTAGTACTAGGATGGGTGAACTCCTGGGAAGTCCTCGTGTTGCATCCCTCCTTTTTTGCGTCACGCGGCGACATTCATGGTGAAGTTAGGACGATATTTTTTTGCGGGCACTCGTGCTCGGCTATTGGTGATGGGAAACGGTGGTGCGGATGAAAAAGAGGATGGACATGGTACAAAATAGAGCAGACAAAGAGCGGGAGGAGCAAGCATAAGGGAATGGTGAAGTTCGGACGATATTTTTTTGCGGGCACTCATGCTCGGCTATTGGTGATGGGAAACGGTGGTGCGGATGAAAAAGAGGATGGACATGGTACAAAATAGAGCAGACAAAGAGCGGGAGGAGCAAGCATAAGGGAAAATGAGTGCATAACATGTCGGATGCGATCATACCAGCACTAAAGCACCGGATCCCATCAGAACTCCGAAGTTAAGCGTGCTTGGGCGAGAGTAGTACTTGGATGGGTGACCTCCTGGGAAGTCCTCGTGTTGCATCCCTCCTTTTTTGCGTCACGCGGCGACATTCATGGTGAAGTTAGGACGATATTTTTTTGCGGGCACTCGTGCTCGACTATTGGTGATGGGAAACGGTGGTGCGGATGAAAAAGAGGATGGACATGGTACAAAATAGAGCAGACAAAGAGCGGGAGGAGCAAGCATAAGGGAAAATGAGTGCATAACATGTCGGATGCGATCATACCAGCACTAAAGCACCGGATCCCATCAGAACTCCGAAGTTAAGCATGCTTGGGCGAGAGTAGTACTAGGATGGGTGACCTCCTAGGAAGTCCTCGTGTTGCATCCCTCCTTTTTTGCGTCACGCGGCGACATTCATGGTGAAGTTAGGACGATTTTTTTTTGCGGGCACTCGTGCTCGGCTATTGGTGATGGGAAACGGTGGTGCGGATGAAAAAGAGGATGGACATGGTACAAAATAGAGCAGACAAAGAGCGGGAGGAGCAAGCATAAGGGAAAATGAGTGCATAACATGTCGGATGCGATCATACCAGCACTAAAGCACCGGATCCCATCAGAACTCCGAAGTTAAGTGTGCTTGGGCGAGAGTAGTACTAGGATGGGTGACCTCCTGGGAAGCCCTCGTGTTGCATCCCTCCTTTTTTGCGTCACGCGGCGACATTCATGGTGAAGTTAGGACGATATTTTTTTGCGGGCACTCGTGCTCGGCTATTGGTGATGGGAAACGGTGGTGCGGATGAAAAAGAGGATGGACATGGTACAAAATAGAGCAGACAAAGAGCGGGAGGAGCAAGCATAAGGGAAAATGAGTGCATAACATGTCGGATGCGATCATACCAGCACTAAAGCACCGGATCCCATCAGAACTCCGAAGTTAAGCGTGCTTGGGCGAGAGTAGTACTAGGCGTGTTGCATCCCTCCTTTTTTGCGTCACGCGGCGACATTCATGGTGAAGTTAGGACGATATTTTTTTGCGGGCACTCGTGCTCGGCTATTGGTGATGGGAAACAGTGGTGTTGATGAAAAAGAGGATGGACATGGTACAAAATAGAGCAGACAAAGAGCGGGAGGAGCAAGCATAAGGGAAAATGAGTGCATAACATGTCGGATGCGATCATACCAGCACTAAAGCACCGGATCCCATCAGAACTCCGAAGGTAAGCGTGCTTGGGCGAGAGTAGTACTAGGATGGGTGACCTCATGGGAAGTCCTCGTGTTGCATCCCTCCTTTTTTGCGTCACGTGGCGACATTCATGGTGAAGTTAGGATGATATTTTTTGCGGGCACTCGTGCTCGGCTATTGGTGATGGGAAACGGTGGTGCGGATGAAAAAGAGGATGGACATGGTACAAAATAGAGCAGACAAAGAGCGGGAGGAGCAAGCATAAGGGAAAATGAGTGCATAACATGTCGGATGCGATCATACCAGCACTAAAGCACCGGATCCCATCAGAACTCCGAAGTTAAGCGTGCTTGGGCGAGAGTAGTACTAGGATGGGTGACCTCCTGGGAAGTCCTCATGTTGCATCCCTCCTTTTTTGCGTCACTCGGCGACATTCCTGGTGAAGTTAGGACGATATTTTTTTTGCGGGCACTCGTGCTCGGCTATTGGTGATGGGAAACGGTGGTGCTGATGAAAAATAGGATGGACATGGTACAAAATAGAGCAGACAAAGAGCGGGAGGAGCAAGCATAAGGGAAAATGAGTGCATAACATGTCGGATGCGATCATACCAGCACTAAAGCACCGGATCCCATCAGAACTCCGAAGTTAAGCGTGCTTGGGCGAGAGTAGTACTAGGGTGGGTGACCTCCTGGGAAGTCCTCGTGTTGCATCCCTCCTTTTTTGCGTCACGCGGCGACATTCATGGTGAAGTTAGGACGATATTTTTTTGCGGGCACACGTGCTCGGCTATTGGTGATGAGAAACGGTGGTGCGGATGAAAAAGATGATGGACATGGTACAAAATAGAGCAGACAAAGAGCGGGAGGAGCAAGCATAAGGGAAAATGAGTGCATAACATGTCGGATGCGATCATACCAGCACTAACGCACCGGATCCCATCAGAACTCCGAAGTTAAGCGTGCTTGGGCGAGAGTAGTACTAGGATGGGTGACCTCCTGGGAAGTCCTCGTGTTGCATCCCTCCTTTTTTGCGTCACGCGGCGACATTCATGGTGAAGTTAGGACGATATTTTTTTGCGGGCACTCGTGCTCGGCTATTGGTGATGGGAAACGGTGGTGCGGATAAAAAAGAGGATGGACATGGTACAAAATAGAGCAGACAAAGTGCGGGAGGAGCAAGCATAAGGGAAAATGAGTGCATAAGATGTTGGATGCGATCATAACAGCACTAAAGCACCGGATCCCATCAGAACTCCGAAGTTAAGCGTGCTTGGGCGAGAGTAGTACTAGGATGGGTGACCTCCTGGGAAGTCCTCGTGTTGCATCCCTCCTTTTTTGCGTCACGCGGCGACATTCATGGTGAAGTTAGGACGATATTTTTTTGCGGGTGCTCGTGCTCGGCTATTGGTGATGGGAAACGGTGGTGCGGATGAAAAAGAGGATGGACATGGTACAAAATAGAGCAGACAAAGAGCGGGAGGAGCAAGCATAAGGGAAAATGAGTGCATAACATGTCGGATGCGATCATACCAGCACTAAAGCACCGGATCCCATCAGAACTCCGAAGTTAAGCGTGCTTGGGTGAGAGTAGTACTAGGATGGGTGACCTCCTGGGAAGTCCTCGTGTTGCATCCCTCCTTTTTTGCGTCACGCGGCGACATTCATGGTGAAGTTAGGAAGATATTTTTTTGCGGGCACTCATGCTCGGCTATTGGTGATGGGAAACGGTGGTGCAGATGAAAAAGAGGATGGACATGGTACAAAATAGAGCAGACAAAGAGCGGGAGGAGCAAGCATAAGGGAAAATGAGTGCATAACATGTCGGATGCGATCATACCAGCACTAAAGCACCGGATCCCATCAGAACTCCGAAGTTAAGCCTGCTTGGGCGAGAGTAGTACTAGGATGGGTGACCTCCTGGGAAGTCCTCGTGTTGCATCCCTCCTTTTTTGCGTCACGCGGCGACATTCATGGTGAAGTTAGGACGATATTTTTTTGCGGGCACTCGTCCTCGGCTATTGGTGATGGGAAACGGTGGAGCGGATGAAAAAGAGGATGGACATGGTACAAAATAGAGCAGACAAAGAGCGGGAGGAGCAAGCATAAGGGAAAATGAGTGCATAATATGTCGGATGCGATCATACCAGCACTAAAGCACCGGATCCCATCAGAACACCGAAGTTAAGCCTGCTTGGGCGAGAGTAGTACTAGGATGGGTGACCTCCTGGGAAGTCCTCGTGTTGCATCCCTCCTTTTTTGCGTCACGCGGCGACATTCATGGTGAAGTTAGGACGATATTTTTTTGCGGGCACTCGTGCTCGGCTATTGGTGATGAGAAACGGTGGTGCGGATGAAAACGAGGATGGACATGGTACAAAATAGAGCAGACAAAGAGCGGGAGGAGCAAGCATAAGGGAAAATGAGTGCATAACATGTCGGATGCGATCATACCAGCACTAAAGCACCGAATCCCATCAGAACTCTGAAGTTAAGCATGCTTGGGCGAGAGTAGTACTAGGATGGGTGACCTCCTGAGAAGTCCTCGTGTTGCATCCCTCATTTTTTGCGTCACGCGGCGACATTCATGGTGAAGTTAGGACGATATTTTTTTGCGGGCACGCGTGCTCGGCTATTGGTGATAGGAAACGGTGTTTCGGATGAAAAAGAGGATGGACATGGTACAAAATAGAGCAGACAAAGAGCGGGAGGAGCTAGCATAAGGGAAAATGAGTGCATAACATGTCGGATGCGATCATACCAGCACTAAAGCACCGGATCCCATCAGAACTCCGAAGTTAAGCGTGCTTGGGCGAGAGTAGTACTAGGATGGGTGAGAGTAGTACTAGGATGGGTAACCTCCTGGGAAGTCCTCGTGTTGCATCCCTCCTTTTTTGCGTCACGCGGCGACATTCATGGTGAAGTTAGGACGATATTTTTTTTGCGGGCACTCGTGCTCGGCTATTGGTGATGGGAAACGGTGGTGCGGATGAAAAAGAGGATGGACATGGTACAAAATAGAGCAGACAAAGAGCGGGAGGAGCAAGCATAAGGGAAAATGAGTGCATAACATGTCGGATGCGATCATACCAGCACTAAAGCACCGGATCCCATTAGAACTCCGAAGTTAAGCGTGCTTGGGCGAGAGTAGTACTAGGATGGGTGACCTCCTGGGAAGTCCTCGTGTTGCATCCCTCCTTTTTTGCGTCACGCGGAGACATTCATGGTGAAGTTAGGACGATATTTTTTTGCGGGCACTCGTGCTCGGCTATTGGTGATGGGAAACGGTGGTGCGGATGAAAAAGAGGATGGACATGGTACAAAATAGAGCAGACAAAGAGCGGGAGGAGCAAGCATAAGGCAAAATGAGTGCATAACATGTCGGATGCGATCATAACAGCACTAAAGCACCGGATCCCATCAGAACTCCGAAGTTAAGCGTGCTTGGGTGAGAGTAGTACTAGGATGGGTGACCTCCTGGGAAGTCCTCGTGTTGCATCCCTCCTTTTTTGCGTCACGCGGCGACATTCATGGAGAAGTTAGGACGATATTTTTTTGTGGGCACTCGTGCTCGGCTATTGGTGATGGGAAACGGTGGTGCTGATGAAAAAGAGGATGGACATGGTACAAAATAGAGCAGACAAAGAGCGGGAGGAGCAAGCAAAAGGGAAAATGAGTGCATAACATGTCGGATGCGATCATACCAGCACTAAAGCACCGGATCCCATCAGAACTCCGAAGTTAAGCGTGCTTGGGTGAGAGTAGTACTAGGATGGGTGACCTCCTGTGAAGTCCTCGTGTTGCATCCCTCCTTTTTTGCGTCACGCGGCGACATTCATGGTGAAGTTAGGACGATATTTTTTTGCGGGCACTCGTGCTCGGCTATTGGTGATGGGAAACGGTGGTGCGGATGAAAAAGAGGATCGACATGGTACAAAATAGAGCAGACAAAGAGCGGGAGGAGCAAGCATAAGGGAAAATGAGTGCATAACATGTCGGATGCGATCATACCAGCACTAAAGCACCGGATCCCATCAGAACTCCGAAGTTAAGCCGGCTTGGGCGAGAGTAGTACTAGGATGGGTGACCTCCTGGGAAGTCCTCGTGTTGCATCCCTCCTTTTTTGCGTCACGCGGTGACATTCATGGTGAAGTTAGGACGATATTTTTTTGCGGGCACTCGTGCTCGGCTATTGGTGATGGGAAACGGTGGTGCGGATGAAAAAGAAGATGGACATGGTACAAAATAGAGTAGACAAAGAGCGGGAGGAGCAAGCATAAGGGAAAATGAGTGCATAACATGTCGGATGCGATCATACCAGCACTAAAGCACCGGATCCCATCAGAACTCCGAAGTTAAGCCTGCTTGGGCGAGAGTAGTACTAGGATGGGTGACCTCCTGGGAAGTCCTCGTGTTGCATCCCTCCTTTTTTGCGTCACGCGGCGACATTCATGGTGAAGTTAGGACGATATTTTTTTGCGGGCACTCGTGCTCGGCTATTGGTGATGAGAAACGGTGGTGCGGATGAAAAAGAGGATGGACATGGTACAAAATAGAGCAGACAAAGAGCAGGAGGAGCAAGCATAAGGGAAAATGAGTGCATAACATGTCGGATGCGATCATACCAGCACTAAAGCACTGGATCCCATCAGAACTCCGAAGTTAAGCGTGCTTGGGCGAGAGTAGTACTAGGATGGGTGAACTCCTGGGAAGTCCTCGTGTTGCATCCCTCCTTTTTTGCGTCACGCGGCGACATTCATGGTGAAGTTAGGACGATTTTTTTTTTGCGGGCACTCGTGCTCGGCTATTGGTGATGGGAAACGGTGGTGCGGATGAAAAAGAGGATGGACATGGTACAAAATAGGGCAGACAAAGAGCGGGAGGAGCAAGCATAAGGGAAAATGAGTGCATAACATGTCGGATGCGATCATACCAGCACTAAAGCACCGGATCCCATTAGAACTCCGAAGTTAAGCGTGCTTGGGCGAGAGTAGTACTAGGATGGGTGACCTCCTGGGAAGTCCTCGTGTTGCATCCCTCCTTTTTTGCGTCACGCGGAGACATTCATGGTGAAGTTAGGACGATATTTTTTTGCGGGCACTCGTGCTCGGCTATTGGTGATGGGAAACGGTGGTGCGGATGAAAAAGAGGATGGACATGGTACAAAATAGAGCAGACAAAGAGCGGGAGGAGCAAGCATAAGGCAAAATGAGTGCATAACATGTCGGATGCGATCATAACAGCACTAAAGCACCGGATCCCATCAGAACTCCGAAGTTAAGCGTGCTTGGGTGAGAGTAGTACTAGGATGGGTGACCTCCTGGGAAGTCCTCGTGTTGCATCCCTCCTTTTTTGCGTCACGCGGCGACATTCATGGTGAAGTTAGGACGATATTTTTTTGCGGGCACTCGTGCTCGGCTATTGGTGATGGGAAACGGTGGTGCTGATGAAAAAGAGGATGGACATGGTACAAAATAGAGCAGACAAAGAGTGGGAGGAGCAAGCAAAAGGGAAAATGAGTGCATAACATGTCGGATGCGATCATACCAGCACTAAAGCACCGGATCCCATCAGAACTCCGAAGTTAAGCGTGCTTGGGTGAGAGTAGTACTAGGATGGGTGACCTCCTGTGAAGTCCTCGTGTTGCATCCCTCCTTTTTTGCGTCACGCGGCGACATTCATGGTGAAGTTAGGACGATATTTTTTTGCGGGCACTCGTGCTCGGCTATTGGTGATGGGAAACGGTGGTGCGGATGAAAAAGAGGATGGACATGGTACAAAATGGAGAGGACAAAGATCTGGAGGAGCAAGCATAAGGGAAAATGAGTGCATAACATGTCGGATGCGATCATACCAGCACTAAAGCACCGGATCCCATCAGAACTCCGAAGTTAAGCCTGCTTGGGCGAGAGTAGTACTAGGATGGGTGACCTCCTGGGAAGTCCTCGTGTTGCATCCCTCCTTTTTTGCGTCACGCGGTGACATTCATGGTGAAGTTAGGACGATATTTTTTTGCGGGCACTCGTGCTCGGCTATTGGTGATGGGAAACGGTGGTGCGGATGAAAAAGAAGATGGACATGGTACAAAATAGAGTAGACAAAGAGCGGGAGGAGCAAGCATAAGGGAAAATGAGTGCATAACATGTCGGATGCGATCATACCAGCACTAAAGCACCGGATCCCATCGAACTCAGTTAAGCCTGCTTGGGCGAGAGTAGTACTAGGATGGGTGACCTCCTGGGAAGTCCTCGTGTTGCATCCCTCCTTTTTTGCGTCACGCGGCGACATTCATGGTGAAGTTAGGACGATATTTTTTTGCGGGCACTCGTGCTCGGCTATTGGTGATGAGAAACGGTGGTGCGGATGAAAAAGAGGATGGACATGGTACAAAATAGAGCAGACAAAGAGCAGGAGGAGCAAGCATAAGGGAAAATGAGTGCATAACATGTCGGATGCGATCATACCAGCACTAAAGCACTGGATCCCATCAGAACTCCGAAGTTAAGCGTGCTTGGGTGAGAGTAGTACTAGGATGGGTGAACTCCTGGGAAGTCCTCGTGTTGCATCCCTCCTTTTTTGCGTCACGCGGCGACATTCATGGTGAAGTTAGGACGATATTTTTTTGCGGGCACTCGTGCTTGGCTATTGGTGATGGGAAACGGTGGTGCTGATGAAAAAGAGGATCGACATGGTACAAAATAGAGCAGACAAAGAGCGGGAGGAGCAAGCATAAGGGAAAATGAGTGCATAACATGTCGGATGCGATCATACCAGCACTAAAGCACCGAATCCCATCAGAACTCCGAAGTTAAGCATGCTTGGGCGAGAGTAGTACTAGGATGGGTGACCTCCTGGGAAGTCCTCGTGTTGCATCCCTCCTTTTTTGCGTCACGCGGCGACAGTCATGGTGAAGTTAGGACGATATTTTTTTTGCGGGCACTCGTGCTCGGCTATTGGTGATGGGAAACGGTGGTGCGGATGAAAAAGAGGATGGACATGGTACAAAATAGAGCAGACAAAGAGCGGGAGGAGCAAGCATATGGGAAAATGAGTGCATAACATGTCGGTTGCAATCATACCAGCACTAAAGCACCGGATCCTATCAGAACTCCGAAGTTAAGCGTGCTTGGGCGAGAGTAGTACTAGGATGGGTGACCTCCTGGAAAGTCCTCGTGTTGCATCCCTCCTTTTTTGCGTCACGCGACGACATTCATGGTGAAGTTAGGACGATATTTTTTTGGGCACTCGTGCTCGGCTATTGGTGATGGGAAACGGTGGTGCGGATGAAAAAGAGGATGGACATGGTACAAAATAGTGCACACAAAGAGCGGGAGGAGCAAGCATAAGGGAAAATGAGTGCATAACATGTCGGATGCGATCATACTAGCACTAAAGCACCGGATCCCATCAGAACTCCGAAGTTAAGCGTGCTTGGGCGAGAGTAGTACTAGGATGGGTCACCTCCTGGGAAGTCCTCGTGTTGCATCCCTCCTTTTTTGCGTCACGCGGCGACATTCATGGTGAAGTTAGGACGATATTTTTTTGCGGGCACTCGTGCTCGGCTATTGGTGATGGGAAACGGTGGTGCGGATGAAAAAGAGGATGGACATGGTACAAAATAGAGCAGACAAAGAGCGGGAGGAGCAAGCATAAGGGAAAATGAGTGCATAACATGTCGGATGCGATCATACCAGCACTAAAGCACCGGATCCCATCAGAACTCTGAAGTTAAGCGTGCTTGGGTGAGAGTAGTACTAGGATGGGTGACCTCCTGGGAAGTCCTTGTGTTGCATCCCTCCTTTTTTGCGTCACGCGGCGACATTCATGGTGAAGTTAGGACGATATTTTTTTGCGGGCACTCGTGCTCGACTATTGTTGATGGGAAACGGTTGTGCGGATGAAAAAGAGGATGGACATGGTACAAAATAGAGCAGACAAAGAGCGGGAGGAGCAAGCATCAGGGAAAATGAGTGCATAACATGTCGTATGCGATCATACCAGCACTAAAGCACCGGATCCCATCAGAACTCCGAAGTTAAGCGTGCTTGGGCGAGAGTAGTACTAGGATGGGTGACCTCCTGGGAAGTCCTCGTGTTGCATCCCTCTTTTTTTGCGTCACGCGGCGACATTCATGGTGAAGTTAGGACGATATTTTTTTGCGGGCACTCGTGCTCGGCTATTGGTGATGGGAAACGGTGGTGCGGATGAAAAAGAGGATGGACATGGTACAAAATAGAGCAGACAAAGAGCGGGAGGAGCAAGCAAAAGGGAAAATGAGTGCATAACATGTCGGATGCGATCATACCAGCACTAAAGCACCGGATCCCATCAGAACTCCGAAGTTAAGCGTGCTTGGGTGAGAGTAGTACTAGGATGGGTGACCTCCGAGAAGTCCTCGTGTTGCAGCCATCCTTTGTGCGTCACGCGGCGACATTCATGGAGAAGTTAGGTCGATATTTTGTGGCGGGCACTCGTGCTCGGCTATTGGTGATGGGAAACGGTGGTGCGGATGAAAAAGAGGATGGACATGGTACAAAATAGAGCAGACAAAGAGCGGGAGGAGCAAGCATAAGGGAAAATGAGTGCATAACATGTCGGATGCGATCATACCAGCACTAAAGCACCGGATCCCATCAGAACTCCGAAGTTAAGCCTGCTTGGGCGAGAGTAGTACTAGGATGGGTGACCTCCTGCGAAGTCCTCGTGTTGCATCGCTGGAATATTGCGTCACGCGGTGACATTCATGGTGAAGTTAGGACGATATTTTTTTGCGGGCACTCGTGCTCGGCTATTGGTGATGGGAAACGGTGGTGCGGATGAAAAAGAAGATGGACATGGTACAAAATAGAGTAGACAAAGAGCGGGAGGAGCAAGCATAAGGGAAAATGAGTGCATAACATGTCGGATGCGATCATACCAGCACTAAAGCACCGGATCCCATCAGAACTCCGAAGTTAAGCGTGCTTGGGCGAGAGTAGTACTAGGATGGGTGACCTCCTGGGAAGTCCTCGTGTTGCATCCCTCCTTTTTTGCGTCACGCGGCGACATTCATGGTGAAGTTAGGACGATATTTTTTTGCGGGCACTCGTGCTCGGCTATTGGTGATGAGAAACGGTGGTGCGGATGAAAAAGAGGATGGACATGGTACAAAATAGAGCAGACAAAGAGCAGGAGGAGCAAGCATAAGGGAAAATGAGTGCATAACATGTCGGATGCGATCATACCAGCACTAAAGCACTGGATCCCATCAGAACTCCGAAGTTAAGCGTGCTTGGGCGAGAGTAGTACTAGGATGGGTGAACTCCTGGGAAGTCCTCGTGTTGCATCCCTCCTTTTTTGCGTCACGCGGCGACATTCATGGTGAAGTTAGGACGATATTTTTTTGCGGGCACTCGTGCTCGGCTATTGGTGATGGGAAACGGTGGTGCTGATGAAAAAGAGGATGGACATGGTACAAAATAGAGCAGACAAAGAGCGGGAGGAGCAAGCATAAGGGAAAATGAGTGCATAACATGTCGGATGCGATCATACCAGCACTAAAGCACCGAATCCCATCAGAACTCCGAAGTTAAGCATGCTTGGGCGAGAGTAGTACTAGGATGGGTGACCTCCTGGGAAGTCCTCGTGTTGCATCCCTCCTTTTTTGCGTCACGCGGCGACAGTCATGGTGAAGTTAGGACGATATTTTTTTGCGGGCACTCGTGCTCGGCTATTGGTGATGGGAAACGGTGGTGCGGATGAAAAAGAGGATGGACATGGTACAAAATAGAGCAGACAAAGAGCGGGAGGAGCAAGCATATGGGAAAATGAGTGCATAACATGTCGGTTGCAATCATACCAGCACTAAAGCACCGGATCCTATCAGAACTCCGAAGTTAAGCGTGCTTGGGCGAGAGTAGTACTAGGATGGGTGACCTCCTGGAAAGTCCTCGTGTTGCATCCCTCCTTTTTTGCGTCACGCGACGACATTCATGGTGAAGTTAGGACGATATTTTTTTGCGGGCACTCGTGCTCGGCTATTGGTGATGGGAAACGGTGGTGCGGATGAAAAAGAGGATGGACATGGTACAAAATAGTGCACACAAAGAGCGGGAGGAGCAAGCATAAGGGAAAATGAGTGCATAACATGTCGGATGCGATCATACTAGCACTAAAGCACCGGATCCCATAAGAACTCCGAAGTTAAGCTGCTTGGGCGAGAGTAGTACTAGGATGGGTGACCTCCTGGGAAGTCCTCGTGTTGCATCCCTCCTTTTTTGCGTCACGCGGCGACATTCATGGTGAAGTTAGGACGATATTTTTTTGCGGGCACTCGTGCTCGGCTATTGGTGATGGGAAACGGTGGTGCGGATGAAAAAGAGGATGGACATGGTACAAAATAGAGCAGACAAAGAGCGGGAGGAGCAAGCATAAGGGAAAATGAGTGCATAACATGTCGGATGCGATCATACCAGCACTAAAGCACCGGATCCCATCAGAACTCCGAAGTTAAGCGTGCTTGGGTGAGAGTAGTACTAGGATGGGTGACCTCCTGGGAAGTCCTTGTGTTGCATCCCTCCTTTTTTGCGTCACGCGGCGACATTCATGGTGAAGTTAGGACGATATTTTTTTGCGGGCACTCGTGCTCGACTATTGTTGATGGGAAACGGTTGTGCGGATGAAAAAGAGGATGGATATGGTACAAAATAGAGCAGACAAAGAGCGGGAGGAGCAAGCATAAGGGAAAATGAGTGCATAACATGTCGTATGCGATCATACCAGCACTAAAGCACCGGATCCCATCAGAACTCCGAAGTTAAGCGTGCTTGGGCGAGAGTAGTACTAGGATGGGTGACATCATGGGAAGTCCTCGTGTTGCATCCCTCCTTTTTTGCGTCACGCGGCGACATTCATGGTGAAGTTAGGACGATATTTTTTGCGGGCACTCGTGCTCGGCTATTGGTGATGGGAAACGGTGGTGCGGATGAAAAAGAGGATGGACATGGTACAAAATAGAAGCGGACAAAGAGCGGGAGGAGCAAGCATAAGGGAAAATGAGTGCATAACATGTCGGATGCGATCATACCAGCACTAAAGCACCGGATCCCATCAGAACTCCGAAGTTAAGCGTGCTTGGGCGAGAGTAGTACTAGGATGGGTGACCTCCTGGGAAGTCCTCGTGTTGCATCCCTCCTTTTTTGCGTCACGCGGGGACATTCATGGTGAAGTTAGGACGATATTTTTTTGCGGGCACTCGTGCTCGGCTATTGGTGATGGGAAACGGTGGTGCGGATGAAAAAGAGGATGGACATGGTACAAAATAGAGCAGACAAAGAGCGGGAGGAGCAAGCATAAGGGAAAATGAGTGCATAACATGTCGGATGCGATCATACCAGCACTAAAGCACCGGATCCCATCAGAACTCCGAAGTTAAGCGTGCTTGGGTGAGAGTAGTACTAGGATGGGTGACCTCCTTGGAAGTCCTCGTGTTGCATCCCTCCTTTTTTGCGTCACGCGGCGACATTCATGGTGAAGTTAGGACGATATTTTTTTGCGGGCACTCGTGCTCGGCTATTGGTGATGGGAAACGGTGGTGCGGATGAAAAAGAGGATGGACATGGTACAAAATAGAGCAGACAAAGAGCGGGAGGAGCAAGCATAAGGGAAAATGAGTGCATAACATGTCGGATGCGATCATACCAGCACTAAAGCACCGGATCCCATCAGAACTCCGAAGTTAAGCGTGCTTGGGCGAGAGTAGTACTAGGATGGGTGACCTCCTGGGAAGTCCTCGTCTTGCATCCCTCCTTTTTTGCGTCACGCGGCGACATTCATGGTGAAGTTAGGACGATATTTTTTTGCGGGCACTCGTGCTCGGCTATTGGTGATGGGAAACGGTGGTGCGGATGAAAAAGAGGATGGACATGGTACAAAATAGAGCAGACAAAGAGCGGGAGGAGCAAGCATAAGGGAAAATGAGTGCATAACATGTCGGATGCGATCATACCAGCACTAAAGCACCGGATCCCATCAGAACTCCGAAGTTAAGGGTGCTTGGGCGAGAGTTGTACTAGGATGGGTGACCTCCTGGGAAGTCCTCGTGTTGCATCCTCCTTTTTTGCGTCATGCGGCGACATTCATGGTGAAGTTAGGACGATATTTTTTTGCGGGCACTCGTGCTCGGCTATTGGTGATGGGAAACGGTGGTGCGGATGAAAAAGAGGATAGACATGGTACAAAATAGAGCAGACAAGGAGCGGGAGGAGCAAGCATAAGGGAAAATGAGTGCATAACATGTCGGATGCGATCATACCAGCACTAAAGCACCGGATCCCATCAGAACTGCGAAGTTAAGCGTGCTTGGGCGAGAGTAGTACTAGGATGGGTGACCTCCTGGGAAGTCCTCGTGTTGCATCCCTCCTTTTTTGCGTCACGCGGCGACATTCATGGTGAAGTTAGGACGATATTTTATTGCGGGCACTCGTGCTCGGCTATTGGTGATGGGAAACGGTGGTGCGGATGAAAAAGAGGATTGACATGGTACAAAATAGAGCAGAAAAAGAGCGGGAGGAGCAAGCATAAGGGAAAATGAGTGCATAACATGTCGGATACGATCATACCAGCACTAAAGCACCGGATCCCATCAGAACTCTGAAGTTAAGCGTGCTTGGGCGACAGTATTACTAGGATGGGTGACCTCCTGGGAAGTCCTCGTGTTGCATCCCTCCTTTTTTGCGTCACGCGGCGACATTCATGGTGAAGTTAGGACGATATTTTTTTGCGGGCACTCGTGCTCACTAATTGGTGATGCGAAACGGTGGTGCGGATGAAAAAGAGGATGGACATGGTACAAAATAGAGCAGACAAAGAGCGGGAGGAGCAAGCATAAGGGAAAATGAGTGCATAACATGTCGTATGCGATCATACCAGCACTAAAGCACCGGATCCCATCAGAACTCCGAAGTTAAGCGTGCTTGGGCGAGAGTAGTACTAGGATGGGTGACCTCCTGGGAAGTCCTCGTGTTGCATCCCTCCTTTTTTGCGTCACGCGGCGACAATCATGGTGAAGTTAGGATGATATTTTTTTGCGGGCACTCGTGCTCGGCTATTGGTGATGGGAAACGGTGGTGCGGATGAAAAAGAGGATGGACATGGTACAAAATAGAGCAGACAAAGAGCGGGAGGAGCAAGCATAAGGGAAAATGAGTGCATAACATGTCGGTTGCAATCATACCAGCACTAAAGCACCAGATCCCATCAGAACTCCGAAGTTAAGCGTGCTTGGGCGAGAGTAGTACTAGGATGGGTGACCTCCTGGAAAGTCCTCGTGTTGCATCCCTCCTTTTTTGCGTCACGCGACGACATTCATGGTGAAGTTAGGACGATATTTTTTTGCGGGCACTCGTGCTCGGCTATTGGTGATGGGAAACGGTGGTGCGGATGAAAAAGAGGATGGACATGGTACAAAATAGAGCACACAAAGAGCGGGAGGAGCAAGTATAAGGGAAAATGAGTGCATAACATGTCGGATGCGATCATACCAGCACTAAAGCACCGGATCCCATCAGAACTCTGAAGTTAAGCGTGCTTGGGTGAGAGTAGTACTAGGATGGGTGACCTCCTGGGAAGTCCTCGTGTTGCATCCCTCCTTTTTTGCGTCACACGGCGACATTCATGGTGAAGTTAGGATGATATTTTTTTGCGGGCACTCGTGCTCGGCTATTGGTGATGGGAAACGGTGGTGCGGATGAAAAAGAGGATGGACATGGTACAAAATAGAGCAGACAAAGAGCAGGAGGAGCAAGCATAAGGGAAAATGAGTGCATAACATGTCGGATGCGATCATACCAGCACTAAAGCACCGGATCCCATCAGAACTCCGAAGTTAAGCGTGCTTGGGGGAGAGTAGTACTAGGATGGGTGAACTCTGAGGAAGTCCTCGTGTTGCATCCCTCCTTTTTGCGTCACGCGGCGACATTCATGGTGAAGTTAGGACGATATTTATGCGGGCACTCGTGCTCGGCTATTGGTGATGGGAAACGGTGGTGCTGATGAAAAAGAGGATGGACATGGTACAAAATAGAGCAGACAACGAGCGGGAGGAGCAAGCATAAGGGAAAATGAGTGCATAACATGTCGGATGCGATCATACCAGCACTAAAGCACCGAATCCCATCAGAACTCCGAAGTTAAGCATGCTTGGGCGAGAGTAGTACTAGGATGGGTGACCTCCTGGGAAGTCCTCGTGTTGCATCCCTCCTTTTTTGCGTCACGCGGCGACAGTCATGGTGAAGTTAGGACGATATTTTTTGCGGGCACTCGTGCTCGGCTATTGGTGATGGGAAACGGTGGTGCTGATGAAAAAGAGGATGGACATGGTACAAAATAGAGCAGACAAAGAGCGGGAGGAGCAAGCATATGGGAAAATGAGTGCATAACATGTCGGTTGCAATCATACCAGCACTAAAGCACCGGATCCTATCAGAACTCCGAAGTTAAGCGTGCTTGGGCGAGAGTAGTACTAGGATGGGTGACCTCCTGGAAAGTCCTCGTGTTGCATCCCTCCTTTTTTGCGTCACGCGACGACATTCATGGTGAAGTTAGGACGATATTTTTTTGCGGGCACTCGTGCTCGGCTATTGGTGATGGGAAACGGTGGTGCGGATGAAGAAGAGGATGGACATGGTACAAAATAGAGCAGACAAAGAGCGGGAGGAGCAAGCATAAGGGAAAATGAGTGCATAACATGTCGGATGCGATCATACTAGCACTAAAGCACCGGATCCCATAAGAACTCCGAAGTTAAGCTGCTTTGGCGTGAGTAGTACTAGGATGGGTGACCTCACAGGAAGTCCTCGTGTTGCATCCCTCCTTTTTTGCGTCACGCGGCGACATTCATGGTGAAGTTAGGACGATATTTTTTGCGGGCACTCGTGCTCGGCTATTGGTGATGGGAAACGGTGGTGCGGATGAAAAAGAGGATGGACATGGTACAAAATAGAAGCGAGACAAAGAGCGGGAGGAGCAAGCATAAGGGAAAATGAGTGCATAACATGTCGGATGCGATCATACCAGCACTAAAGCACCGGATCCCATCAGAACTCCGAAGTTAAGCGTGCTTGGGTGAGAGTAGTACTAGGATGGGTGACCTCCTGGGAAGTCCTTGTGTTGCATCCCTCCTTTTTGCGTCACGCGGCGACATTCATGGTGAAGTTAGGACGATATTTTTTGCGGGCACTCGTGCTCGACTATTGTTGATGGGAAACGGTTGTGCGGATGAAAAAGAGGATGGATATGGTACAAAATAGAAGCGGACAAAGAGCGGGAGGAGCAAGCATAAGGGAAAATGAGTGCATAACATGTCGTATGCGATCATACCAGCACTAAAGCACCGGATCCCATCAGAACTCCGAAGTTAAGCGTGCTTGGGCGAGAGTAGTACTAGGATGGGTGACCTCCTGGGAAGTCCTCGTGTTGCATCCCTCCTTTTTTGCGTCACGCGGCGACATTCATGGTGAAGTTAGGACGATATTTTTTTGCGGGCACTCGTGCTCGGCTATTGGTGATGGGAAACGGTGGTGCGGATGAAAAAGAGGATGGACATGGTACAAAATAGAGCGGACAAAGAGCGGGAGGAGCAAGCATAAGGGAAAATGAGTGCATAACATGTCGGATGCGATCATACCGGCACTAAAGCACCGGATCCCATCGAACTCCGAAGTTAAGCGTGCTTGGGCGAGAGTAGTACTAGGATGGGTGACCTCTGGGAAGTCCTCGTGTTGCATCCCTCCTTTTTTGCGTCACGCGGGGACATTCATGGTGAAGTTAGGACGATATTTTTGCGGGCACTCGTGCTCGGCTATTGGTGATGGGAAACGGTGGTGCGGATGAAAAAGAGGATGGACATGGTACAAAATAGAAGCGGACAAAGAGCGGGAGGAGCAAGCATAAGGGAAAATGAGTGCATAACATGTCGGATGCGATCATACCGGCACTAAAGCACCGGATCCCATCGAACTCCGAAGTTAAGCGTGCTTGGGTGAGAGTAGTACTAGGATGGGTGACCTCCTTGGAAGTCCTCGTGTTGCATCCCTCCTTGTTTGCGTCACGCGGCGACATTCATGGTGCAGGTAGGACGATATTTTTTGCGGGCACTCGTGCTCGGCTATTGGTGATGGGAAACGGTGGTGCGGATGAAAAAGAGGATGGACATGGTACAAAATAGAGCGAGACAAAGAGCGGGAGGAGCAAGCATAAGGGAAAATGAGTGCATAACATGTCGGATGCGATCATACCGGCACTAAAGCACCGGATCCCATCGAACTCGAAGTTAAGCGTGCTTGGGCGAGAGTAGTACTAGGATGGGTGACCTCCTGGGAAGTCCTCGTCTTGCATCCCTCCTTTTTGCGTCACGCGGCGACATTCATGGTGAAGTTAGGACGATATTTTTTTGCGGGCACTCGTGCTCGGCTATTGGTGATGGGAAACGGTGGTGCGGATGAAAAAGAGGATGGACATGGTACAAAATAGAGCAGACAAAGAGCGGGAGGAGCAAGCATAAGGGAAAATGAGTGCATAACATGTCGGATGCGATCATACCAGCACTAAAGCACCGGATCCCATCAGAACTCCGAAGTTAAGGGTGCTTGGGCGAGAGTTGTACTAGGATGGGTGACCTCCTGGGAAGTCCTCGTGTTGCATCCTCCTTTTTTGCGTCATGCGGCGACATTCATGGTGAAGTTAGGACGATATTTTTTTGCGGGCACTCGTGCTCGGCTATTGGTGATGGGAAACGGTGGTGCGGATGAAAAAGAGGATAGACATGGTACAAAATAGAGCAGACAAAGAGCGGGAGGAGCAAGCATAAGGGAAAATGAGTGCATAACATGTCGGATGCGATCATACCAGCACTAAAGCACCGGATCCCATCGAAGCTGAAGTAAAGCGTGCTTGGGCGAGAGTAGTACTAGGATGGGTGACCTCCTGGGAAGTCCTCGTGTTGCATCCCTCCTTTTTTGCGTCACGCGGCGACATTCATGGTGAAGTTAGGACGATATTTTATTGCGGGCACTCGTGCTCGGCTATTGGTGATGGGAAACGGTGGTGCGGATGAAAAAGAGGATTGACATGGTACAAAATAGAGCAGAAAAAGAGCGGGAGGAGCAAGCATAAGGGAAAATGAGTGCATAACATGTCGGATACGATCATACCAGCACTAAAGCACCGGATCCCATCAGAACTCTGAAGTTAAGCGTGCTTGGGCGACAGTATTACTAGGATGGGTGACCTCCTGGGAAGTCCTCGTGTTGCATCCCTCCTTTTTTGCGTCACGCGGCGACATTCATGGTGAAGTTAGGACGATATTTTTTTGCGGGCACTCGTGCTCACTAATTGGTGATGCGAAACGGTGGTGCGGATGAAAAAGAGGATGGACATGGTACAAAATAGAGCAGACAAAGAGCGGGAGGAGCAAGCATAAGGGAAAATGAGTGCATAACATGTCGTATGCGATCATACCAGCACTAAAGCACCGGATCCCATCAGAACTCCGAAGTTAAGCGTGCTTGGGCGAGAGTAGTACTAGGATGGGTGACCTCCTGGGAAGTCCTCGTGTTGCATCCCTCCTTTTTTGCGTCACGCGGCGACAATCATGGTGAAGTTAGGATGATATTTTTTTGCGGGCACTCGTGCTCGGCTATTGGTGATGGGAAACGGTGGTGCGGATGAAAAAGAGGATGGACATGGTACAAAATAGAGCAGACAAAGAGCGGGAGGAGCAAGCATAAGGGAAAATGAGTGCATAACATGTCGGTTGCAATCATACCAGCACTAAAGCACCAGATCCCATCAGAACTCCGAAGTTAAGCGTGCTTGGGCGAGAGTAGTACTAGGATGGGTGACCTCCTGGAAAGTCCTCGTGTTGCATCCCTCCTTTTTTGCGTCACGCGACGACATTCATGGTGAAGTTAGGACGATATTTTTTTGCGGGCACTCGTGCTCGGCTATTGGTGATGGGAAACGGTGGTGCGGATGAAAAAGAGGATGGACATGGTACAAAATAGAGCACACAAAGAGCGGGAGGAGCAAGCATAAGGGAAAATGAGTGCATAATATGTCGGATGCGACCATACTAGCACTAAAGCACCGGATCCCATCAGAACTCCGAAGTTAAGCGTGCTTGGGCGAGAGTAGTACTAGGATGGGTGACCTCCTGGGAAGTCCTCGTGTTGCATCCCTCCTTTTTTGCGTCACGCGGCGACATTCATGGTGAAGTTAGGACGATATTTTTTTGCGGGCACTCGTGCTCGGCTATTGGTGATGGGAAACGGTGGTGCGGATGAAAAAGAGGATGGACATGGTACAAAATAGAAGCGGACAAAGAGCGGGAGGAGCAAGCATAAGGGAAAATGAGTGCATAACATGTCGGATGCGATCATACCAGCACTAAAGCACCGGATCCCATCAGAACTCCGAAGTTAAGCGTGCTTGGGCGAGAGTAGTACTAGGATGGGTGACCTCCTGGGAAGTCCTCGTGTTGCATCCCACCTTTTTTGCAAGACGCGACGACATTCATGGTGAAGTTAGGACGATATTTTTTTGCGAGCACTCGTGCTCGGCTATTGGTGATGGGAAACGGTGGTGCGGATGAAAAAGAGGATGGACATGGTACAAAATAGAGCAGACAAAGAGCGGGAGGAGCAAGCTTAAGGGAAAATGAGTGCATAACATGTCGGATGCGATCATACCAGCACTAAAGCACCGGATCCCATCAGAACTCCGAAGTTAAGCGTGCTTGGGCGAGAGTAGTACTAGGATGGGTGACCTCCTGGGAAGTCCTCGTGTTGCATCCCTCCATTTTTGCGTCACGCGGCGACATTCATGGTGAAGTTAGGACGATATTTTTTTGCGGGCACTCGTGCTCGGCTATTGGTGATGGGAAACGGTGGTGCGGATGAAAAAGAGGATGGACATGGTACAAAATAGAGAAGACAAAGAGCGGGAGGAGCAAGCATAAGGGAAAATGAGTGCATAACATGTCGGATGCGATCATACCAGCACTCAAGTACCGGATCCCATCAGAACTCTGAAGTTAAGCGTGCTTGGGTGAGAGTATTACTAGGATGGGTGACCTCCTGGGAAGTCCTCGTGTTGCATCCCTCCTTTTTTGCGTCACGCGGCGACATTCATGGTGAAGTTAGGACGATATTTTTTTGCGGGCACTCGTGCTCGGCTATTGGTGATGGGAAACGGTGGTGCGGATGAAAAAGAGGATGGACATGGTACAAAATAGAGCAGACAAAGAGCGGGAGGAGCAAGCATAAGGGAAAATGAGTGCATAACATTTCCGATGCGATCATACCAGCACTAAAGCACCGGATCCCATCAGAACTCCGAAGTTAAGCGTGCTTGTGCGAGAGTACTACTAGGATGGGTGACCTCCTGGGAAGTCCTCGTGTTGCATCCCTCCTTTTATGCGTCACGCGGCGACATTCATGGTGAAGTTAGGATGATATTTTTTTGCGGGCACTCGTGCTCGGCTATTGGTGATGGGAAACGGTGGTGCGGATAAAAAGAGGATGGACATGGTACAAAATAGAGCAGACAAAGAGCGGGAGGAGCAAGCATAAGGGAAAATGAGTGCATAACATGTCGGATGCGATCATGCCAGCACTAAAGCACCGGATCCCATCAGAACTCCGAAGTTAAGCGTGCTTGGGAGAGAGTAGTACTGGGATGGGTGACCTCCTGGGAAGTCCTCGTGTTGCATCCCTCCTTTTTTGCGTCACGCGGCGACATTCATGGTGAAGTTAGGATGATATTTTTTTGCGGGCACTCGTGCTCGACTATTGTTGATGGGAAACGGTTGTGCGGATGAAAAAGAGGATGGACATGGTACAAATTAGAGCAGACAAAGAGCGGGAGGAGCAAGCATAAGGAAAAATGAGTGCATAACATGTCGGATGCGATCATACCAGCACTAAAGCACCGGATCCCATCGGAACTCCGAAGTTAAGCGTGCTTGGGAGAGAGTAGTACTAGGATGGGTGACCTCCTGGGAAGTCCTCGTGTTGCATCCCTCCTTTTTTGCGTCACGCGGCGACATTCATGGTGAAGTTAGGACGATATTTTTTTGCGGGCACTCGTGCTCGGCTATTGGTGATGGGAAACGGTGGTGCGGATGAAAAAGAGGATGGACATGGTACAAAATAGAGCAGACAAAGAGCGGGAGGAGCAAGCATAAGGGAAAATGAGTGCATAACATATCGGATGCGATCATACCAGCACTAAAGCACCGGATC
This sequence comes from Lolium perenne, assembly GCF_019359855.2. Taxonomy (NCBI): domain Eukaryota; kingdom Viridiplantae; phylum Streptophyta; class Magnoliopsida; order Poales; family Poaceae; genus Lolium; species Lolium perenne. The sequence goes on from NC_067245.2 coordinate 100,815,853, forward strand.
CCATCAGAACTCCGAAGTTAAGCGTGCTTGGGCGAGAGTAGTACTGGGATGGGTGACCTCCTGGGAAGTCCTCGTGTTGCATCCCTCCTTTTTTGCGTCACGCGGCGACATTCATGGTGAAGTTAGGACGATATTTTATTGCGGGCACTCGTGCTCGGCTATTGGTGATGGGAAACGGTGGTGCGGATGAAAAAGAGGATGGACATGGTACAAAATAAAAGCAGACAAAGAGCGGGAGGAGCAAGCATAAGGGAAAATGAGTGCATAACATGTCGGATGCGATCATACCAGCACTAAAGCACCGGATCCCATCAGAACTCCGAAGTTAAGCGTGCTTGGGCGAGAGTAGTACTAGGATGGGTGACCTCCTGGGAAGTCCTCGTGTTGCATCCCTCCTTTTTTGCGTCACGCGGCGACAATCATGGTGAAGTTAGGACGATATTTTTTTGCGGGCACTCGTGCTCGGCTATTGGTGATGGGAAACGGTGGGTTGCCGGATGAAAAAGAGGATGGACATGGTACAAAATAGAAGCGAGATAAAGAGCGGGAGGAGCAAGCATAAGGGAAAATGAGTGCATAACATTTCCGATGCGATCATACCGGCACTAAAGCACCGGATCCCATCGAACTCCGAAGTTAAGCGTGCTTGTGCGAGAGTACTACTAGGATGGGTGACCTCACTGGAAGTCCTCGTGTTGCATCCCTCCTTTTATGCGTCACGCGGCGACATTCATGGTGAAGTTAGGATGATATTTTTTTGCGGGCACTCGTGCTCGGCTATTGGTGATGGGAAACGGTGGTGCGGATTTTAAATATGATTGACATGGAACAGCTGTTAGGAGACAAAGAGCGGGAGGAGCAAGCATAAGGGAAAATGAGTGCATAACATGTCGGATGCGATCATGCCAGCACTAAAGCACCGGATCCCATCAGAACTCCGAAGTTAAGCGTGCTTGGGAGAGAGTAGTACTGGGATGGGTGACCTCCTGGGAAGTCCTCGTGTTGCATCCCTCCTTTTTTGCGTCACGCGGCGACATTCATGGTGAAGTTAGGATGATATTTTTTTGCGGGCACTCGTGCTCGGCTATTGTTGATGGGAAACGGTTGTGCGGATGAAAAAGAGGATGGACATGGTACAAATTAGAGCAGACAAAGAGCGGGAGGAGCAAGCATAAGGAAAAATGAGTGCATAACATGTCGGATGCGATCATACCAGCACTAAAGCACCGGATCCCATCGGAACTCCGAAGTTAAGCGTGCTTGGAGAGAGTAGTACTAGGATGGGTGACCTCACTGGGAAGTCCTCGTGTTGCATCCCTCCTTTTTTGCGTCACGCGGCGACATTCATGGTGAAGTTAGGACGATATTTTTTGCGGGCACTCGTGCTCGGCTATTGGTGATGGGAAACGGTGGTGCGGATGAAAAAGAGGATGGACATGGTACAAAATAGAGCAGACAAAGAGCGGGAGGAGCAAGCATAAGGGAAAATGAGTGCATAACATATCGGATGCGATCATACCAGCACTAAAGCACCGGATCCCATCAGAACTCCGAAGTTAAGCGTGCTTGGGCGAGAGTAGTACTGGGATGGGTGACCTCCTGGGAAGTCCTCGTGTTGCATCCCTCCTTTTTTGCGTCACGCGGCGACATTCATGGTGAAGTTAGGACGATATTTTATTGCGGGCACTCGTGCTCGGCTATTGGTGATGGGAAACGGTGGTGCGGATGAAAAAGAGGATGGACATGGTACAAAATAGAGCAGACAAAGAGCGGGAGGAGCAAGCATAAGGGAAAATGAGTGCATAACATGTCGGATGCGATCATACCTCAAACTAAAGCACCGGATCCCATCAGAACTCCGAAGTTAAGCGTGCTTGGGCGAGAGTAGTACTAGGATGGGTGACCTCCTGGGAAGTCCTCGTGTTGCATCCCTCCTTTTTTGCGTCACGCGGCGACAATCATGGTGAAGTTAGGACGATATTTTTTTGCGGGCACTCGTGCTCGGCTATTGGTGATGGGAAACGGTGGTGCGGATGAAAAAGAGGATGGACATGGTACAAAATAGAGCAGACAAAGAGCGGGAGGAGCAAGCATAAGGGAAAATGAGTGCATAACATTTCCGATGCGATCATACCAGCACTAAAGCACCGGATCCCATCAGAACTCCGAAGTTAAGCGTGCTTGTGCGAGAGTACTACTAGGATGGGTGACCTCCTGGGAAGTCCTCGTGTTGCATCCCTCCTTTTATGCGTCACGCGGCGACATTCATGGTGAAGTTAGGATGATATTTTTTTGCGGGCACTCGTGCTCGGCTATTGGTGATGGGAAACGGTGGTGCGGATAAAAAGAGGATGGACATGGTACAAAATAGAGCAGACAAAGAGCGGGAGGAGCAAGCATAAGGGAAAATGAGTGCATAACATGTCGGATGCGATCATGCCAGCACTAAAGCACCGGATCCCATCAGAACTCCGAAGTTAAGCGTGCTTGGGAGAGAGTAGTACTGGGATGGGTGACCTCCTGGGAAGTCCTCGTGTTGCATCCCTCCTTTTTTGCGTCACGCGGCGACATTCATGGTGAAGTTAGGATGATATTTTTTTGCGGGCACTCGTGCTCGGCTATTGTTGATGGGAAACGGTTGTGCGGATGAAAAAGAGGATGGACATGGTACAAATTAGAGCAGACAAAGAGCGGGAGGAGCAAGCATAAGGAAAAATGAGTGCATAACATGTCGGATGCGATCATACCAGCACTAAAGCACCGGATCCCATCGGAACTCCGAAGTTAAGCGTGCTTGGGAGAGAGTAGTACTAGGATGGGTGACCTCCTGGGAAGTCCTCGTGTTGCATCCCTCCTTTTTTGCGTCACGCGGCGACATTCATGGTGAAGTTAGGACGATATTTTTTTGCGGGCACTCGTGCTCGGCTATTGGTGATGGGAAACGGTGGTGCGGATGAAAAAGAGGATGGACATGGTACAAAATAGAGCAGACAAAGAGCGGGAGGAGCAAGCATAAGGGAAAATGAGTGCATAACATATCGGATGCGATCATACCAGCACTAAAGCACCGGATCCCATCAGAACTCCGAAGTTAAGCGTGCTTGGGCGAGAGTAGTACTGGGATGGGTGACCTCCTGGGAAGTCCTCGTGTTGCATCCCTCCTTTTTTGCGTCACGCGGCGACATTCATGGTGAAGTTAGGACGATATTTTATTGCGGGCACTCGTGCTCGGCTATTGGTGATGGGAAACGGTGGTGCGGATGAAAAAGAGGATGGACATGGTACAAAATAGAGCAGACAAAGAGCGGGAGGAGCAAGCATAAGGGAAAATGAGTGCATAACATGTCGGATGCGATCATACCAGCACTAAAGCACCGGATCCCATCAGAACTCCGAAGTTAAGCGTGCTTGGGAGAGAGTAGTACTGGGATGGGTGACCTCCTGGGAAGTCCTCTTGTTGCATCCCTCCTTTTTGCGTCACGCGGCGACATTCATGGTGAAGTTAGGACGATATTTTTTTGCGGGCACTCGTGCTCGGCTATTGGTGATGGGAAACGGTGGTGCGGATGAAAAAGAGGATGGACATGGTACAAAATAGAGCAGACAAAGAGCGGGAGGAGCAAGCATAAGGGAAAATGAGTGCATAACATGTCGGATGCGATCATACCAGCACTAAAGCACCGGATCCCATCTGAACTCCGAAGTTAAGCGTGCTTGGGCGAGAGTAGTACTAGGATGGGTGACCTCCTTGGAAGTCCTCGTGTTGCATCCCTCCTTTTTTGCGTCACGCGGCGACATTCATGGTGAAGTTAGGATGATATTTTTTTGCGGGCACTCGTGCTCGGCTATTGGTGATGGGAAACGGTGGTGCGGATGAAAAGAGGATGGACATGGTACAAAATAGAAGCGGACAAAGAGCGGGAGGAGCAAGCATAAGGGAAAATGAGTGTATAACATGTCGGATGCGATCATACCAGCACTAAAGCACCGGATCCCATCAGAACTCCGAAGTTAAGCGTGCTTGGGCGAGAGTTGTACTAGGATGGGTGACCTCCTGGGAAGTCCTCGTGTTGCATCCTCCTTTTTTGCGTCACGCGGCGACATTCATGGTGAAGTTAGGACGATATTTTTTTGCGGGCACTCGTGCTCGGCTATTGGTGATGGGAAACGGTGGTGCGGATGAAAAAGAGGATGGACATGGTACAAAATAGAAGCGGACAAAGAGCGGGAGGAGCAAGCATAAGGGAAAATGAGTGCATAACATGTCGGATGCGATCATACCAGCACTAAAGCACCGGATCCCATCAGAACTCCGAAGTTAAGCGTGCTTGGGCGAGAGTAGTACTAGGATGGGTGATCTCCTGGGAAGTCCTCGCGTTGCATCCCTCCTTTTTTGCGTCACGCGGCGACATTCATGGTGAAGTTAGGACGATATTTTATTGCGGGCACTCGTGCTCGGCTATTGGCTATGGGAAACGGTGGTGCGGATGAAAAAGAGGATGGACATGGTACAAAATAGAAGCGAGAAAAAGAGCGGGAGGAGCAAGCATAAGGGAAAATGAGTGCATAACATGTCGGATAACATCATACCACCAGCACTAAAGCACCGGATCCCATCAAAACTGCGAAGTTAAGCGTGCTTGGGCGAGAGTATTACTAGGATGGGTGACCTCCTGGGAAGTCCTCGTGTTGCATCCCTCCTTTTTTGCGTCACGCGGCGACATTCATGGTGAAGTTAGGACGATATTTTTTTGTGGGCACTCGTGCTCACTAATTGGTGATGGGAAACGGTGGTGCGGATGAAAAAGAGGATTGACATGGTACAAAATAGAGCAGACAAAGAGCGGGAGGAGCAAGCATAAGGGAAAATGAGTGCATAACATGTCGGATGCGATCATACCAGCACTAAAGCACCGGATCTCATCGAAGCTGCGAAGTTAAGCGTGCTTGGGCGAGTAGTACTAGGATGGGTGACCTCACAGGAAGTCCTCGTGTTGCATCCCTCCTTTTTTGCGTCACGCGGCGACATTCATGGTGAAGTTAGGACGATATTTTTGCGGGCACTGCGTGCTCGGCTATTGGTGATGGGAAAGCGGTGGTGCGGATGAAAAAGAGGATGGACATGGTACAAAATAGAGCAGACAAAGAGCGGGAGGAGCAAGCATAAGGGAAAATGAGTGCATAACATGTCGGATGCGATCATACCAGCACTAAAGCACCGGATCCCATCTGAACTCCGAAGTTAAGCGTGCTTGGGCGAGAGTAGTACTAGGATGGGTGACCTCCTTGGAAGTCCTCGTGTTGCATCCCTCCTTTTTTGCGTCACGCGGCGACATTCATGGTGAAGTTAGGACGATATTTTTTTGCGGGCACTCGTGCTCGGCTATTGGTGATGGGAAACGGTGGTGCGGATGAAAAAGAGGATGGACATGGTACAAAATAGAGCAGACAAAGAGCGGGAGGAGCAAGCATAAGGGAAAATGAGTGTATAACATGTCGGATGCGATCATACCAGCACTAAAGCACCGGATCCCATCAGAACTCCGAAGTTAAGCGTGCTTGGGCGAGAGTTGTACTAGGATGGGTGACCTCCTGGGAAGTCCTCGTGTTGCATCCTCCTTTTTTGCGTCACGCGGCGACATTCATGGTGAAGTTAGGACGATATTTTTTTGCGGGCACTCGTGCTCGGCTATTGGTGATGGGAAACGGTGGTGCGGATGAAAAAGAGGATGGACATGGTACAAAATAGAGCAGACAAAGAGCGGGAGGAGCAAGCATAAGGGAAAATGAGTGCATAACATGTCGGATGCGATCATACCAGCACTAAAGCACCGGATCCCATCAGAACTCCGAAGTTAAGCGTGCTTGGGCGAGAGTAGTACTAGGATGGGTGATCTCCTGGGAAGTCCTCGCGTTGCATCCCTCCTTTTTTGCGTCACGCGGCGACATTCATGGTGAAGTTAGGACGATATTTTATTGCGGGCACTCGTGCTCGGCTATTGGCTATGGGAAACGGTGGTGCGGATGAAAAAGAGGATGGACATGGTACAAAATAGAGCAGAAAAAGAGCGGGAGGAGCAAGCATAAGGGAAAATGAGTGCATAACATGTCGGATACGATCATACCAGCACTAAAGCACCGGATCCCATCAAAACTGCGAAGTTAAGCGTGCTTGGGCGAGAGTATTACTAGGATGGGTGACCTCCTGGGAAGTCCTCGTGTTGCATCCCTCCTTTTTTGCGTCACGCGGCGACATTCATGGTGAAGTTAGGACGATATTTTTTTGCGGGCACTCGTGCTCACTAATTGGTGATGGGAAACGGTGGTGCGGATGAAAAAGAGGATTGACATGGTACAAAATAGAGCAGACAAAGAGCGGGAGGAGCAAGCATAAGGGAAAATGAGTGCATAACATGTCGGATGCGATCATACCAGCACTAAAGCACCGGATCTCATCAGAACTGCGAAGTTAAGCGTGCTTGGGCGAGAGTAGTACTAGGATGGGTGACCTCCTGGGAAGTCCTCGTGTTGCATCCCTCCTTTTTTGCGTCACGCGGCGACATTCATGGTCAAGTTAGGACGATATTTTTTTGCGGGCACTCGTGCTCGGCTATTGGTGATGGGAAACGGTGGTGCGGATGAAAAAGAGGATGGACATGGTACAAAATAGAGCAGACAAAGAGCGGGAGGAGCAAGCATAAGGGAAAATGAGTGCATAACATGTCGGATGCGATCATACCAGCACTAAAGCACCGGATCCCATCAGAACTCCGAAGTTAAGCGTGCTTGGGTGAGAGTAGTACTAGGATGGGTGACCTCCTGGGAAGTCCTCGTGTTGCATCCCTCCTTTTTTGCGTCACGCGGCGACATTCATGGTGAAGTTAGGACGATATATTTTTGCGTGCACTCGAGCTCGGCTATTGGTGATGGGAAACGGTGGTGCGAATGAAAAAGAGGATGGACATGGTACAAAATAGAGCAGACAAAGAGCGGGAGGAGCAAGCATAAGGGAAAATGAGTGCATAACATGTCGGATGCGATCATACCAACACTAAAGCACCGGATCCCATCTGAACTCCGAAGTTAAGCGTGCTTGGGCGAGAGTAGTACTAGGATGGGTGACCTCCTTGGAAGTCCTCGTGTTGCATCCCTCCTTTTTTGCGTCACGCGGCGACATTCATGGTGAAGTTAGGACGATATTTTTTTGCGGGCACTCGTGCTCGGCTATTGGTGATGGGGAAACGGTGGTGCGGATGAAAAAGAGGATGGACATGGTACAAAATAGAAGCGGACAAAGAGCGGGAGGAGCAAGCATAAGGGAAAATGAGTGTATAACATGTCGGATGCGATCATACCAGCACTAAAGCACCGGATCCCATCAGAACTCCGAAGTTAAGCGTGCTTGGGCGAGAGTTGTACTAGGATGGGTGACCTCCTGGGAAGTCCTCGTGTTGCATCCTCCTTTTTTGCGTCACGCGGCGACATTCATGGTGAAGTTAGGACGATATTTTTTTGCGGGCACTCGTGCTCGGCTATTGGTGATGGGAAACGGTGGTGCGGATGAAAAAGAGGATGGACATGGTACAAAATAGAAGCGAGACAAAGAGCGGGAGGAGCAAGCATAAGGGAAAATGAGTGCATAACATGTCGGATGCGATCATACCGGCACTAAAGCACCGGATCCCATCGAACTCCGAAGTTAAGCATGCTTGGGCGAGTAGTACTAGGATGGGTGATCTCCTGGGAAGTCCTCGTGTTGCATCCCTCCTTTTTTGCGTCACGCGGCGACATTCATGGTGAAGTTAGGACGATATTTTATTGCGGGCACTCGTGCTCGGCTATTGGCTATGGGAAACGGTGGTGCGGATGAAAAAGAGGATTGACATGGTACAAAATAGAGCAGAAAAAGAGCGGGAGGAGCAAGCATAAGGGAAAATGAGTGCATAACATGTCGGATACGATCATACCAGCACTAAAGCACCGGATCCCATCAGAACTCTGAAGTTAAGCGTGCTTGGGCGAGAGTATTACTAGGATGGGTGACCTCCTGGGAAGTCCTCGTGTTGCATCCCTCCTTTTTTGCGTCACGCGGCGACATTCATGGTGAAGTTAGGACGATATTTTTTTGCGGGCACTCGTGCTCACTAATTGGTGATGGGAAACGGTGGTGCGGATGAAAAAGAGGATGGACATGGTACAAAATAGAGCAGACAAAGAGCGGGAGGAGCAAGCATAAGGGAAAATGAGTGCATAACATGTCGGATGCGATCATACCAGCACTAAAGCACCGGATCCCATCAGAACTCCGAAGTTAAGGGTGCTTGGGCGAGAGTAGTACTAGGATGGGTGACCTCCTGGAAAGTCCTCGTGTTGCATCCCTCCTTTTTTGCGTCACGCGGCGACATTCATGGTGAAGTTAGGATGATATTTTTTTGCGGGCACTCGTGCTCGGCTATTGGTGATGGGAAACGGTGGTGCGGATGAAAAAGAGGATGGACATGGTACAAAATAGAGCAGACAAAGAGCGGGAGGAGCAAGCATAAGGGAAAATGAGTGCATAACATGTCGGTTGCGATCATACCAGCACTAAAGCACCGGATCCCATCAGAACTCCGAAGTTAAGCGTGCTTGGGCGAGAGTAGTACTAGGATGGGTGACCTCACAGAAAGTCCTCGTGTTGCATCCCTCCTTTATGCGTCACGCGACGACATTCATGGTGAAGTTAGGACGATATTTTTTTGCGGGCACTCGTGCTCGGCTATTGGTGATGGGAAACGGTGGTGCGGATGAAAAAGAGGATGGACATGGTACAAAATAGAGCACACAAAGAGCGGGAGGAGCAAGCATAAGGGAAAATGAGTGCATAACATTTCGGATGCGATCATACCAGCACTAAAGCACCGGATCCCATCAGAACTCCGAAGTTAAGCGTGCTTGGGCGAGAGTAGTACTAGGATGGGTGACCTCCTGGGAAGTCCTCGTGTTGCATCCCTCCTTTTATGCGTCACGCGGCGACATTCATGGTGAAGTTAGGATGATATTTTTTTGCGGGCACTCGTGCTCGGCTATTGGTGATGGGAAACGGTGGTGCGGATGAAAAAGAGGATGGACATGGTACAAAATAGAGCACACAAATAGCGGGAGGAGCAAGCATAAGGGAAAATGAGTGCATAACATTTCGCATGCGATCATACCAGCACTAAAGCACCGGATCCCATCAGAACTCCGAAGTTAAGCGTGCTTGGGCGAGAGTAGTACTAGGGTGGGTGACCTCCTGGGAAGTCCTCGTGTTGCATCCCTCCTTTTTTGCGTCACGCGGCGACATTCATGGTGAAGTTAGGACGATATTTTTTTGCGGGCACTCGTGCTCGGCTATTGGTGATGGAAAACGGTGGTGCGGATGAAAAAGAGGATGGACATGGTACAAAATAGAGCACACAAAGAGCGGGAGGAGCAAGCATAAGGGAAAATGAGTGCATAACATATCGGATGCGATCATACCAGCACTAAAGCACCGGATCCCATCAGAACTCGGAAGTTAAGCGTGCTTGTGCGAGAGTTGTACTAGGATGGGTGACCTCCTGGGAAGTCCTCGTGTTGCATCCCTCCTTTTTTGCGTCACGCGGCGACATTCATGGTGAAGTTAGGACGATATTTTTTTGCGGGCACTCGTGCTCGGCTATTGGTGATGGGAAACGGTGGTGCGGATGAAAAAGAGGATGGACATGGTACAAAATAGAGCACACAAAGAGCGGGAGGAGCAAGTATAAGGGAAAATGAGTGCATAACATGTCGGATGCGATCATACCAGCACTAAAGCACCGGATCCCATCAGAACTCTGAAGTTAAGCGTGCTTGGGTGAGAGTAGTACTAGGATGGGTGACCTCCTGGGAAGTCCTCGTGTTGCATCCCTCCTTTTTTGCATCACACGGCGACATTCATGGTGAAGTTAGGACGATATTTTTTTGCGGGCACTCGTGCTCGGCTATTGGTGATGGGAAACGGTGGTGCGGATGAAAAAGAGGATGGACATGGTACAAAATAGAGCAGACAAAGAGCGGGAGGAGCAAGCATAAGGGAAAATGAGTGCATAACATGTCGGATGCAATCATACCAGCACTAAAGCACCGGATCCCATCAGAACTCCGAAGTTAAGCGTGCTTGGGCGAGAGTAGTACTAGGATGGGTGACCTCCTGGGAAGTCCTCGTGTTGCATCCCTCCTTTTTTGCGTCACGCGGCGACATTCATGGTGAAGTTAGGACGATATTTTTTTGCGGGCACTCGTGCTCATTAATTGGTGATGGGAAACGGTGGTGCGGATGAAAAAGAGGATGGACATGGTACAAAATAGAGCAGACAAAGAGCGGGAGGAGCAAGCATAAGGGAAAATGAGTGCATAACATGTCGGATGCGATCATACCAGCACTAAAGCACCGGATCCCATCAGAACTCCGAAGTTAAGCGTGCTTGGGCGAGAGTATTACTAGGATGGGTGACCTCCTGGGAAGTCCTCGTGTTGCATCCCTCCTTTTTTGCGTCACGCGGCAACATTCATGGTGAAGTTAGGATGATATTTTTTTGCGGGCACTCGTGCTCGGCTATTGGTGATGGGAAACGGTGGTGCGGATGAAAAAGAGGATGGACATGGTACAAAATAGAGCAGACAAAGAGCGGGAGGAGCAAGCATAAGGGAAAATGAGTGCATAACATGTCGGTTGCGATCATACCAGCACTAAAGCACCGGATCCCATCAGAACTCCGAAGTTAAGGGTGCTTGGGCGAGAGTAGTACTAGGATGGGTGACCTCCTGGAAAGTCCTCGTGTTGCATCAATCCTTTTTTGCGTCACGCGGCGACATTCATGGTGAAGTTAGGACGATATTTTTTTGCGGGCACTCGTGCTCGGCTATTGGTGATGGGAAACGGTGGTGCGGATGAAAAAGAGGATGGACATGGTACAAAATAGAGCAGACAAAGAGCAGGAGGAGCAAGCATAAGGGAAAATGAGTGCATAACATGTCGGATGCGATCATACCAGCACTAAAGCACCGGATCCCATCAGAACTCCGAAGTTAAGCGTGCTTGGGCGAGAGTAGTACTAGGATGGGTGACCTCCTGGAAAGTCCTCGTGTTGCATCCCTCCTTTTTTGCGTCACGCGACGACATTCATGGTGAAGTTAGGACGATATTTTTTTGCGGGCACTCGTGCTCGGCTATTGGTGATGGGAAACGGTGGTGCGGATGAAAAAGAGGATGGACATGGTACAAAATAGAGCACACAAAGAGCGGGAGGAGCAAGCATAAGGGAAAATGAGTGCATAACATTTCGGATGCGATCATACCAGCACTAAAGCACCGGATCCCATCAGAACTCCGAAGTTAAGCGTGCTTGGGCGAGAGTAGTACTAGGATGGGTGACCTCACAGGAAGTCCTCGTGTTGCATCCCTCCTTTTATGCGTCACGCGGCGACATTCATGGTGAAGTTAGGATGATATTTTTTTGCGGGCACTCGTGCTCGGCTATTGGTGATGGGAAACGGTGGTGCGGATGAAAAAGAGGATGGACATGGTACAAAATAGAGCACACAAATAGCGGGAGGAGCAAGCATAAGGGAAAATGAGTGCATAACATTTCGCATGCGATCATACCAGCACTAAAGCACCGGATCCCATCAGAACTCCGAAGTTAAGCGTGCTTGGGCGAGAGTAGTACTAGGGTGGGTGACCTCCTGGGAAGTCCTCGTGTTGCATCCCTCCTTTTTTGCGTCACGCGGCGACATTCATGGTGAAGTTAGGACGATATTTTTTTGCGGGCACTCGTGCTCGGCTATTGGTGATGGAAAACGGTGGTGCGGATGAAAAAGAGGATGGACATGGTACAAAATAGAGCACACAAAGAGCGGGAGGAGCAAGCATAAGGGAAAATGAGTGCATAACATATCGGATGCGATCATACCAGCACTAAAGCACCGGATCCCATCAGAACTCTGAAGTTAAGCGTGCTTGTGCGAGAGTTGTACTAGGATGGGTGACCTCCTGGGAAGTCCTCGTGTTGCATCCCTCCTTTTTTGCGTCACGCGGCGACATTCATGGTGAAGTTAGGACGATATTTTTTTGCGGGCACTCGTGCTCGGCTATTGGTGATGGGAAACGGTGGTGCGGATGAAAAAGAGGATGGACATGGTACAAAATAGAGCACACAAAGAGCGGGAGGAGCAAGTATAAGGGAAAATGAGTGCATAACATGTCGGATGCGATCATACCAGCACTAAAGCACGGATCCCATCGAACTCGGAAGTTAACCGTGCTTGTGTGAGAGTAGTACTAGGATGGGTGACCTCTGGGAAGTCCTCGTGTTGCATCCCTCCTTTTTTGCGTCACCACGGCGACATTCATGGTGAAGTTAGGACGATATTTTTGCGGGCACTCGTGCTCGGCTATTAGTGATGGGAAACGGTGGTGCGGATGAAAAAGAGGATGGACATGGTACAAAATAGAAGCACAAAGAGCGGGAGGAGCAAGTATAAGGGAAAATGAGTGCATAACATGTCGGATGCGATCATACCAGCACTAAAGCACCGGATCCCATCAGAACTCTGAAGTTAAGCGTGCTTGGGTGAGAGTAGTACTAGGATGGGTGACCTCCTGGGAAGTCCTCGTGTTGCATCCCTCCTTTTTTGCGTCACACGGCGACATTCATGGTGAAGTTAGGACGATATTTTTTTGCGGGCACTCGTGCTCGGCTATTGGTGATGGGAAACGGTGGTGCGGATGAAAAAGAGGATGGACATGGTACAAAATAGAGCAGACAAAGAGCGGGAGGAGCAAGCATAAGGGAAAATGAGTGCATAACATGTCGGATGCGATCATACCAGCACTAAAGCACCGGATCCCATCAGAACTCCGAAGTTAAGCGTGCTTGGGCGAGAGTAGTACTAGGATGGGTGACCTCCTGGGAAGTCCTCGTGTTGCATCCCTCCTTTTTTGCGTCACGCGGCGACATTCATGGTGAAGTTAGGACGATATTTTTTTGCGGGCACTCGTGCTCATTAATTGGTGATGGGAAACGGTGGTGCGGATGAAAAAGAGGATGGACATGGTACAAAATAGAGCAGACAAAGAGCGGGAGGAGCAAGCATAAGGGAAAATGAGTGCATAACATGTTGGATGCGATCATACCAGCACTAAAGCACCGGATCCCATCAGAACTCCGAAGTTAAGCGTGCTTGGGCGAGAGTAGTACTAGGATGGGTGACCTCCTGGGAAGTCCTCGTGTTGCATCCCTCCTTTTTTGCGTCACGCGGCAACATTCATGGTGAAGTTAGGATGATATTTTTTTGCGGGCACTCGTGCTCGGCTATTGGTGATGGGAAACGGTGGTGCGGATGAAAAAGAGGATGGACATGGTACAAAATAGAGCAGACAAAGAGCGGGAGGAGCAAGCATAAGGGAAAATGAGTGCATAACATGTCGGTTGCGATCATACCAGCACTAAAGCACCGGATCCCATCAGAACTCCGAAGTTAAGCGTGCTTGGGCGAGAGTAGTACTAGGATGGGTGACCTCCTGGAAAGTCCTCGTGTTGCATCAATCCTTTTTTGCGTCACGCGACGACATTCATGGTGAAGTTAGGACGATATTTTTTTGCGGGCACTCGTGCTCGGCTATTGGTGATGGGAAACGGTGGTGCGGATGAAAAAGAGGATGGACATGGTACAAAATAGAGCACACAAAGAGCGGGAGGAGCAAGCATAAGGGAAAATGAGTGCATAACATGTCGGATGCGATCATACCAGCACTAAAGCACCGGATCCCATCAGAACTCCGAAGTTAAGCGTGCTTGGGCGAGAGTAGTACTAGGATGGGTGACCTCCTGGGAAGTCCTTGTGTTGCATCCCTCCCTTTTTGCGTCACGCGGCGACATTCATGGTGAAGTTAGAACGATATTTTTTTGCGGGCACTCGTGCTCGGCTATTGGTGATGGGAAACGGTGGTGCGGATGAAAAACAGGATGGACATGGTACAAAATAGAGCAGACAAAGAGCGGGAGGAGCAAGCATAAGGGAAAATGAGTGCATAACATGTCGGATGCGATCATACCAGCACTAAAGCACCGGATCCCATCAGAACTCCGAAGTTAAGCGTGCTTGGGCGAGAGTAGTACTAGGATGGGTGACCTCCTGGGAAGTCCTCGTGTTGCATCCCTCCTTTTTTGCGTCACGCGACGACATTCATGGTGAAGTTAGGACGATATTTTTTTGCGCGCACTCGTGCTCGGCTATTGGTGATGGGAAACGGTGGTGCGGATGAAAAAGAGGATGGACATGGTACAAAATAGAGCAGACAAAGAGCGGGAGGAGCAAGCATAAGGGAAAATGAGTGCATAACATGTCGGATGCGATCATACCAGCACTAAAGCACCGGATCCCATCAGAACTCCGAAGTTAAGCGTGCTTGGGCGAGAGTAGTACTAGGATGGGTGACCTCCTGGGAAGTCCTCGTGTTGCATCCCTCCTTTTTTGCGTGACGCGGCGACATTCATGGTGAAGTTAGGACGATATTTTTTTGCGCGCACTCGTGCTCGGCTATTGGTGATGGGAAACGGTGGTGCGGATGAAAAAGAGGATGGACATGGTACAAAATAGAGCAGACAAAGAGCGGGAGGAGCGAGCATAAGGGAAAATGAGTGCATAACATGTCGGATGCGATCATACCAGCACTAAAGCTCCGAATCCCATCAGAACTCTGAAGTTAAGCGTGCTTGGGTGAGAGTAGTACGAGGAGGGGGGACCTCCTGGGAAGTCCTCGTGTTGCATCCCTCCTTTTTTGCGTCACGCGGCGACATTCATGGTGAAGTTAGGACGATATTTTTTTGCGGGCACTCGTGCTCGGCTATTGGTGATGGGAGACGGTGGTGCGGATGAAGAAGAGGATGGACATGGTACAAAATAGAGCACACAAAGAGCGGGAGGAGCAAGCATAAGGGAAAATGAGTGCATAACATGTCGGATGCGATCATACCAGCACTAAAGCACCGGATCCCATCAGAACTCCGAAGTTAAGCGTGCTTGGGCGAGAGTAGTACTAGGATGGGTGACCTCTTGGGAAGCCCTCGTGTTGCATCCCTCCTTTTTTTTGCGTCACGCGGCGACATTCATGGTGAAGTTAGGACGATATTTTTGCGGGCACTCGTGCTCGGCTATTGGTGATGGGAAACGGTGGTGCGGATGAAAAAGAGGATGGACATGGTACAAAATAGAAGCGGACAAAGAGCGGGAGGAGCAAGCATAAGGGAAAATGAGTGCATAACATGTCGGATGCGATCATACCAGCACTAAAGCAGGATCCCATCGAACTCCGAAGTTAAGCGTGCTTGGGCGAGAGTAGTACTAGGATGGGTGACCTCGTGGGAAGTCCTCGTGTTGCATCCCTCCTTTTTTGCGTCACGCGGCGACATTCATGGTGAAGTTAGGATGATATTTTTTTGCGGGCACTCGTGCTCGGCTATTGGTGATGGGAAACGGTGGTGCGGATGAAAAAGAGGATGGACATGGTACAAAATAGAAGCGAGACAAAGAGCGGGAGGAGCAAGCATAAGGGAAAATGAGTGCATAACATGTCGGATGCGATCATACCAGCACTAAAGCACGGATCCCATCGAACTCCGAAGTTAAGCGTGCTTGGGCGAGTAGTACTAGGATGGGTGACCTCTGAAGTCCTCGTGTTGCATCCCTCCTTTTTTGCGTCACGCGGCGACATTCATGGTGAAGTTAGGACGCTATTTTGGTGCGGGCACTCGTGCTCGGCTATTGGTGATGGGAAGCGGTGGTGCGGATGAAAAGAGGATGGACATGGTACAAAATAGAGCGGACAAAGAGCGGGAGGAGCAAGCATAAGGGAAAATGAGTGCATAACATGTCGGATGCGATCATACCGACACTAAAGCACCGGATCCCATCGGAACTCCGAAGTTAAGCGTGCTTGGGCGAGAGTAGTACTAGGATGGGTGACCTCCTGGAAGTCCTCGTGTTGCATCCCTCCTTTTTGCGTCACGCGACGACATTCATGGTGAAGTTAGGACGATATTTTTTTGCGGGCACTCGTGCTCGGCTATTGGTGATGGGAAACGGTGGTGCGGATGAAAAAGAGGATGGACATGGTACAAAATAGAGCACACAAAGAGCGGGAGGAGCAAGCATAAGGGAAAATGAGTGCATAACATGTCGGATGCGATCATACCAGCACTAAAGCACCGGATCCCATCAGAACTCCGAAGTTAAGCGTGCTTGGGCGAGAGTAGTACTAGGATGGGTGACCTCCTGGGAAGTCCTCGTGTTGCATCCCTCCTTTTTTTGCGTCACGCGGCGACATTCATGGTGAAGTTAGGACGATATTTTTTGCGGGCACTCGTGCTCGGCTATTGGTGATGGGAAACGGTGGTGCGGATGAAAAAGAGGATGGACATGGTACAAAATAGAGCAGACAAAGAGCGGGAGGAGCAAGCATAAGGGAAAATGAGTGCATAACATGTCGGATGCGATCATACCAGCACTAAAGCACCGGATCCCATCGAACTCCGAAGTTAAGCGTGCTTGGGCGAGAGTAGTACTAGGATGGGTGACCTCACTGAGGAAGTCCTCGTGTTGCATCCCTCCTTTTTGCGTCACGCGGCGACATTCATGGTGAAGTTAGGACGATATTTTTGCGGGCACTCGTGCTCGGCTATTGGTGATGGGAAACGGTGGTGCGGATGAAAAAGAGGATGGACATGGTACAAAATAGAAGCGGACAAAGAGCGGGAGGAGCAAGCATAAGGGAAAATGAGTGCATAACATGTCGGATGCGATCATACCGGCACTAAAGCACCGGATCCCATCGAACTCCGAAGTTAAGCGTGCTTGGGCGAGAGTAGTACTAGGATGGGTGACCTCTGGGAAGTCCTCGTGTTGCATCCCTCCTTTTTGCGTCACGCGGCGACATTCATGGTGAAGTTATGACGATATTTTTTTGCGGGCACTCGTGCTCGGCTATTGGTGATGGGAAACGGTGGTGCGGATGAAAAGAGGATGGACATGGTACAAAATAGAAGCGGACAAAGAGCGGGAGGAGCAAGCATAAGGGAAAATGAGTGCATAACATGTCGGATGCGATCATACCGGCACTAAAGCACCGGATCCCATCGAACTCGAAGTTAAGCGTGCTTGGGCGAGAGTAGTACTAGGATGGGTGACCTCCTGAGAAGTCCTCGTGTTGCATCCCTCCTTTTTTGCGTCACAGCGGCGACATTCATGGTGAAGTTAGGACGATATTTTTTGCGGGCACTCGTGCTCGGCTATTGGTGATGGGAAAGCGGTGGTGCGGATGAAAAAGAGGATGGACATGGTACAAAATAGAAGCGAGACAAAGAAGCGGGAGGAGCAAGCATAAGGGAAAATGAGTGCATAACATGTCGGATGCGATCATACCAGCACTAAAGCACCGGATCCCATCGAACTCCGAAGTTAAGCGTGCTTGAGGCGAGAGTAGTACTAGGATGGGTGACCTCTGGGAAGTCCTCGTGTTGCATCCCTTCTTTTTTGCGTCACGCGGCGACATTCATGGTGAAGTTAGGACGATATTTTTTGCGGGCACTCGTGCTCGGCTATTGGTGATGGGAAGCGGTGGTGCGGATGAAAAGAGGATGGACATGGTACAAAATAGAAGCGAGACAAAGAGCGGGAGGAGCAAGCATAAGGGAAAATGAGTGCATAACATGTCGGATGCGATCATACCAGCACTAAAGCACCGGATCCCATCGAACTCCGAAGTTAAGCGTGCTTGGGCGAGAGTAGTACTAGGATGGGTGACCTCACGAAGTCCTCGTGTTGCATCCCTCCTTTTTTGCGTCACGCGGCGACATTCATGGTGAAGTTAGGATGATATTTTTTTGCGGGCACTCGTGCTCGGCTATTGGTGATGGGAAAGCGGTGGTGCGGATGAAAAAGAGGATGGACATGGTACAAAATAGAAGCGAGACAAAGAAGCGGGAGGAGCAAGCATAAGGGAAAATGAGTGCATAACATGTCGGATGCGATCATACCGGCACTAAAGCACCGGATCCCATCGAACTCCGAAGTTAAGCGTGCTTGGGCGAGAGTAGTACTAGGATGGGTGACCTCCTGAGAAGTCCTCGTGTTGCATCCCTCCTTTTTTGCGTCACGCGCGCGACATTCATGGTGAAGTTAGGACGATATTTTTTGCGGGCACTCTTGCTCGGCTATTGGTGATGGGAAACGGTGGTGCGGATGAAAAAGAGGATGGACATGGTACAAAATAGAGCACACAAGGAGCGGGAGGTGCAAGCGAAAGTGAGTAACAGAGCATAACATGTAGGAGGCGATCTTACCAGCAGTAAAGCACCGGATCCCATCGAACTCCGAAGTTAAGCGTGCTTGGGCGAGAGTAGTACTAGGATGGGTGACCTCCTGGGAAGTCCTCGTGTTGCATCCCTCCTTTTTTGCGTCACGCGGCGACATTCATGGTGAAGTTAGGACGATATTTTTTGCGGGCACTCGTGCTCGGCTATTGGTGATGGGGAAACGGTGGTGCGGATGAAAAAGAGGATGGACATGGTACAAAATAGAAGCAGACAAAGAGCGGGAGGAGCAAGCATAAGGGAAAATGAGTGCATAACATGTCGGATGCGATCATACCGGCACTAAAGCACGGGATCCCATCGAACTCCGAAGTTAAGCGTGCTTGGGCGAGAGTAGTACTAGGATGGGTGACCTCACAGGAAGTCCTCGTGTTGCATCCCTCCTTTTTTGCGTCACGCGGCGACATTCATGGTGAAGTTAGGACGATATTTTTTTGCGGGCACTCGTGCTCGGCTATTGGTGATGGGAAACGGTGGTGCGGATGAAAAAGAGGATGGACATGGTACAAAATAGAAGCGAGACAAAGAGCGGGAGGAGCAAGCATAAGGGAAAATGAGTGCATAACATGTCGGATGCGATCATACCGGCACTAAAGCACGGATCCCATCGAACTCCGAAGTTAAGCGTGCTTGGGCGAGAGTAGTACTAGGATGGGTGACCTCTGGGAAGTCCTCGTGTTGCATCCCTCCTTTTTTGCGTCACGCGGCGACATTCATGGTGAAGTTAGGACGATATTTTTTGCGGGCACTCGTGCTCGGCTATTGGTGATGGGAAACGGTGGTGCGGATGAAAAGAGGATGGACATGGTACAAAATAGAAGCGGACAAAGAGCGGGAGGAGCAAGCATAAGGGAAAATGAGTGCATAACATGTCGGATGCGATCATACCAGCACTAAAGCACCGGATCCCATCGAACTCGAAGTTAAGCGTGCTTGGGCGAGAGTAGTACTAGGATGGGTGACCTCCTGGGAAGTCCTCGTGTTGCATCCCTCCTTTTTTGCGTCACGCGGCGACATTCATGGTGAAGTTAGGACGATATTTTTTTGCGGGCACTCGTGCTCGGCTATTGGTGATGGGAAACGGTGGTGCGGATGAAAAAGAGGATGGACATGGTACAAAATAGAAGCAGACAAAGAGCGGGAGGAGCAAGCATAAGGGAAAATGAGTGCATAACATGTCGGATGCGATCATACCAGCACTAAAGCACCCGGATCCCATCGAACTCGAAGTTAAGCGTGCTTGGGCGAGAGTAGTACTAGGATGGGTGACCTCTGGGAAGTCCTCGTGTTGCATCCCTCCTTTTTTTGCGTCACGCGGCGACATTCATGGTGAAGTTAGGACGATATTTTTTGCGGGCACTCGTGCTCGGCTATTGGTGATGGGAAACGGTGGTGCGGATGAAAAAAGAGGATGGACATGGTACAAAATAGAAGCGGACAAAGAGCGGGAGGAGCAAGCAAAAGGGAAAATTAGTGCATAACATGTCGGATGCGCTCATTCCAGCACTAAAGCACCGGATCCCATCGAGAACTCCGAAGTTAAGCGTGCTTGGGCGAGAGTAGTACTAGGATGGGTGACCTCCTGAGGAAGTCCTCGTGTTGCATCCCTCCTTTTTGCGTCACGCGGCGACATTCATGGTGAAGTTAGGACGATATTTTTGCGGGCACTCGTGCTCGGCTATTGGTGATGGGAAACGGTGGTGCGGATGAAAAAGAGGATGGACATGGTACAAAATAGAAGCGAGACAAAGAGCGGGAGGAGCAAGCATAAGGGAAAATGAGTGCATAACATGTCGGATGCGATCATACCGGCACTAAAGCACCGGATCCCATCGGAACTCCGAAGTTAAGCGTGCTTGGGCGAGAGTAGTACTAGGATGGGTGACCTCCTGGGAAGTCCTCGTGTTGCATCCCTCCTTTTTTGCGTCACGCGGCGACATTCATGGTGAAGTTAGGACGATATTTTTTTGCGGGCACTCGTGCTCGGCTATTGGTGATGGGAAACGGTGGTGCGGATGAAAAGAGGATGGACATGGTACAAAATAGAAGCGAGACAAAGAGCGGGAGGAGCAAGCATAAGGGAAAATGAGTGCATAACATGTCGGATGCGATCATACCGGCACTAAAGCACCGGATCCCATCGAGAACTCCGAAGTTAAGCGTGCTTGGGCGAGAGTAGTACTAGGATGGGTGACCTCTGGGAAGTCCTCGTGTTGCATCCCTCCTTTTTTGCGTCACGCGGCGACATTCATGGTGAAGTTAGGGCGATATTTTTTTGCGGGCACTCGTGCTCGGCTATTGGTGATGGGAAACGGTGGTGCGGATGAAAAAAGAGGATGGACATGGTACAAAATAGAGCACACAAAGAGCGGGAGGAGCAAGCATAAGGGAAAATGAGTGCATAACATGTCGGATGCGATCATACCGGCACTAAAGCAGGATCCCATCGAACTCCGAAGTTAAGCGTGCTTGGGCGAGAGTAGTACTAGGATGGGTGACCTCTGGGAAGTCCTCGTGTTGCATCCCTCCTTTTTTGCGTCACGCGGCGACATTCATGGTGAAGTTAGGGCGATATTTTTTGCGGGCACTCGTGCTCGGCTATTGGTGATGGGAAAGCGGTGGTGCGGATGAAAAAGAGGATGGACATGGTACAAAATAGAAGCGAGACAAAGAGCGGGAGGAGCAAGCATAAGGGAAAATGAGTGCATAACATGTCGGATGCGATCATACCAGCACTAAAGCACCGGATCCCATCGAACTCAGAAGTTATGTGTGCTTTGGCGAGAGTAGTAATAGGATGTGTGTCCGCGTGTGAATTGCTCGTGTTGCATCCCTCCTTTTTTGCGTCACGCGGCGACATTCATGGTGAAGTTAGGACGATATTTATTTGCGGGCACTCGTGCTCGGCTATTGGTGATGGGAAAGCGGTGGTGCGGATGAAAAGAGGATGGACATGGTACAAAATAGAAGCGGACAAAGAGCGGGAGGAGCAAGCATAAGGGAAAATGAGTGCATAACATGTCGGATGCGATCATACCAGCACTAAAGCACCGGATCCCATCGAACTCCGAAGTTAAAGCGTGCTTGGGCGAGAGTAGTACTAGGATGGGTGACCTCACAGGAAGTCCTCGTGTTGCATCCCTCCTTTTTTGCGTCACGCGGCGACATTCATGGTGAAGTTAGGACGATATTTTTTTGCGGGCACTCGTGCTCGGCTATTGGTGATGGGGAAACGGTGGTGCGGATGAAAAGAGGATGGACATGGTACAAAATAGAAGCGGACAAAGAGCGGGAGGAGCAAGCATAAGGAAAATGAGTGCATAACATGTCGGATGCGATCATACCAGCACTAAAGCACCGGATCCCATCGAACTCCGAAGTTAAGCCGGCTTGGGCGAGAGTAGTACAAGGATGGGTGACCTCTGGGAAGTCTCGTGTTGCATCCCTCCTTTTTTGCGTCACGCGGCGACATTCATGGTGAAGTTAGGACGATATTTTTTGCGGGCACTGGGTAACAAGCTGTTGGTGATGGGGAAGCGGTGGTGCGGATGAAAAAGAGGATGGACATGGTACAAAATAGAAGCGAGACAAAGAGCGGGAGGAGCAAGCATAAGGGAAAATGAGTGCATAACATGTCGGATGCGATCATACCGGCACTAAAGCACGGATCCCATCGAACTCCGAAGTTAAGCGTGCTTGGGCGAGAGTAGTACTAGGATGGGTGACCTCTGAGAAGTCCTCGTGTTGCATCCCTCCTTTTTTGCGTCACGCGGCGACATTCATGGTGAAGTTAGGACGATATTTTTTGCGGGCACTCGTGCTCGGCTATTGGTGATGGGAAACGGTGGTGCGGATGAAAAAGAGGATGGACATGGTACAAAATAGAAGCGGACAAAGAGCGGGAGGAGCAAGCATAAGGGAAAATGAGTGCATAACATGTCGGATGCGATCATACCGGCACTAAAGCACCGGATCCCATCGAACTCCGAAGTTAAGCGTGCTTGGGCGAGTAGTACTAGGATGGGTGACCTCTGGGAAGTCCTCGTGTTGCATCCCTCCTTTTTTGCGTCACGCGGCGACATTCATGGTGAAGTTAGGACGATATTTTTTGCGGGCACTCGTGCTCGGCTATTGGTGATGGGAAACGGTGGTGCGGATGAAAAAGAGGATGGACATGGTACAAAATAGAAGCGAGACAAAGAGCGGGAGGAGCAAGCATAAGGGAAAATGAGTGCATAACATGTCGGATGCGATCATACCAGCACTAAAGCACGGATCCCATCGAACTCCGAAGTTAAGCGTGCTTGGGCGAGAGTAGTACTAGGATGGGTGACCTCTGGGAAGTCCTCGTGTTGCATCCCTCCTTTTTTGCGTCACGCGGCGACATTCATGGTGAAGTTAGGACGATATTTTTGCGGGCACTCGTGCTCGGCTATTGGTGATGGGAAACGGTGGTGCGGATGAAAAAGAGGATGGACATGGTACAAAATAGAGCGGACAAAGAGCGGGAGGAGCAAGCATAAGGGAAAATGAGTGCATAACATGTCGGATGCGATCATACCAGCACTAAAGCACGGATCCCATCGAACTCCGAAGTTAAGCGTGCTTGGGCGAGAGTAGTACTAGGATGGGTGACCTCCTGAAGTCCTCGTGTTGCATCCCTCCTTTTTTGCGTCACGCGGCGACATTCATGGTGAAGTTAGGACGATATTTTTTGCGGGCACTCGTGCTCGGCTATTGGTGATGGGGAAAGCGGTGGTGCGGATGAAAAAGAGGATGGACATGAGTACAAAATAGAAGCGAGACAAAGAGCGGGAGGAGCAAGCATAAGGAAAATGAGTGCATAACATGTCGGATGCGATCATACCGGCACTAAAGCACCGGATCCCATCAGAACTCCGAAGTTAAAAGCGTGCTTGGGCGAGAGTAGTACTAGGATGGGTGACCTCCTGGGAAGTCCTCGTGTTGCATCCCTCCTTTCTGCGTCACGCGGCGACATTGATGGTGAAGTTAGGACGATATTTTTGCGGGCACTCGTGCTCGGCTATTAGTGATAGGGAAAGCGGTAGATGCGGATGAAAAAGAGGATGGACATGGTACAAAATAGAAGCGAGACAAAAGAGCGGGAGGAGCAAGCATAAGGGAAAATGAGTGCATAACATGTCGGATGCGATCATACCGGCACTAAAGCAGGATCCCATCGAGAACTCGAAGTTAAGCGTGCTTGGGCGAGAGTAGTACTAGGATGGGTGACCTCACAGGAAGTCCTCGTGTTGCATCCCTCCTTTTTTGCGTCACGCGGCGACATTCATGGTGAAGTTAGGACGATATTTTTTGCGGGCACTCGTGCTCGGCTATTGGTGATGGGAAAGCGGTGGTGCGGATGAAAAAGAGGATGGACATGGTACAAAATAGAAGCGAGACAAAGAGCGGGAGGAGCAAGCATAAGGAAAATGAGTGCATAACATGTCGGATGCGATCATACCAGCACTAAAGCACGGATCCCATCGAACTCGAAGTTAAGCGTGCTTGGGCGAGAGTAGTACTAGGATGGGTGACCTCCTGGGAAGTCCTCGTGTTGCATCCCTCCTTTCTGCGTCACGCGGCGACATTGATGGTGAAGTTAGGACGATATTTTTTGCGGGCACTCGTGCTCGGCTATTGGTGATGGGAAAGCGGTGGTGCGGATGAAAAGAGGATGGACATGGTACAAAATAGAAGCGAGACAAAGAGCGGGAGGAGCAAGCATAAGGGAAAATGTGTGCATAACATGTCTGATGCGATCATACCGGCACTAAAGCACCGGATCCCATCAGAACTCGGAAGTTAAGCGTGCTTGGGCGAGAGTAGTACTAGGATGGGTGACCTCACAGGAAGTCCTCGTGTTGCATCCCTCCTTTTTGCGTCACGCGGCGACATTCATGGTGAAGTTAGGACGATATTTTTTGCGGGCACTCGTGCTCGGCTATTAGTGATGGGAAAGCGGTGGTGCGGATGAAAAAGAGGATGGACATGGTACAAAATAGAAGCGGACAAAGCGGGAGGAGCAAGCATAAGGGAAAATGAGTGCATAACATGTCGGATGCGATCATACCAGCACTAAAGCACCGGATCCCATCAGAACTCCGAAGTTAAGCGTGCTTGGGCGAGAGTAGTACTAGGATGGGTGACCTCTGGGAAGTCCTCGTGTTGCATCCCTCCTTTTTGCGTCACGCGGCGACATTCATGGTGAAGTTAGGACGATATTTTTGCGGGCACTCGTGCTCGGCTATTGGTGATGGGAAACGGTGGTGCGGATGAAAAAGAGGATGGACATGGTACAAAATAGAGCAGACAAAAAGCGGGAGGAGCAAGCATAAGGGAAAATGGGTGCATAACATGTCGGATGCGATCATACCAGCACTAAAGCACGGATCCCATCGAACTCCGAAGTTAAGTGTGCTTGGGCGAGAGTAGTACTAGGATGGGTGACCTCCTGGGAAGTCCTCGTGTTGCATCCCTCCTTTTTTGCGTCACGCGGCGACATTCATGGTGAAGTTAGGGCGATATTTTTTTGCGGGCACTCGCGCTCGGCTATTGGTGATGGGAAGCGGTGGTGCGGATGAAAAATAGGATGGACATGGTACAAAAGTGTTGAGTCAATGAGCGGGTGGAGCAAGCATAAGGGAAAATGAGTGCATAACATGTCGGATGCGATCATACCAGCACTAAAGCACCGGATCCCATCAGAACTCCGAAGTTAAGCGTGCTTGGGCGATAGTAGTACTAGTCTGGGTGACCTCACGGTAAGTCCTCGTGTTGCATCCCTCCTTTTTTGCGTCACGCGGCGACATTCATGGTGAAGTTAGGACGATATTTTTTTGCGGGCACTCGTGCTCGGCTATTAGTGATGGGAAACGGTGGTGCGGATGAAAAAGAGGATGGACATGGTACAAAATAGAGCGAGACAAGAAGCGGGAGGAGCAAGCATAAGGAAAATGAGTGCATAACATGTCGGATGCGATCATACCGGCACTAAAGCACCGGATCCCATCGAACTCGGAAGTTAAGCGTGATTGGGCGAGAGTAGTACTAGGATGGGTGACCTCTGGGAAGTTCTCGTGTTGCATCCCTCCTTTTTGCGTCACGCGGCGACATTCATGGTGAAGTTAGGACGATATTTTTTGCGGGCACTCGTGCTCGGCTATTGGTGATGGGAAAGCGGTGGTGCGGATGAAAAAGAGGATGGACATGGTACAAAATAGAAGCGAGACAAAGAAGCGGGAGGAGCAAGCATAAGGGAAAATGAGTGCATAACATGTCGGATGCGATCATACGAGCACTAAAGCACGGATCCCATCGAACTCCGAAGTTAAGCGTGCTTGGGTGAGAGTAGTACTAGGATGGGTGACCTCTGGGAAGTCCTCGTGTTGCATCCCTCCTTTTTGCGTCACGCGGCGACATTCATGGTGAAGTTAGGACGATATTTTTGCGGGCACTCGTGCTCGGCTATTGGTGATGGGAAACGGTGGTGCGGATGAAAAAGAGGATGGACTTGGTACAAAATAGAAGCGAGACAAAGAAGCGGGAGGAGCAAGCATAAGGAAAATGAGTGCATAACATGTCGGATGCGATCATACCAGCACTAAAGCAGGATCCCATCGAACTCGAAGTTAAGCGTGCTTGGGCGAGAGTAGTACTAGGATGGGTGACCTCTGGGAAGTCCTCGTGTTGCGTCCCTCCTTTTTTTGCGTCACGCGGCGACATTCATGGTGAAGTTAGGACGATATTTTTTGCGGGCACTCGTGCTCGGCTATTGGTGATGGGAAACGGTGGTGCGGATGAAAAAGAGGATGGACATGGTACAAAATAGAAGCGGACAAAGAGCGGGAGGAGCAAGCATAAGGGAAAATGAGTGCATAACATGTCGGATGCGATCATACTAGCACTAAAGCACCGGATCCCATCGAACTCCGAAGTTAACCGTGCTTGGGCGAGAGTAGTACTAGGATGGGTGACCTCTGAAGTCCTCGTGTTGCATCCCTCCTTTTTGCGTCACGCGGCGACATTCATGGTGAAGTTAGGACGATATTTTTTTGCGGGCACTCGTGCTCGGCTATTGGTGATGGGAAGCGGTGGTGCGGATGAAAAAGAGGAAGGACATGGTACAAAATAGAAGCGGACAAAAGAGCGGGAGGAGCAAGCATAAGGGAAAATGAGTGCATAACATGTCGGATGCGATCATACCAGCACTAAAGCACGGATCCCCATCAGAACTCCGAAGTTAAGCGTCCTTGGGCGAGAGTAGTACTAGGATGGGTGACCTCCTGGGAAGTCCTCGTGTTGCATCCCTCCTTTTTTGCGTCACGCGGCGACATTCATGGTGAAGTTAGGACGATATGTTTTTGCGGGCACTCGTGCTCGGCTATTGGTGATGGGAAACGGTGGTGCGGATGAAAAAGAGGATGGACATGGTACAAAATAGAGCAGACAACGAGCGGGAGGAGCAAGCATAAGGGAAAATGAGTGCATAACATGTCGGATGCGATCATACCAGCACTAAAGCACCGGATCCCATCCAAACACAACTCCGAAGTTAAGCGTGCTTGGGCGAGAGTAGTACTAGGATGGGTGACCTCCTGGGAAGTCCTCGTGTTGCATCCCTCCTTTTTTGCGTCACGCGGAGACATTCATGGTGAAGTTAGGACGATATTTTTTTGCGGGCACTCGTGCTCGGCTATTGGTGATGGGAAACGGTGGTGCGGATGAAAAGAGGATGGACATGGTACAAAATAGAAGCAGACAACGAGCGGGAGGAGCAAGCATAAGGGAAAATGAGTGCATAACATGTCGGTTGCGATCATACCAGCACTAAAGCACCGGATCCCATCAGAACTCCGAAGTTAAGCGTGCTTGGGCGAGAGTAGTACTAGGATGGGTGACCTCCTGGGAAGTCCTCGTGTTGCATCCCTCCTTTTTTGCGTCACGCGGCGACATTCATGGTGAAGTTAGGACGATATTTTTTTGCGGGCACTCGTGCTCGGCTATTGGTGATGGGAAACGGTGGTGCGGATGAAAAAGAGGATGGACATGGTACAAAATAGAGCACACAAAGAGCGGGAGGAGCAAGCATAAGGGAAAATGAGTGCATAACATTTCGGATGCGATCATACCAGCACTAAAGCACCGGATCCCATCAGAACTGCGAAGTTAAGCGTGCTTGGGCGAGAGTAGTACTAGGATGGGTGACCTCCTGGGAAGTCCTCGTGTTGCATCCCTCCTTTTATGCGTCACGCGGCGACATTCATGGTGAAGTTAGGATGATATTTTTTTGCGGGCACTCGTGCTCACTAATTGGTGATGGGAAACGGTGGTGCGGATGAAAAAGAGGATTGACATGGTACAAAATAGAGCAGACAAAGAGCGGGAGGAGCAAGCATAAGGGAAAATGAGTGCATAACATGTCGGATGCGATCATACCAGCACTAAAGCACCGGATCTCATCGGAAGCTGCGAAGTTAAGCGTGCTTGGGCGAGTAGTACTAGGATGGGTGACCTCCTGGGAAGTCCTCGTGTTGCATCCCTCCTTTTTTGCGTCACGCGGCGACATTCATGGTGAAGTTAGGACGATATTTTTTTGCGGGCACTGGTGCTGGGCTTTTGGTGTTGGGAAACGGTGGTGCGGATGAAAAAGAGGATGGACATGGTACAAAATAGAGCAGACAAAGAGCGGGAGGAGCAAGCATAAGGGAAAATGAGTGCATAACATGTCGGATGCGATCATACCAGCACTAAAGCACCGGATCCCATCTGAACTCCGAAGTTAAGCGTGCTTGGGCGAGAGTAGTACTAGGATGGGTGACCTCCTTGGAAGTCCTCGTGTTGCATCCCTCCTTTTTTGCGTCACGCGGCGACATTCATGGTGAAGTTAGGACGATATTTTTTTGCGGGCACTCGTGCTCGGCTATTGGTGATGGGAAACGGTGGTGCGGATGAAAAAGAGGATGGACATGGTACAAAATAGAGCAGACAAAGAGCGGGAGGAGCAAGCATAAGGGAAAATGAGTGTATAACATGTCGGATGCGATCATACCAGCACTAAAGCACCGGATCCCATCGAGAACTCGAAGTTAAGCGTGCTTGGGGGATAGTTGTACTAGGATGGGTGACCTCCTGGGAAGTCATCTTTTTGCATCCTCCTTTTTTGCGTCACGCGGCGACATTCATGGTGAAGTTAGGACGATATTTTTTTGCGGGCACTCGTGCTCGGCTATTGGTGATGGGGAAAGCGGTGGTGCGGATGAAAAAGAGGATGGACATGGTACAAAATAGAAGCGGACAAAGAGCGGGAGGAGCAAGCATAAGGGAAAATGAGTGCATAACATGTCGGATCCGAACATACAAGCAGAATGGCACCGGATCCCATCAGAACTCCGAAGTTAAGCGTGCTTGGGCGAGAGTAGTACTAGGATGGGTGACCTCCTTGGAAGTCCTCGCGTTGCATCCCTCCTTTTTTGCGTCACGCGGCGACATTCATGGTGAAGTTAGGACGATATTTTATTGCGGGCACTCGTGCTCGGCTATTGGCTATGGGAAACGGTGGTGCGGATGAAAAAGAGGATGGACATGGTACAAAATAGAGCAGAAAAAGAGCGGGAGGAGCAAGCATAAGGGAAAATGAGTGCATAACATGTCGGATACGATCATACCAGCACTAAAGCACCGGATCCCATCAAAGCTACGCGATTAAGCGTGCTTGGGCGAGAGTATTACTAGGATGGGTGACCTCCTGGGAAGTCCTCGTGTTGCATCCCTCCTTTTTTGCGTCACGCGGCGACATTCATGGTGAAGTTAGGACGATATTTTTTTGCGGGCACTCGTGCTCACTAATTGGTGATGGGAAACGGTGGTGCGGATGAAAAAGAGGATTGACATGGTACAAAATAGAGCAGACAAAGAGCGGGAGGAGCAAGCATAAGGGAAAATGAGTGCATAACATGTCGGATGCGATCATACCAGCACTAAAGCACCGGATCTCATCAGAACTGCGAAGTTAAGCGTGCTTGGGCGAGAGTAGTACTAGGATGGGTGACCTCCTGGGAAGTCCTCGTGTTGCATCCCTCCTTTTTTGCGTCACGCGGCGACATTCATGGTGAAGTTAGGACGATATTTTTTTGCGGGCACTCGTGCTCGGCTATTGGTGATGGGAAACGGTGGTGCGGATGAAAAAGAGGATGGACATGGTACAAAATAGAGCAGACAAAGAGCGGGAGGAGCAAGCATAAGGGAAAATGAGTGCATAACATGTCGGATGCGATCATACCAGCACTAAAGCACCGGATCCCATCGAGAACACCGAACTTAAGCGTGCTTGGGCGAGAGTTGTACTAGGATGGGTGTCCTGATGGGACGTCCTCGTTTATCATCCTACATTTTTGCGTCACGCGGCGACATTCATGGTGAAGTTAGGACGATATTTTTTTGCGGGCACTCGTGCTCGGCTATTGGTGATGGGAAACGGTGGTGCGAATGAAAAAGAGGATGGACATGGTACAAAATAGAGCAGACAAAGAGCGGGAGGAGCAAGCATAAGGGAAAATGAGTGCATAACATGTCGGATGCGATCATACCAACACTAAAGCACCGGATCCCATCTGAACTCCGAAGTTAAGCGTGCTTGGGCGAGAGTAGTACTAGGATGGGTGACCTCCTTGGAAGTCCTCGTGTTGCATCCCTCCTTTTTTGCGTCAAGCGGCGACATTCATGGTGAAGTTAGGACGATATTTTTTTGCGGGCACTCGTGCTCGGCTATTGGTGATGGGAAACGGTGGTGCGGATGAAAAAGAGGATGGACATGGTACAAAATAGAGCAGACAAAGAGCGGGAGGAGCAAGCATAAGGGAAAATGAGTGTATAACATGTCGGATGCGATCATACCAGCACTAAAGCACCGGATCCCATCAGAACTCAGAAGTTAAGCGTGCTTGGGCGAGAGTATTACTAGGATGGGTGACCTCACGGGAAGTCCTCGTGTTGCATCCTCCTTTTTTGCGTCACGGCGACATTCATGGTGAAGTTAGGACGATATTTTTTTGCGGGCACTCGTGCTCGGCTATTAGTGATGAGGAAACGGTGGTGCGAATGAAAAAGAGGATGGACATGGTACAAAATAGAGCAGACAAAGAGCGGGAGGAGCAAGCATAAGGGAAAATGAGTGCATAACATGTCGGATGCGATCATACCAGCACTAAAGCACCGGATCCCATCAGAACTCCGAAGTTAAGCATGCTTGGGCGAGAGTAGTACTAGGATGGGTGATCTCCTGGGAAGTCCTCGTGTTGCATCCCTCCTTTTTTGCGTCACGCGGCGACATTCATGGTGAAGTTAGGACGATATTTTATTGCGGGCACTCGTGCTCGGCTATTGGCTATGGGAAACGGTGGTGCGGATGAAAAAGAGGATTGACATGGTACAAAATAGAGCAGAAAAAGAGCGGGAGGAGCAAGCATAAGGGAAAATGAGTGCATAACATGTCGGATACGATCATACCAGCACTAAAGCACCGGATCCCATCAGAACTCTGAAGTTAAGCGTGCTTGGGCGAGAGTATTACTAGGATGGGTGACCTCCTGGGAAGTCCTCGTGTTGCATCCCTCCTTTTTTGCGTCACGCGGCGACATTCATGGTGAAGTTAGGACGATATTTTTTTGCGGGCACTCGTGCTCACTAATTGGTGATGGGAAACGGTGGTGCGGATGAAAAAGAGGATGGACATGGTACAAAATAGAGCAGACAAAGAGCGGGAGGAGCAAGCATAAGGGAAAATGAGTGCATAACATGTCGGATGCGATCATACCAGCACTAAAGCACCGGATCCCATCAGAACTCCGAAGTTAAGGGTGCTTGGGCGAGAGTAGTACTAGGATGGGTGACCTCCTGGAAAGTCCTCGTGTTGCATCCCTCCTTTTTTGCGTCACGCGGCGACATTCATGGTGAAGTTAGGATGATATTTTTTTGCGGGCACTCGTGCTCGGCTATTGGTGATGGGAAACGGTGGTGCGGATGAAAAAGAGGATGGACATGGTACAAAATAGAGCAGACAAAGAGCGGGAGGAGAAATCCTAAGGTATAATTAGTTCATAACATGTCGGTTGCGATCATACCAGCACTAAAGCACCGGATCCCATCAGAACTCCGAAGTTAAGCGTGCTTGGGCGAGAGTAGTACTAGGATGGGTGACCTCCTGGGAAGTCCTCGTGTTGCATCCCTCCTTTTTTGCGTCACGCGACGACATTCATGGTGAAGTTAGGACGATATTTTTTGCGGGCACTGCGTGCTCGGCTATTGGTGATGGGAAACGGTGGTGCGGATGAAAAAGAGAGGATGGACATGGTACAAAATAGAGCACACAAAGAGCGGGAGGAGCAAGCATAAGGGAAAATGAGTGCATAACATTTCGGATGCGATCATACCGGCACTAAAGCACCGGATCCCATCGAGGAACTCCGAAGTTAAGCGTGCTTGGGCGAGAGTAGTACTAGGATGGGTGACCTCACAGGAAGTCCTCGTGTTGCATCCCTCCTTTTATGCGTCACGCAGCGACATTCATGGTGAAGTTAGGATGATATTTTTGCGGGCACTCGTGCTCGGCTATTAGTGATAGAGGAAACGGTGGTGCGGATGAAAAAGAGGATGGACATGGTACAAAATAGAGCACACAAATAGCGGGAGGAGCAAGCATAAGGGAAAATGAGTGCATAACATTTCGCATGCGATCATACCAGCACTAAAGCACCGGATCCCATCAGAACTCCGAAGTTAAGCGTGCTTGGGCGAGAGTAGTACTAGGGTGGGTGACCTCTGAGAAGTCCTCGTGTTGCATCCCTCCTTTTTTGCGTCACGCGGCGACATTCATGGTGAAGTTAGGACGATATTTTTTGCGGGCACTCGTGCTCGGCTAGTGATGGAAACGGTGGTGCGGATGAAAAAGAGGATGGACATGGTACAAAATAGAGCACACAAAGAGCGGGAGGAGCAAGCATAAGGGAAAATGAGTGCATAACATATCGGATGCGATCATACCAGCACTAAAGCACCGGATCCCATCAGAACTCTGAAGTTAAGCGTGCTTGTGCGAGAGTTGTACTAGGATGGGTGACCTCCTGGGAAGTCCTCGTGTTGCATCCCTCCTTTTTTGCGTCACGCGGCGACATTCATGGTGAAGTTAGGACGATATTTTTTTGCGGGCACTCGTGCTCGGCTATTGGTGATGGGAAACGGTGAGTGCGGATGAAAAAGAGGATGGACATGGTACAAAATAGAGCACACAAAAGAGCGGGAGGAGCAAGTATAAGGGAAAATGAGTGCATAACATGTCGGATGCGATCATACCGGCACTAAAGCACCGGGATCCCATCGAACTCTGAAGTTAAGCGTGCTTGGGTGAGAGTAGTACTAGGATGGGTGACCTCACAGGAAGTCCTCGTGTTGCATCCCTCCTTTTTGCGTCACACGGCGACATTCATGGTGAAGTTAGGACGATATTTTTTTGCGGGCACTTTTCGTGCTCGGCTATTGGTGATGGGAAGCGGTGGTGCGGATGAAAAAAGAGGATGGACATGGTACAAAATAGAGCGAGACAAAGAGAGCGGGAGGAGCAAGCATAAGGGAAAATGAGTGCATAACATGTCGGATGCGATCATACCAGCACTAAAGCACCGCATCCCAAAGGACCGCCGACGCTAAGCGTGCTTGGGCGAGAGTCGTACTAGGATGGGTGACCTCACAGGAAGTCCTCGTGTTGCATCCCTCCTTTTTTGCGTCACGCGGCGACATTCATGGTGAAGTTAGAGACGATATTTTTTTGCGGGCACTCGTGCTCATTAATTGGTGATGGGAAGCGGTGGTGCGGATGAAAAAGAGGAGGGACATGGTACAAAATAGAAGCGAGACAAAGAGCGGGAGGAGCAAGCATAAGGAAAATGAGTGCATAACATGTTGGATGCGATCATACCATCACTAAAGCACCGGATCCCATCGAACTCCGAAGTTAAGCGTGCTTGGGCGAGAGTTGTCCTAGGACGGGTGAACTCCTGGGATGTCCTCGTGTTGCACCCCTCCTTTTTTGCGTCACGGCAACATTCATGGTGAAGTTAGGATGATATTTTTTTGCGGGCACTCGTGCTCGGCTATTGGTGATGGGAAACGGTGGTGCGGATGAAAAACAGGATGGACATGGTAAAAAATAGAAGCGAGACAAAAGAGCGGGAGGGAGCAAGCATAAGAAAATGAGTGCATAACATGTCGGTTGCGATCATACCCGGCACTAAAAGCACGGATCCCATCAGAACTCCGAAGTTAAGCGTGCTTGGGCGAGAGTAGTACTAGGATGGGTGACCTCCTGGAAAGTCCTCGTGTTGCATCAATCCTTTTTTGCGTCACGCGACGACATTCATGGTGAAGTTAGGACGATATTTTTTTGCGGGCACTCGTGCTCGGCTATTGGTGATGGGAAACGGTGGTGCGGATGAAAAAGAGGAAGGACATCGTACAAAATACAGCACACAAAGAGCGGGAGGAGCAATCATAAGGGAAAATGAGTGCATAACATGTCGGATGCGATCATACCGTACTAAAGCACCGGATCCCATCGAACTCCGAAGTTAAGCGTGCTTGGGGCGAGTAGTACTAGGATGGGTGACCTCCTGGGAAGTCCTTGTGTTGCATCCCTCCCTTTTTGCGTCACGCGGCGACATTCATGGTGAAGTTAGAACGATATTTTTTTGCGGGCACTCGTGCTCGGCTATTGGTGATGGGAAACGGTGGTGCGGATGAAAAACAGGATGGACATGGTACAAAATAGAAGCGGACAAAGAGGCGGGAGGAGCAAGCATAAGGAAAATGAGTGCATAACATGTCGGATGCGATCATACCGGCACTAAAGCACCGGATCCCATCGAGAACTCCGAAGTTAAAGCGTGCTTGGGCGAGTAGTACTAGGATGGGTGACCTCCTGGGAAGTCCTCGTGTTGCATCCCTCCTTTTTTGCGTCACGCGGCGACATTCATGGTGAAGTTAGGACGATATTTTTTTGCGGGCACTCGTGCTCGGCTATTGGTGATGGGAAACGGTGGTGCGGATGAAAAAGAGGATGGACATGGTACAAAATAGAGCAGACAAAGAGCGGGAGGAGCAAGCATAAGGGAAAATGAGTGCATAACATGTCGGATGCGATCATACCAGCACTAAAGCACCGGATCCCATCAGAACTCCGAAGTTAAGCGTGCTTGGGCGAGAGTAGTACTAGGATGGGTGACCTCCTGGGAAGTCCTCGTGTTGCATCCCTCCTTTTTTGCGTGACGCGGCGACATTCATGGTGAAGTTAGGACGATATTTTTTTGCGGGCACTCGTGCTCGGCTATTGGTGATGGGAAACGGTGGTGCGGATGAAAAAGAGGATGGACATGGTACAAAATAGAGCAGACAAAGAGCGGGAGGAGCGAGCATAAGGGAAAATGAGTGCATAACATGTCGGATGCGATCATACCAGCACTAAAGCTCCGAATCCCATCAGAACTCTGAAGTTAAGCGTGCTTGGGTGAGAGTAGTACTAGGATGGGTGACCTCCTGGGAAGTCCTCGTGTTGCATCCCTCCTTTTTTGCGTCACGCGGCGACATTCATGGTGAAGTTAGGACGATATTTTTTTGCGGGCACTCGTGCTCGGCTATTGGTGATGGGAGACGGTGGTGCGGATGAAAAAGAGGATGGACATGGTACAAAATAGAAGCGGACAAAGAAGCGGGAGGAGCAAGCATAAGGGAAAATGAGTGCATAACATGTCGGATGCGATCATACCAGCACTAAAGCACCGGATCCCATCAGAACTCCGAAGTTAAGCGTGCTTGGGCGAGAGTAGTACTAGGATGGGTGACCTCTTGGGAAGCCCTCGTGTTGCATCCCTTCTTTTTTGCGTCACGCGGCGACATTCATGGTGAAGTTAGGACGATATTTTTTTGCGGGCACTCGTGCTCGGCTATTGGTGATGGGAAACGGTGGTGCGGATGAAAAAGAGGATGGACATGGTACAAAATAGAAGCGAGACAAAAGAAGCGGGAGGAGCAAGCATAAGGGAAAATGAGTGCATAACATGTCGGATGCGATCATACCAGCACTAAAGCACGGGATCCCATCAGAACTCCGAAGTAAAGCGTGCTTGGGCGAGTGAAGTACTAGGATGGGTGACCTCACAGGAAGTCCTCGTGTTGCATCCCTCCTTTTTTGCGTCACGCGGCGACATTCATGGTGAAGTTAGGATGATATTTTTTTGCGGGCACTCGTGCTCGGCTATTGGTGATGGGAAACGGTGGTGCGGATGAAAAAGAGGATGGACATGGTACAAAATAGAGCAGACAAAGAGCGGGAGGAGCAAGCATAAGGGAAAATGAGTGCATAACATGTCGGTTGCGATCATACCGGCACTAAAGCACGGATCCCATCGAGAACTCCGAAGTTAAGCGTGCTTGGGCGAGAGTAGTACTAGGATGGGTGACCTCTGGGAAAGTCCTCGTGTTGCATCAATCCTTTTGCGTCACGCGGCGACATTCATGGTGAAGTTAGGACGATATTTTTTTACGGGCACTCGTGCTTTCGGCTATTGGTGATGGGAAACGGTGGTGCGGATGAAGAAGAGGATGGACATGGTACAAAATAGAGCACACAAAGAGCGGGAGGAGCAAGCATAAGGGAAAATGAGTGCATAACATGTCGGATGCGATCATACCAGCACTAAAGCACCGGATCCCATCAGAACTCCGAAGTTAAGCGTGCTTGGGCGAGAGTAGTACTAGGATGGGTGACCTCCTGGGAAGTCCTCGTGTTGCATCCCTCCTTTTTTGCGTCACGCGGCGACATTCATGGTGAAGTTAGAGACGATATTTTTTTGCGGGCACTCGTGCTCGGCTATTAGTGATGGAAACGGTGGTGCGGATGAGAAAAGAGGATGGACATGGTACAAAATAGAAGCGAGACAAAGAGCGGGAGGAGCAAGCATAAGGGAAAATGAGTGCATAACATGTCGGATGCGATCATACCGGCACTAAAGCACCGGATCCCATCGGAACTCCGAAGTTAAGCGTGCTTGGGCGAGAGTAGTACTAGGATGGGTGACCTCTGAGAGAAGTCCTCGTGTTGCATCCCTCCTTTTTTGCGTCCACGCAGCGACATTCATGGTGAAGTTAGGACGATATTTTTTTGCGGGCACTCGTGCTCGGCTATTGGTGATGGGAAACGGTGGTGCGGATGAAAAAGAGGAAGGACATGGTACAAAATAGAAGCGAGACAAAGAAGCGGGAGGAGCAAGCATAAGGGAAAATGAGTGCATAACATGTCGGATGCGATCATACCAGCACTAAAGCACCGGATCCCATCAGAACTCCGAAGTTAAGCGTGCTTGGGCGAGAGTAGTACTAGGATGGGTGACGTCATAGGTAGTCCTCGTGTTGCATCCCTCCTTTTTTGCGTCACGCGTCGACATTCATGGTGAAGTTAGGACGATATTTTTTGCGGGCACTCGTGCTCGGCTAAGTGATGGGAAAGCAACGGTGGTGCGGATGAAAAGAGGATGGACATGGTACAAAATAGAGCGGACAAAGAGCGGGAGGAGCAAGCATAAGGGAAAATGAGTGCATAACATGTCGGATGCGATCATACCGGCACTAAAGCACCGGATCCCATCGAACTCCCGAAGTTAAGCGTGCTTGGGCGAGAGTAGTACTAGGATGGGTGACCTCCTGGAAGTCCTCGTGTTGCATCCCTCCTTTTTGCGTCACGCGGCGACATTCATGGTGAAGATAGGAACGATATTTTTTGCGGGCACTACTCGCTCGGCTATTGGTGATGGGAAACGGTGGTGCGGATGAAAAAGAGGATGGACATGGTACAAAATAGAGCAGACAAAGAGCGGGAGGAGCAAGCATAAGGGAAAATGAGTGCATAACATGTCGGATGCGATCATACCAGCACTAAAGCACCGGATCCCATCGAACTCACGAAGTTAAGCGTCCTTGGGCGAGAGTAGTACTAGGATGGGTGACCTCTGAGAAGTCCTCTTGTTGCATCCCTCATTTTTTGCGTCACGCGGCGACATTCATGGTGAAGTTAGGACGATATGTTTTTGCGGGCACTCGTGCTCGGCTATTGGTGATGGGAAAGCGGTGGTGCGGATGAAAAGAGGATGGACATGGTACAAAATAGAAGCAGACAACGAGCGGGAGGAGCAAGCATAAGGGAAAATGAGTGCATAACATGTCGGATGCGATCATACCGGCACTAAAGCACCGGATCCCATCGAACTCCGAAGTTAAGCGTGCTTGGGCGAGAGTAGTACTAGGATGGGAGACCTCACAGGAAGTCCTCGTGTTGCATCCCTCCTTTTTTGCGTCACGCGGCGACATTCATGGTGAAGTTAGAGACGATATTTTTGCGGGCACTCGTGCTCGGCTATTAGTGATGGGAAACGGTGGTGCGGATGAAAAAGAGGATGGACATGGTACAAAATAGAAGCGGAGACAACGAGCGGGAGGAGCAAGCATAAGGGAAAATGAGTGCATAACATGTCGGATGCGATCATACCGGCACTAAAGCACGGATCCCATCGGAACTCCGAAGTTAAGCGTGCTTGGGCGAGAGTAGTACTATGATGGGTGACCTCCTGGGAAGTTCTCGTGTTGCATCCCTCCTTTTTGCGTCAGCGGCGACATTCATGGTGAAGTTAGGACGATATTTTTGCGGGCACTCGTGCTCGGCCTATTGGTGATGGGAAAGCGGTGGTGCGGATGAAAAAAAGGATGGACATGGTACAAAATAGAAGCAGACAAGAGAGCTGGAGGAGCAAGCATAAGGGAAAATGGGTGCATAACATGTCGGATGCGATCATACCAGCACTAAAGCACCGGATCCCATCAGAACTCGGAAGTTAAGCGTGCTTGGGCGAGAGTAGTACTAGGATGGGTGACCTCTGAGAAGTCCTCGTGTTGCATCCCTCCTTTTTTGCGTCACGCGGCGACATTCATGGTGATGTTAGGACGATATTTTTTGCGGGCACTCGTGCTCGGCTATTGGTGATGGGAAACTGGTGGTGCGGATGAAAAGAGGATGGACATGGTACAAAATAGAAGCGAGATAAAGAAGCGGGAGGAGCAAGCATAAGGGAAAATGAGTGCATAACATGTCGGATGCGATCATACCAGCACTAAAGCACCGGATCCCATCGAACTCCGAAGTTAAGCGTGCTTGGGCGAGAGTAGTACTAGGATGGGTGACCTCCTGGGAAGTTCTCGTGTTGCATCCCTCCTTTTTTGCGTCACGCGGCGACATTCATGGTGAAGTTAGGACGATATTTTTTGCGGGCACTCGTGCTCGGCTATTGGTGATGGGAAACGGTGGTGCGGATGAAAAAGAGGATGGACATGGTACAAAATAGAGCGGACAAAGAGCGGGAGGAGCAAGCATAAGGGAAAATGAGTGCATAACATGTCAGATGCGATCATACCGGCACTAAAGCACCGGATCCCATCGGAACTCCGAAGTTAAGCGTCCTTGGGCGAGTAGTACTAGGATGGGTGACCTCTGGGAAGTCCTCGTGTTGCATCCCTCCTTTTTTGCGTCACGCGGCGACATTCATGGTGAAGTTAGGACGATATGTTTTTGCGGGCACTCGTGCTCGGCTATTAGTGATGGGAAACGGTGGTGCGGATGAAAAAGAGGATGGACATGGTACAAAATAGAAGCGGACAACGAGCGGGAGGAGCAAGCATACGGGAACATGAGTGCATAACATGTCGGATGCGATCTGACCCGCACTAATGCACCGGATCCCATGAGAACTCCGAAGTTAAGCGTGCTTGGGCGAGAGTAGTACTAGGATGGGTGACCTTCTGGGAAGTCCTCGTGTTTCATCCCTCCTTTTTTGCGTCACGCGGCGACATTCATGGTGAAGTTAGGACGATATTTTTTGCGGGCACTCGTGCTCGGCTATTGGTGATGGGGAAACGGTGGTGCGGATGAAAAGAGGATGGACATGGTACAAAATAGAAGCGGGACAACGAGCGGGAGGAGCAAGCATAAGGGAAAATGAGTGCATAACATGTCGGATGCGATCATACCGGCACTAAAGCACCGGATCCCATCGAGGAACTCCGAAGTTAAGCGTGCTTGGGCGAGTAGTACTATGATGGGTGACCTCTGGGAAGTCCTCGTGTTGGATCCCTACTTTTTTTGCGTCACGCGGCGACATTCATG
This sequence comes from Lolium perenne, assembly GCF_019359855.2. NCBI lineage: Eukaryota > Viridiplantae > Streptophyta > Magnoliopsida > Poales > Poaceae > Lolium > Lolium perenne. Next base: position 100,855,546 of record NC_067245.2, read on the forward strand.
GTGAAGTTAGGACGATATTTTTTTGCGGGCACTCGTGCTCGGCTATTGGTGATGGGAAACGGTGGTGCGCGGATGAAAAAAGAGGATGGACATGGTACAAAATAGAAGCGGAGACAAAGAGCGGGGAGGAGCAAGCATAAGGGAAAATGGGTGCATAACATGTCGGATCACGTCCATACCGGCACTAAAGCACCGGATCCCATCGAGAACTCCGAAGTTAGCGGTGCTTGGGCGAGAGTAGTACTAGGATGGGTGACCTCTGGGGAAGTCCTCTTGTTGCATCCCTCCTTTTTTAAATGCGATCACGGCGACATTCATGGTGAAGTTAGGACGATATTTTTGCGGGCACTGCGTGCTCGGCTATTGGTGATGAGGAAAGCAGTGGTGCGGATGAAAAAAGAGGATGGACATGGTACAAAATAGAAAGCTGAGACAAAAGAAGCGGGAGGAGCAAGCATAAGGGAAAATGAGTGCATAACATGTCGGATGCGATCATACACAGCACCCTAAACAGCACGGATCCCATCGAACTCGAAGTTAAGCGTGCTTGGGCGAGAAAGTAGTACTAGGATGGGTGACCTCCTGAGGAAGTCCTCGTGTTGCATCCCTCCTTTTTTGCGTCACGCGGCGACATTCATTAGGTGAAGTTAGGGACGATATTTTTTTGCGGGCACTCGTGCTCGGCTATTGGTGATGGGAAACGGTGGTGCGGATGAAAAAGAGGATGGACATGGTACAAAATGGAGAGCGGACAAAGAGCGGGAGGAGCAAGCATAAGGGAAAATGAGTGCATAACATGTCGGATGCGATCATACCGGCACTAAAGCACCGGATCCCCATCGAGAACTCCGAAGTTAAGCGTGCTTCGGCGAGAGTAGTACTAGGATGGGTGACCTCCTGGGAAGTCCTGCGTGTTGCATCCCTCCTTTTTTGCGTCACGCGGCGACATTCATGGTGAAGTTAGAGGCTGATATTTTTTTGCGGGCACTCGTGCTCGGCTATTGGTGATGGAAACGGTGGTGCGGATGAAAAGAGGATGGACATGGTATACGTAAAGCGATTGGCGGAAGGCAGCGTAAAGGAAAATGAGTGCATAACATGTGGTCGCGATCCTTTTGCTTTCATGCAGACCGTAGAACTCGAGAAGTTAGCGTGCTTAGTGAGAGTAGTACTGGATGGGTAGCTCAAGAAGTCCTGCGTGTTGCATCCCTCTCCTTTTGCGTCCACTAATGGCGACATTCATGGTGAAATTAAGGCGATATTTTTTGCGGGCACTGGCAACTCGGCCCATTAATGGTGATGAAGCGGTAGGTACGAGGATGAAAAAGAGGATGAATTTTGTTTCAAAATAGAAGCGAGACAACGAGCGGGGAGGAGCAAGCATAAGGGAAAATGAGTGCATAACATGTCGGATGCGATCATACCGGCACTAAAGCACCGGATCCCATCGAGAACTCATGAAGTTAAGCGTGCTTGGGCGAGGTAGTACTAGGATGGGTGACCTCACTGGGGAAGTCCTCGTGTTGCATCCCTCCTTTTTGCGTCCAACGGCGGCGGACATTCATGGTGAAGTTAGGACGATATTTTTTTGCGGAGCACTCGTGCTCGGCTATTGGTGATGGGAAACGGTGGAGTGCGGATGAAAGAGGATGGACATGGTGCCAAAACAAGCCCGGAATAGCGGCGGAGGAGCAAGCATAAGGAAAAGCTGATTTTGCATGTCTTCCGGATGCGATCATACCAGCACTAAAGCTTTGGATCAATAGAGGCACTCGAGTTAGCGTGCTTGGGCGAGGTAGTACTAGGATGGGTGACCTCACAAGGAAGTCCTCGTGTTGCATCCCTCCTTTTTTCATAATCTGCATGAGAGACATTCTTAGTGAGGTGGGCAATGCGGGCACTGGTGCTAACAAGCTGGTAGTAGTGAAGCAGCGGTGGTGCGGATGAAAAGAGGATGGACATGGTACAAAATAGAGCGGACAAAAGAGCGGGAGGAGCAAGCATAAGGGAAAATGAGGTGCATAACATGTCGGATGCGATCATACCAGCACTAAAGCACCGGATCCATCGAACTCCGAAGTTAAGCGTGCTTGGGCGAGAGTAGTACTAGGATGGGTGACCTCTGAAATCCTCGTGTTGCATCCCTCCTTTTTGCGTCACGCGGCGACATTCATGGTGAAGTTAGGACGATATTTTTTGCGGAGCACTCGTGCTCGGCTGGCTATTGGTGATAGGAAACAGTGGTGCGGATGAAAAAAGAGGATGGACATGGTACAAAATAGAAGAGACAAAGAGCGGAGAGGAGCAAGCATAAGGGAAAATGAGTGCATAACATGTCGGATGCGATCATACCGGCACTAAAGCACCGGATCCCATCGAACTCCGAAGTTAAGCGTGCTTGAGGCGAGAGTAGTACTAGGATGGGTGACCTCTGAGGAAGTCCTCGTGTTGCATCCCTCCTTTTTTGCGTCACGCGGCGACATTCATGGTGAAGTTAGGACGATATTTTTTTGCGGGCACTGCGTGCTCGGCTAATGATAATCGCTATTATGGTGATGGGAAAGCGGTGGAGTGCGGATGAAAAAGAGAGGATGGACATGGTACAAAATAGAGCGAGACAAAGAGGCGGGAGGAGCAAGCATAAGGGAAAATGAGTGCATAACATGTCGGATGCGATCATACCAGCACTAAAGCACCGGATCCCATCGAACTCCGAAGTTAAGCGTGCTTGGGCGAGAGTAGTACTAGGATGGGTGACCTCCTGGGAAGTCCTCGTGTTGCATCCCTCCTTTTTTGCGTCACGCGGCGACATTCATGGTGAAGTTAGGACGATATGTTTTTGCGGGCACTCGTGCTACGGCTATTGGTGATGGGGAAACGGTGGTGCGGATGAAAAAGAGGATGGACATGGTACAAAATAGAGCGGACAACGGCGGGAGGAGCAAGCATAAGGAAAATGAGTGCATAACATGTCGGATGCGATCATACCGGCACTAAAGCTGCCGGGATCCCATCGAACTCGAAGTTAAGCGTGCTTGGGCGAGAGTAGTACTAGGATGGGTGACCTCCTGGGAAGTCCTCGTGTTGCATCCCTCCTTTTTTGCGTCACGCGGCGACATTCATGGTGAAGTTAGGACGATATTTTTTGCGGGCACTGCGTGCTCGGCTTATTGGTGATGGGAAGCGGTGGTGCGGATGAAAAGAGGATGGACGATGGTACAAAATAAGAAGCGGAGACAAACGAGCGGGAGGAGCAAGCATAAGGGAAAATGAGTGCATAACATGTCGGATGCGATCCATACCGGCACTAAAGCACCGGATCCACATCGGAGAACTTCCGAAGTTAAGCGTGCTTGGGCGGGAAGTAGTACTAGGATGGGTGACCTCTGGGAAGTCCTCGTGTTGCATCCCTCTCCTTTTTTCGCGTCAACGCGAGCATTCATGGTGAAGTTAGAGCGATATGTTTTGCGGAGCACTCGTGCTCGGCTGTGGTGATAAGGAAAGCGGTGATGCGGATGAAAAGAGGATGGACATGGTACAAAATAGAAGCGATTAGCAGCGGGAGGAGCAAGCATAAAGGAAAATGTAAGGTGCATATTAATCGGATGCGATCATACCGGCACTAAAGCACCGGATCCCATCGAACTCCGAAGTTAAGCGTGCTTGGGCGAGAGTAGTACTATGATGGGTGACCTACAGAGAAGTCCTCGTATTGTTGCATCCCTCAGCACTGCGTCCGCAGCTGACATTCATGGTGAGAAGTTAGGACGATATTTTTTTGCGGGCACTCGTGCTCGGCTGTTGGTGATGGGAAACGGTGGTGCGGATGAAAAAGAGGATGGACATGGTACAAAATAGAAGCGAGACAAAGAGCGGGAGGAGCAAGCATAAGGGGAAAATGAGTGCATAACATGTCGGATGCGATCATACCGGCACTAAAGCACGGATCCCATCGAGAACTCCGAAGTTAAGCGTGCTTGGGCGAGAAGTAGTACTAGGATGGGTGACCTCCTGAGAAGTCCTCGTATTGTTGCCATCCCTCCTTTTTTTTTGCGTCACGCGGCGGACATTCATGGTGAAGTTAGGACGATATTTTTGCGGGCACACTCGTGCTCGGCTATTAGTGATGGCTATTGGTGATGGGGAAACGGTAGGTGCGGATGAAAAGTGGACATGGTACAAAATGAAGCTGAGATAAAGAGCAGGAGGAGCAAGCATAAGGGAAAATGAGTGCATAACATGGGATGCCCATCATACCGGCACTAAAGCTTCCGGATCCCATCGGGAACTCCGAAGTTAAGTGGCAGGCGAGAGTAGTACTAGGATGGGTGACCTCTGTAGGAGAGTTCTCGTGTTGCATCCCTCCTCTTTTGCGTCCACGCGGCGACATTCATGGTGAAGTTAGGACGATATGCTGCCGGGCACTCGTGCTCGGCTATTGGTGATAGGAAAGAGACGGACAAAGAAGCGGGAGGAGCAAGCATAAGGGAAAATGAGTGCATAACATGTCGGATGCGATCATACCAGCACCTAAAAGCACGGATCCCATCTTGAACTCCCGAAGTTAAAAAGCGTGCTTGGCGAGTCGTGCTAGGATGGGTGACCTCACAGGAAGTCCTCGTATTTGCATCCTCCTTTTTTGCGTCCGCAGCGGCGACATTCATGGTGAAGTTAGGACGATATGTTTTAGGGCACTCGTGCCGTATTAGTGATAGGAAACGGTGCGGATGAAAGAGGATGGACATGGTACAAAATAGAAGCGGACAAGCGAGCGGGAGACATAAGGGAAAATGAGTGCATAACATGTCGGATGCGATCCTTACCGGCACTAAAGCACCGGATCCCATCGAGGAACTCCGAGTTAGCGTGCTTGGTGAGAGTAGTGATCTTTTAGGATGGGTGACACTCTGAGAAGTCCTCGTGTTGCATCCCACTCGCTTTTTGCGTCACTGCGGCGACATTCATGGCTGAAGTTAGAGACGATATTTTTTTGCGGGCACTCGGTGCTCGGCTATGTGGTGATGGGGAAACGGTGAATTGCTGGATGAAAAAAGAGGATGGACATGAGTACAAAATAGAAACGAGACAAAGAGCGGGAGGAGCAAGCACTAAGGGAAAATGAGTGCATAACATGTTTTTATATGAGATGCGATCATACCCGGCCACTAAAGCACCGGATCCCATCGAGAACTCCGAAGTTAAGCGTGCTTGAGGCGAGAGTAGTACTAGAGATGGGTGACCTCCTGCGGAAGTCACTACGTGTTGCATCCCACTCCTTTTTTGCGTCACGGCGACATTCATGGTGAAGTTAGGGACGATATGTTTTTCTGCCGGGCACTCGTGCTCGGCTATTGGTGATGGGGAAAGCAGTGGTGCGGATAGAAAAAGAGGATGGACATGGTACAAAATAGAAGACGAGACAAAAGAGCGGGAGGAGGCAAGCATAAGGGGAAAATGAGGTTGCATAACATGTCGGATGCGATCCATACCGGCACTAAAGCTTTCTTAGGATCCCATCGAGAACTCTCGAAGTTAAGCGATGCTTGGGCGAGAGTAGTACTAGGATGGGTGACCTCCTGGGAAGTCCTCGTGTTGCATCCCCCTCACTTTTTTGCGTCACGCGGCGACATTCATGGTGAAGTTAGGACGATATGTTTTGAACTGCGGGCACTCGTGCTGGCGGCTATTGGTGATAGCTGTGGTGATGGGAAACGGTGGTGCATGGATGAAAAAGAGGATGGACATGGTACAAAATAGAAGCGAGACAAAGAGCGGGAGGAGCAAGCATAAGGGAAAATGAGTGCATAACATGTCCGGATGCGATCATACCCGGCACTAAAGCACCGGATCCCATCGAGAACTCCGAAGTTAAGCGTGGCTTGGGCGAGAGTAGTACTAGGATGGGTGACCTCTGGAGAAGTCCTCGTGTTTGCATCCCTCCTTCTTTTGCGTCACGGCGGCGACATTCATGGTGAAGTTAGGACGATATTTTTTTTGCGGGCACTACGTGCTCGGCTATGGTGGTGATGGGAAACGGTGGTGCGGATGAAAAAGAGGATGGACATGGTACAAAATAGAGACGGTTAGACAACGGCGGGAGGAGCAAGCATAAGGGGAAAATGAGTGCATAACATGTCGGATGCGATCATACCAGCACTAAAGCACCGAGGATCCCATCGAGAACTCCGAAGTTAAGCGTGCTTGCGGCGAGAGTAAAGTACTAGGATGGGTGACCTCCTGGGAAGTCACTGGTGTTGCATCCCTCCTTTTTTTGCGTCACGCGCGGCGACATTCATGGTGAGATTAGGACGATATTTTTTTGCGGGCACTGCGTGCTCGGCTATTGGTGATAGGGAAACGGTGGTGCGGATGAAAAAAGAGGATGGACATGGTACAAAATAAAAGCGGACAACGAGGCGGGAGGAGCAAAGCATAAGGGAAAATGAGCTGCATAACTTATGTCGGATGCGATCATACCAAGCACTAAAGCCACCGGATCACATCGAACTCGAGAAGTTAAAGCGTGCTTGGCGAGTGTAGTACCTAGGATGGGTGACCTCACAGGAAGTCCTCGTGTTGCATCCCTCCTTTTTTGCGTCACGCGGCGACATTCATGGTGAAGTTAGGACGATATTTTTTTGCCGGGCACTCGTGCTCGAGCTATTGATTGGTGATGGGGGAAACCGTGAGGTGCGGATGAAAAAGAGGATGGACATGAGTACAAAATAGAAATGGAGACAAAGAAGCGGGAGGAGCAAGCATAAGGGAAAATGAGTGCATAACATGTCGGATGCGATGCCATACGGCAAGCGCTAAAGCACCGGATCCCATCAGAACTCCGAAGTTGGCGTAACTGAGCGAAATAGTAGTAGGATGGGTGGACATCTGAGGAAATCCTAAATGTTGCATCACTACTTTTTTTTACGTGCGACGACATTCATGATGAAATTGGGGACGATATTTTTTTGCGGGCACTGCGTGCTGAAGCTGTTAGTGTGTGCTTCTTGGTGATGAGGAAGCCGGTCAGTGCCGGATGAAAAGAGGGATTGGACGCCATTCAAAATAGAAGCGAGACAAAAGGCTGGAGGAGCGAAGCATAAGGAAAAATGATTGCATAACGCGCCGGATGCGATCCTTTGCCAGCACTAAAGCACCGGATCCCATCGGAGAACTCCAAAAGTTAAAGCGTGCTTGGGTGCGAGTAGTACTAGGATGTGGGTGACCTCCACTGGGGAAGTTCTCGTGTTGCATCCCTCCTTCTTTTTGCGTCACTTGCGGCGACATTCATGGTGAAGTTGGGACGATATTTTTTGCGGGCACTCGTGCTCGGCTATTGGTGATGGCTATTGGTGATGGGAAAGCGGTGGTCGCGGATGAAAAGAGGATGGACATGGTACAAAATAGAAGCCAGGACAAGAGGCTGGAGGAGCAAGCATAACGGAAAATGAGTGCATGCAACATGTTGGATGCGATCATACCAGCACTACGGCACCGGATCCCATCCGAACTCGAAGTTAAAAGCGTGCTTGGTAAGCGAGAGTAGTACTAGGATGGGTGACCTCACAAGAAGTCCTCGTGTTTGCATCCACTCCTTTTTTGCGTCACGCGGCGACATTCATGGTGAAGTTAGGACGATATCTCATTTGCGGGCACTTTTCAGTGCTTTCGGCTATTGCAGTGATAAGGAGAGAAACGTGATGGTGCGGATGAAAAAGAGGATGGACATGGTACAAAATAGAAGCGGAGACAAGAAGCGGGAGGAGCAAGCATAAGGGAAAATGAGTGCATAACATGTCGGATGCGATCAGCCACCAGCACTAAAGCACCGGATCCCATCGAACTCCGAAGTTAAAGCGTGCTTGGGCGAGGAAGTAGTACTTAGGATGGGGTGACCTCCACAGGAAGAGTCCTCGTGTTGCATCCCTCACTTTTTTGCGTCACGCGGCGACATTCATGGTGAAGTTAGGACGATATCTTTTTCTGCGGGCACTCGTGCTCGGCTATTGGTGATGGGAAAGCGGTGGATGCCGGATGAAAAAAGAGGATGGACATGGTACAAAATAGAAGCGGAGACAACGGCCCGGGAGGAGCAAGCATAAGGAAAATGAGTACATAACATGTCGGATGCGATCATACCATTTTTGCACTAAAGCACCGGATCCCATCAAGGAACTCCGAAGTTAAGCGTGCTTGGGCGAGAGTAGTACTATGATGGGTGATGAAAATACTCCTGGAGAAGTCCTCGTGTTGCATCCCTCACTTTTTTGCGTCACGCGGCGAAGCATTCATGGTGAAGTTAGGACGATATTTTTTTGCCGGGCACTGCGTGCTCGGCTATTGGTGATGGGGAAACGGTGGTGCGGATGAAAAAAAAAGAGGATGGACATGGTACAAAATAGAAGCGGAGGACAAAGAGCGGGAGGAGCAAGCATAAAGGAAAATAGATTTTGCATAACATGTCGGATGCGATCATACCAGCACTAAAGCACCGGATCCCATCGAGAACTCCCGAAGTTAAGCGTGCTTGGGCGAGAGTAGTACTAGGATGGGTGACCTCACAGGAAAGTCCTCGTGTTGCATCCCCTCCTTTTTGAAATCGTCACGCGGCTGACATTCATGGTGAAGTTAGGGACGATATTTTTTTGCGGGCACTCGTGCTCGGCTATTGGTGATGGCTATTGGTGATGGGAAACGGTGGTGCGGACGAAAAAGAGGATGGACATGGTACAAAATAGAGCAGAGACAAAAGAGCGGGAGGAGCAAGCATAAGGGAAAATGAGTGCATAACATGTCGGATGCGATCATACCAGCACTAAAGCTCTGAGGATCCCATCGAACTCACGAAGTTAAGCGTGGCTTGAGGCGAGTAGCCGTACTAGGATGGGTGACTCTCTGAGGAGATCCTCGTGTTGCATCCCTCCTCTTTTGCACAAATCACGCGGCGACATTCATGGTGAAGTTAGAGACGATATTTTTTCTGCGAGCACTCGTGCTCGGCTATTGATGATGGGAAAGCGGAGTGGTGCGGATGAAAAGAGGATGGACATGACAAAAAATAGAAGCGGAGACAACGAGCGGGAGGAGCAAGCATAAGGGAAAATGAGTGCATAACATGTCGGATGCGATCATACCAGCACTAAAGCACCGGATCCCATCGGAACTCCGAGAAGTTAAGCGTGCTTGGGCGAGAGTAGTACTAGGATGGGTGAC